>NC_133664.1:184223161-184553321 GCF_037893015.1 Macrotis lagotis | reverse complement strand
TCAACTATAAACAAGAAGCTAGTTCAGAAATGATTTTCATGCTGGTAACTAGTCATTGACCATAAGAATATAATCAAACAGGATGGGCAGGAATGAATGTTGTACTGTTGTCACAGATCAATTTGAGTATCATTTATTAGGTTTCTGTTTTAGCAGTCAAATCATATTGATGGTTCATATAACATTGTGGTCAACCAAAATCCCTAGATTTTTGTTTACATGAACAAACCAAGGATTAGTTTGGCTGGATTGGCTCCCTGCCTTTAACAGTTGTTTCAACAGCTGTGGCTACTTAACAACCACCTTCACACATTGGTTCAATTTAAACACAAGACAGGAAAAATAAGAGATTCCAATGGTTCAGAAATTCATCTTCAAGGTTGACTTAATGATGGTCTATTCTGATGTTTTATCTTGGTTCTGTTTACATAATTTTGTAATATTTTTCAATACATACAATGACCAGCACCTTTCAGCTCTTTTCCTGAAGAAAAAGTTCATTATATATAGGCATAATTGTCTATAAGTCTGATTAACACTTCCCAACATATTTCTCAACATCCTGTCTTATGACCACCTTTTTATCAATCTTAAAATATAGGTTGGTTTAATTAGTCAGTAGTATCTAGAATTTCTTTTACAGCATAAGATTTGATGCATAGGTTGCAATTATTTTCACAGTGATGATTTTGCAAGTACTAGAGAGTTAGGTGGTAACAATTGATTGAGTATTGGCCTTAAGAAGATCTTCATTCAAATCCTGTCTCAAATACTTACTAGTTATATAATCCTAAATAAACCACTTAATCTCTTGTTGCTTCAATTTCCTCATTGGTAAAATGGAAAAAGTAATAAAACCTAACTTCTAGGGTTGTTGTCAAGATCAAACAAGATAACATGTAAAGTACTTGGAAAACTTATGATATTATATAAAAATAAGATATTATGATAATTATCCCATGAAGTCTCTTTATTCCCTTAGATACATGATAAAAATAAACTTCATCAATTTCCTTTATTTGCCTCTCCAAGAAACCTTGTAAGTTTAATTTGAATGAGAATGTTAAAATTGATGATTCAGGAATTTTGTTTTAAAAAATATATTCTAGAAGTGAGGGTGAAGGTTGAAATCAGCAACCTTTAAATTTCCTTTCCCCTCTAAGATTCTAGGTCTTTACTCTTGGCCTGATTGTAAAAAAACATATATTTTGGCAAAAGAGGACAAGGAAAAAAAAAACAATAGAGTTCATGACCTCATTATTTAATGCAAGTTGGAAAAGAATTCAATCCTGTCCAAGTTGTATTTTCCCAACAATATTTTAATTGAGCTTTACTCTAAACAATATACAAGGGTAGAAAGGTTTTTAGGTTGTTTTTTTTTTGCTTTATCATTGTCCTCTGAATTCAGAAAATGTTGATCAATCCACTGTTCTAAACACCTAATAATTAAGATTTTTAAAAATACAATTCTGATATTTAACTGCTTTTTGGTGGCAAAAGGAACCTACCAAAACTTCTTCCCCCAGTAGTGCCATCAATGAGATAGCATTCCCAGAAATGGTAAAACAGTTACTTGGCACAATGTTATAATGAGGTTGGTTAATCAGACAAAGGAAGAAAAGGAGATGCTGTGACACTACTGTCCTTTTATCCTACCACCTAAGCTCCTTTAATCTTCAACCAAATGCTCTCTTATCATGCTTCCTACAACTGGCTCCTGAATTTCTTCACATGAATTTACAGTCTTAAGATTCTACCCATCTTATTGGGCCTCCTCTATTTTTTAAACTAACTTGTACTCTTCTGTGGACACAATCCAGTCCCAGATTCCATCCAACTGAGCCTCAGTGATACCATTAAGGTCAGACTTGCTTCCTTTGATTGTTACCTAAACTGTGTTGATGATAGACATAAAATATCTCTTACTCTAGAATAAAACTAATTATTTTGTGGGATTGTGCTTTAAGACTATATTAAGTTCAAGACCAAAAGATCCCAACAGAACTTATTCCAGTAGACTTTGGAGGTGAATTAACAAGAGGGGCAGTTTTTCTCTCTTCGAGCAGCATTAATACAAGAATTTATTGTAATGATTAATCATTCTTCCATTTCACATTTTAATACTGGACTCAAATAAAGAATGAGTCCAGTATTAAAATAAAGATGGTATCTATGATGACTGCCCCTGCTATTAATATCATAAACATTAAGAATTATACATTAAGAAAAGACTTGCTTAATAACTACCTTCATTCTTCTAGTCTAAACATGATCATGATCATAGCACTCTTCTATTCATTGACTCTAAAAAATTGCACCAAATTATTAAACCATTACAAAAATGTAACAGCAAGTCTCCCAGAGGAAGAAAGCTTTCTCATGAGAAATAGACATCTACAGAAGAGTACATCATACATGAGGCATTGACTGTCTCTGGGGCTAAGGTGGTATCTTCTTCTCATGCTGGAATATTCCAAATAAACTTAGTTGATTTTTTTAAATCTTTAGTTGAGCAATGAAACAACATAGGAAAGTGGTATAATTAGAGAAGTTTTGAAATGTGGACAGAACCAAAGGGAGAGTGAAGAATCCATAATCACTTCACAGAAAAAGTATTTAATGAATACCTATTTTGACTTTTCTAAGCCTTAATAAACCTGGAGTCTTTTACACAAATTGATCCAAGTAGGAAGTACTGGCCTATTTCACACAGTCCTGTATAATATGCTCTCCATGTGTCTGGTCTAACAAGGAGGGAGAATCAAAAAAGGTCCATTAAATGTTGTGTTGTCACAGAAAACTAAGAATGGAAATTTTTCTGAGGTTCCAGGAAGATATCAATATATAAGTACATTTTTAAAAACCCACAAATTTAATTTAGAGCATACTTCAATCTATCTTCTATGAAAATGTGACATCCTTAATTATGTTGGTTCAAATTATTCAAGTCAAAATACTTCAGGAGAGAACTTACACCATATTCCATTCTGACCCCCCAGACCCTTGGTCTCTCTTCTCTTTGAAAATACCTGTGCAGGGGGCAGCTAGGTGGTGCAGTGGATAGGGCACTGGCCCTGGAGTCAGGAGTACCTGAGTTCAAATCCAGCCTCAGACATTTAATAATTACCTAGCTGTGTGGCCTTAGGCAAGCCACTTAACCCCAATGCCTTGCAAAAAAAAAAAAAGAAAAAGAAAAAGAAAAGGAAAAAAAATTTAAAAAAAACCTGTGCAAAAGAACTCCCTAAGTATCAGTTGTTATGTTTTCATAATGTATTGCTATTCATACAGTATTGAATACAAGAAAGCATTAGAAAAATGTTTGGTAGACAATGGATAGCATGAGTTCTCTACAAGGAATCATGCAATCAAAAGAATATTGAAGGTGGTAGGTGGTATTTATGGTACATCGGTGGTGAAGAGAGATGAGAGTTACACAAGACAGAAGGGCATGAATGGGTTCCATTCTACATTGTTGGACAGAGGACTGACACCTATCACAGATCAATCAATCAAGAACATTTATTAATCATCTGCATGTGCCAAGCATATTCCCAAAAAAAATACCAAAAATATACTAAAGAATTGCAACATGTTCATAGATATAAATATAAAGGGATTTTCCCAGAGATTTGGGTAGACAAGCAATAGAATTAAGAAAGAATTCCTAGAGGTGGTGGTACTAGACCTGTCTTAGAGGGAGCTCAGGTTTCTAACAAGTACAGTTGGAGAGAGAAAGAATTTCAAGCATAAGTCACAGTTGGTAAATGTTAATTAATCACCAGTTATGTATCAGGCACTTCAGAAAGCATTGTCAATAACTTATGCATAGACATAAAGCAAGGAATAGAAGTTTGCATATAGGAAACCACAACCAGTCAGTTTGTTTAAAGCATACAGAATGTGGGGAAGGGACTAAGGAAAAGTCAGCCTAGAAAATTTGGTTGGAGTCAAGGTTTGAAATGACAAGAGAGTTTATACCTTATCTTAAAGGCAGTAAAGATCATTAGACTTGAGCTTTAGAAATATTAACTTGACAGCTGTAGAATTAGAGGAGAGAAATTGGATACAGAAAGACCAATAAGAAAGCTATTAAACTGGGGCAGTTAAGTGGTGCAGTGGATAGAGCACCAGCCTTGGAGTCAGGAGGACTTGAGTTTAAATTTGACCTCAGACACTTAAAAATTACCTAGCGGTATGACCTTGGGCAAGTCACTTAATCCCATTGCCTTGCCAAAAAAAAAACACTATTAAATTATTGAGGTAAGAGATGATGAGAGCCTGAATTAGAATAATTGTAGTTAAAAGGGAGAAAGGTAGAAATTTCACAAAAGTAGAAGAGATTAAGAAGCGGAAGCAAGAATACACAAAAAAAGAAATACAAGAAAGATCTTCATTGTTGGAAGGGTTGTGGGAAATCTGGGACACTAATACATTGTTGGTGGAGCTGTGAACTCATCCAACCTTTCTGGAAAGAAATTTGGAATTATGCCCAAAGAGCAACAAAAATGTGCATACCCTTTGATAATAGACCCTGAGCCTTTCTTTCTTTTATTCCTAGGGGAAAAAAAATAGAAAACAGAAAGACTATGAGATACCACTAATATCAACTGGTCTAACTGATGTACAGATTTAATCTCATTTCTAATTAATTCTAATGATCATTTCTATTCTGTGTCTTGAATTCATCTAAAAGATGTAAAGCAATTCTTTTACATTACAAAGAAGTTAATTTGGAGCATAAATTCATGCATTCTTTGATAACCTGAAAATGGAACAGAATTATTCTCCTATATCTCAATCTTCAAAGCTGAGGCCTTCCTTATCAGAGTATTCATAACCAAGAAATTTGATTAAAGACTTTTGTAAAAAGAGAATCTTGAAGACTGTGAGATATAGAAAGGGGTTTATGGACCAGAGGGTACAGGGGTACTGCCAAATCTTCCCCAAGATGTGTTCAAAATGGCATAAAGGAAACTGAGATATAATGTTGTTTCTCACAGAGTCTAAAAACTGACCTGAGTCTAGAGAACAAGTTGAAAACAATCATGTGTGCTAAGAGCCTGGAAATTAATGAGTTGGTATAGACTGGAAGGTATGATTCAATGGTTGTACAGGTGTACCCTTTGGATGAGATTTGAAAATGGATCTTAGGAAAAATGAATTGTGAGTAAGGCATGAATTAAACATTGAATATGTTCAAGATCTGCTAGACAGAGATCAAATGAGATGAAGAGTAGAATAAAAATGAACAAGGAATACTCCAAGAATGGCTGTATGCATGAAGGCAGGAAAGAGGCGAGGGTGCTGGTGCCCCCCACATACACAAAGCATGAATATTAGCAGGGATATCTGTGATGAATTTGTCTCACATGTTACAATATCTCTTAATTTGTCTCTCAAAAATTGTCATGGGGTGGCTGGGTGGCATAGTGGATAAAGCACCAGCCTTGGAGTCAGGAGTACCTGGGTTCAAATCCAGTCTCAGACACTTAATAATTACCTAGTTGTGTGGCTTTGGGCAAGCCACTTAACCCCATTTGCCTTGCAAAAAAAAAAAAAACACCTAAAAAAAATTGTCATATAAGTCTTTAGGTCTAGGGAATAAATGAGAGTACCATAGTGTTGATTCAAAGCATGAGTTCATTACCCAAACCCTGCTTAAATGAATGGCATTTGCATAATAAATGCTCTACCAAATAAAAATGAATTCCACACTAAAAAATTCTACATTAAAAGTTCCTCTTCTACAAATATATTTTATGACAGAAACAGGTAGAACCTACTAAGAGTAATAATTATCTTATATACATCTAGTATCTAAACATTCATTCTTAAGCATTAATAGTTATAAATGAGTGTTTATTTGGTTGAATTTTTTCAAGAAAATTTTAATTTAAAAAATTTAAATTTTAAAGAAATATATTATTTGAATAATAATAATAGGTTATTGGATTTATAAAGTGCTTCTAATACATTATCTCATTTGATGCTCAAAATAGCCCTGTTTAACATTTGGTAAATTGTCATATTTCATTTTTTATTTGTTTGTTTTTTTTATTTTTGCAAGGCAATGGAACTAAGTGACTTGCTCAAGGTCACATAGCTGGGTAATTATTAAGCATCTGAGGTCAAATTTGAACTCAGGTCCTCCTGATTCCAGGGCCAGTGCTCTATCCACTGTGTCACCTAGCTGCCCCCAATCATATTTCATTTTTATCTAAAATTTGCCCCAAATTTTCCCACTGCTATCTTGACCACATCTCCTTCTTTAGTTCTTTTTTTTTTATTACAGTGAGTTCAAGAGATTGAATGTATCCTTATTAAATGGTTCCTCATTGCTTCATTACACTGAAAAATTGAAAATACCTTAAAGATCATCCACCCCAACCCCTTCATTTTATGGAATAAACTGAGGCCCAGAGAAGTTAAGTGATTTGTCTAAGGTCAGACAGGTGGTAACAAAGCTGACATTTAAACCTTTATCTTCTAACTCCAAATCACATGCTCTTTTTCTAACTACTATATTCTCTTTCTAGATTTTGCTAAATCTATCCAATTGGTCATTCTAGCCAGTTGACATCATTTTTCATTATAATTCTACCATTCAATACAAAAGTTACATCTCCAGCTTTATGCCATCCTAAACTTGATAAGCATGCAAACTATGTCCTCATCCAAGGCAGATAAAAATACTAACCAGAATAGGACCAAGCACTGTACCCTAAAACAGCACGCAATATAATACAGTAGAAGGAGCTGGGGATGGGAGTTAGAGACTTGAAATTTCCCTCCACTCCTTCCCTGCACCCTCAGATCTACCACTTATTTTTTGGGTGACCTTTGACAAGTGACTTCAACTCTAGGGGTTTCAATTTCCCTTATCTAAAAAAATATAGGGGTATGACTAGACTTAATGTCCTTTCCATTTTTTAATCTATAGTCTGAATCAGATCAACATCAATCCACTGATCAACACTGTTAGATTCAATCATTCAAGAAGCATCCAAGTTAATTTTACTAAACTATCATCTGACCCATATCTCTCCATTTTAGGACTTTATCAAATGCTTTTCTGAACTATAGGGATAATGTGTCTGCCACATTTCCCTAACCCATTAGTCTATTAACTATGCCTAGTAACCATGTCAAAAAGGAAATAAAAGGAATTAAGAATGAATTGTAAAAAGAAGAAACACAAATTATTGATAATCACTTGAAAAAATTCTCAATCTTACTAATAAGCAGAGAAACACAAAGAAACATCTTTGAGATACCATCTCATAATCATCAAATTGCCAAATCTGACATGAAAAGCAATATAACTCCTTGATGGCAAGGTTGTAAAGAAATAAATATACTCATTGCTAGCAAAAGTGAAAATTTATGGAATCTTTTTGGAGAAGAATCTAGCAATACACAGTAAAATTTACTTATATAATCATACTTTTTTGATCCAACAATTCCAAAGTTGGATTATATCTGTAGAATAGTACCAAAAAAAAAAAAACCTATCCATTCAATGACTTTCATGATAGAATTATTTAACATTAAGGGGGAAAAAAGAAGCAAGGTTCACCAATAGGGACATGACTAAATAAACTGTAATATTCATATAATGAAATATCCAAATATAAATAAGATAGACAAGAATGAAAAACAGAAAGAAATTCAGACTTTTTAAAATAGTGCAAAATGAAAAAAAATGTGGTTATAAGAATGAAATACAGCTAGGGAAACATAAGAGGAAACGTCATTAAGAAAGAATAGAAAGGAACAACTAAGGTGGTACAGTGGTTAGAGATTGGCTCTGGAGTCAGGAGGACCTGAGTTCAAATCCATCCTCAGACACTTAATAATTACCTAACCGTGTGACCTTAGGCAAGTCACTTAACCCCTTTGCCTTACCCCCCCAAAATAAAAATTTTAAAAATTTTAAAAAATAAAAGAGGAACTATGCTAATGGGTAGGCACCAGTTTCCTGCCCAAAACCCTTTGTTCTTCTTACCATTCAGTTGTCCCTCTATTGACCAAGGGATCTCTATATAGAAACTTGGTGAAATTTTTTTAATCAAAAGGTATATATCACTCTCCTCCTCTATCTTAATGTGGCACCATGTGATATTAGGAATAGAATCAGACAATACTTTTTGAAATCAGACCTGTCCTCTGAAATATCCCACCTTAGGTGGTATTGGACCATATTCTTCCCTACCTCCAAGGACCTTTGTGGGACATCTCATTTTCCCCCAGTACCTCATATTCCTGGGACCCTGGGTCCTATGTTATTCTCACTCTATAATGCATCCATAGAGTAGTAATGAATTTGAGTAATCTACAGAGGATCTTCTGACAGCATGCCCTTACCAAAACCATAACTCCTACAGACCTTCTGGACAAAACTACAAAGATAATGGGTATCTATCACCTCCATTTCATGTACTGATAGCCATGACAGTGAACACCAAGCAAAAGGCAAATCTCAGGCAAGACAGGAGCTGGTCATAATAGGTATAAGTGGGAGTGGAAGTTCTTTTAGAGTTCACAGAGGTGATATTGACTTTTCTGCTACATTTCCTACCACCTGATGAGTATTCTTATAAGAAACAGTTTTAACAATGTAAAGACTAACAGACTGCCTTCTGTGGAGAGTGGGGGTAGGGAGGCGAAATTATGGGGAAAATTGTGAAATTCTAAATAAATAAATAAATAAATAAATAGATGGTTTTTTTTTTTTAAAGAAATAGTTTCAAAACTCTGTAAAGCAAACTCTGCCACCCTCTAGAAATGTTTATAGAGGTTGAAATATTGACCCAAAGAACCACATACTATTAACTAAAGCACACAATGTCTTTTGACAATACTAACCCACTAAATCAACACCTGAAAAGCAAAGACAGTTTGTCTTGCACTTACAAGTAGAATATTTGTACAAATAAGTCTTAAATCTAAAAGCACAAATGTTAAATAAACATGAATAAACAAGGTAGGTCTTCAGAACACAGGCATTCAAATTTAATTTTGTATAGAATACCAAAGATTTTGCTAACTGATTTCTCAGGAAAGATTAAAGGATGAAAGTTGCAAGTCAACAGATAGAAAAATCAAAAAACACTACATCTAAGCACTCATTTCATCTTTTTTTGCTTAAGATTTTTAAGTTTGGAAAAAATCAGTTTATTGTTTCTATCAACCTAGAGGAATGACACATTATAATATTAAAGCCATCTTAACTTCAACTTTCGTTGCAGAGTTGAGGGATTATAGTTATAGAACACCCCATATAATATTATACTTTTTCTAATTGTTCATTAGTTTTGCTGAACTTTTTTCTCTTTTTTTATTTTTTCCTATAAGGGATTATGATTCTATGAGTGTGAGAAGAGAACTACTCTGAGAAATGTAGGAGATACAAAAACTAAAGATATCAGTTACTTCTGTTTTGAAAAAGATTAGATGCATCTGGAGGTGATTCACCTTTAAACAACTATTTAATTCCATGTAGGATTTTGAAATAGAGTACATTTTCAATTGTTTGAGTCCAATTCTTCAAATAGATAGTTTCTGCTTTCCCTAAAGTACATTCCTAAAAACCGTTCTATAAAGATCTATGTATAGGAGATTCAAGGAAAAAGTTTAAAGCTTCTAAAATCATGGTTTATAAATTTATCAAGGAAAGAAAAAAAATTCTACCTACCTAAATCCATCAAACTAGATACCATATCAAGCAGTTATGATATAGGAAAAAAGGAAAGTCTTACTAACTTAGAAATTCACCACAGATAAAAATTAAAAAGGAACTAATAATTAAACACATAATCTAGAGAACAGGCAAGATGAAGGTGCCTTCAATAGTAAGCAAGTAGTAAGGCAGAGGGGAGAATTTGGTGGGGGAAATGAGTTCAGTTAGGGACATGTTAAGTTTAGGATGTCTCCTGGACATCCAGTTCAAGTTGCCCAATAGGAAAAAAAATGGAAACTTTGGCAGTGGTTTCACAAGGAACTTATTAACTGAACTATATTTTTTCAAAGGCATGTGTAAAAAATGGAAACAAAAGCAGTTGACAAAAGCTAACTGATTTTTTTATGGCACTTTTGAGTTTATAATCTTATACTCATTATATTTCATTCTCTCCTCACAGAAACCCTATAAATACTACAGGTAATATTATTTCAATTTTTACATATAAGAAAACTGATGCTCATTGAGATAAAGTGACTTAGCTCCTGAGTACCAGAAATGGAACTGGTACCCATGTCCTCCTATCTCCAATTCCATTGTTCTTTCTACCACACCAGAATGGATGTGAAAATATGTCTGAACTGTCTAAAATAGTGATTGTCATAAAAGTCAAAACTCAGAAGGAGTTGAGATTGCTGAGGAAATAAGAAAAACATTCAGGTTTTTTGGTTGCTATTTTGTTCCAGGGGAAAAAGAATAACCAAAAACTGGATTAAACTGCTGTTTAGCATTGATGAGACAGATGATCCACAATGAGAGAAGGAAAAGTTATTCAACTCATTATGTTTCTGTCTTCTTTACCAAAAAGATCCTTGAAATGAAAAAAAAAACAGAACAAGAATGGTTAATACGGGATTAAAACCTAAATTAAGTAGAGAGGTCTCAAGAAAGCTCCTATCTGAGTTTGATGAGTTTAAGAGACCAGACTCAAGTGTGCTATATATCTCAGTATTTAAGGTTATGAAAAAGGGGAAACTGAGTCAGCTGAACTATTTTGGCAAATGAAAGAGTCCCACAATACTAAAGAAGAGTAAGTGCTGTCCTGATTTTTCCATTTTAAAAAGGAAAAGGAAAAGAATGCAATCTACAAAGTATAATGGGTGTAGAACATCCTATATAATATTAGACTTTTTCTATAATTTTTTCCCCTCTTTTAAAATTTTTTTCCTATAAGAGATTATTCTATGGGTATAGGATGAGAGCAATTTGCCATTTCCTTATTCAACTGATTTTACAGATTAAGAAATTGAGACAAACTGGGTTAAGGGACTTCCCCAAAGTCACAGAACTGATAAGAGTCTGAGGTCTGATTTCAACCCAGAAAGAGGAATAATCCCCCCAGCACTCTATCCACCTAGCGGGCCCAGTAGGTAAGTAGGTAGATAGGTAGATAGGTGGGTAGGTAGGTAGGTAGGTAGGTAGATAGATAGATGATAGATACATACATACAGAGATACATAGATAGATAGATAGATAGATAGATAGATAGATAGATAGATAGATAGATAGATAGAGTTAAGTGGATTCTGGTAAATAAATGATCTAACTGAAAGTTGAAAAGAAAATTCAGTGCAATTTCCTAAACTGTCTGTGGGTAGCAGCAAACCCCAAAATGCTATGATCTGAAAACATTCATTTAACAAAATACAATAAGAACTTTTCATCTTCTGTTACTCCTAGCTTGACTTTTATATATTTATCGTAATATGATATTCTTAGGTCCAACAGTTCTAAATGCAAATTCATCTGTGTCAAAAATGCATTAACAGGTCTGAACATGCTCAAGTTGAAGAATGTTCATAGATGACAGAGAAAAAAACCATACTTGGCTCCTTTTTTGTTGCTTTCTTCTGTACAAAGAGGAATAAACTTCAAAATGCAAGTGTAAGAATAAATGTGATTATGAGGAAGCTGAATTCCAAGAACTAAATTACTTCAAGCCTACCAGCACAGATAAATTATATCACAGGTTATTAAGAGAACTTGAAAAGAAAAGGCTGTAAAACTAACATTAAAATTCTTTGGGAAAGGAAACAGAAAGCAATAAACCAAAAAAAAATCATTTACTATTGCCTGACACTTGGTTATGAAATTTTAATAAATATTATCTCATTTGATCCTCACAACAACTCTATGAAATAAGTACTGTTATTATCCCCAATTTACAGCTGAGGAAACTCAGGCAAATGGAGGTTGAATGATTTGTCTAGGGGTCACAGCTAAGTGTCTGAGGTCAGATTTGAATTCAGTCTTCCTGATTCCAGGCCCAGTGATCTAGCTACTATATCACCAGTAATTTGGAAGCAACTTAAAAATAAATATATACATACCCATATATATACATATATATATATATTTGCACATTAAATATATATTTGATGCATCAGTCAAATGTCCAAATTTTTTGTATGATTTTAAAATATGTATAGAGCATATTTTTAGAATAAAGCCTTTAAAGTGATGTTGTGCTCTACCAAAGCAAATGATTTTTAAAAAGGGAATAACACAATAGAATTTTATATTCTCTCCACATGTCTATATTCTACCTATAACAATATGATATAAAGTTGCAATATTCTAGAAAAAATAATTTTCCAAGTCCTGCCTTGTGCCTTCACAAAATTTAATCAAGACTGTCTTCAAAGTATATGTAAATTATTCTCTTAAAGATTATATGGAGATGGACAAGTATGCATTAGTATAAATATTTTCCTAAAAATCTTTTTCTTTGAGAATAATTATATTGAACATTTTTTCAAACTTTCTTCCAAATCAAAACCTCTTTCAAATTTCTGGAGAATTAAGGTTGGAACACTCAAAATTGTATCACCTATTACATTAACCTCCTCTGTGCATATGCTAGCTTTAATTTGTTTGCTGTTGTTTTTTAATACATTTGTACTTCCTTGCCAGCAATCAGATACTATGATGTTAAGGTCTAAACATGGCAGCCTCACTGTTGTCCATGAAGAAAATAATTTGTTATAAAAATCTTTGAAGATCTTTTCCATTTTTTTCGTTGCCCTTCCAGTTTTATTCTTGAATACCATTGACTTAGTTGAATCTATTGCTCTATTTTCTATAAATTGTTCTTCCCTATTGATACTTTAATATTATCAATACTACCATTGCATTTCTATGTGAAAAGTACTTCAGGTTTGGGGTTTGTTGTTTTATTATGACTATTTACTATAAATCTTTTTTCCTTTCTTTTTTTGCCACCTAAAAATGTTTCCTCTAAAATTCTCACAAGAAGTCTTTTTTCAGTCAACCTAATTACAGACTCTATTTTAGGTAATTTTAACCAAAATGACTAAGAATCTAAAACACATTCAAAAGTCTTCCCTTTACTTTTGTATTTTTTTTTTTTTAGGTTTTTGCAAGGCAAATGGGGTGAAGTGGCTTGCCCAAGTCCACACAGCTAGGTAATTCTTAAGTGTCTGAGGCTGGACTTGAACTAAGGTACTCCTGACTCCAGGGCCAGTGTTCTATCCATTGTGCCACCTAGCTGCCCCCTTCCCTTTACTTTTCAAAAGTTAAAGCTATAATCATCCAATCTAGAAGAGTTTCAGACTTCATCATCAAAAATTGACATGAAAAACTAAAGAAATTTAGCATGAAGTTTTTAAAGTTAATGCAAGAGAGAACAGTTATGAACTAGGTAATTTAAAGCATAAAATCCTGGGTCTGTAGTCACAAACATCTAAGTTCAAATACAGCCTCAGACACTTATTAGCTGGATAATTCTGGACAAATCACTTAACCTCTTTCTGCCTCAATTGTCTCTGCTCTAAAATGGGGATAATGATGGCACCTACTTTACATAAAGGGTAGGTAATTTCAAATTAAAAATACATGTTTAATTTGAAGACCCTATCACTGATATTTTTGCATAAGTACTATTTTAAATTTTTCTTTCTTCCTCTGTTTCACAGAACAAAGGGAAGGCTAGACAATATCAGTTGAGGGACTGCAAGCTAGGTTGGACAAAGGTTTGAAATTTCCAGCCTGAACCATCACAGATTTTTATCAAAAATAAAAGAAAACTTCCAATATCATTTGGAAGTCTATTTCAGTATTTTATCTATGATGGTTGAGAAGACATCTCTGCTATGATTTAGTCAAAGTAAGATTTTCTCTTCTTAGATAAGGATATTTTCCCCAAAAAAATCTTCTAGGGCTGAGGTTTTCTCCTATTCATATTGTGGTTTATTAAATAGAAAATGTTTTAAAATGTACATTTCTATCATACAACATTTGGATTGTTTGAATAAACTGGAAGTGAAGATATAAGCTGACAGCAAAAATGGAAGGAGTGAAGAAAAAAGTCTGAGTCAAAAAAATTCTAAGGGAAAAAATGGATACGAATTTGAATGGAAATAAAATTCAGAGAAAAAAAACAAGAACTTAAAGAGGAAGAGAGATAGTAATGGGAAGATATATATAATAAGAAGTAAGTAATAGAACATTTTTTTTAAGTTTTAGTTTTTGCAGGGCAATGAGGTTGGATTTGAACTCAGGTACTCCTGACTCCAGGGCCAGTGCTCTATCCACTGTGCCACCTAGCCACCCCAAGAAGTATGTAATAGGAAGGGTGAATTTTTATTTCTTCATCAATGATGCCATATTACAAAGTACTTTAAAGTTTACAAAGTAATTTCTTCATCAACTCTAGGAGTATGTGTTGGCCACTCTACAAAGAATGAAAATGAGGCTAAGAAAGGAAAAATATATCACCCAGAATCACACCTACAATATGTCAGAGGCAAGACTTAAATTCAGGTCTTCTTGCCTCAAAGGTCAACCCTCTTTCAACTATGCCATCGTTCCTCACACCAAAACAAAATGTTTCCAAATTTGTGCTGTACAAACTACAGGCAGTATGGGGTAGTGAAAAGGACCCTGAATTTTCACACTGGAGCTCTCAGTGATCCAGTCAATATGGCTAACAAGTGCAGAATGATTTCTTATTTGTAGTAGAAGAGATAATTTTATCTACACATTCTCTATATCAATGAAATAATAGATCCAGTGCCAGACCCCCTCCAAAAAAAGCTGGATCAGACAAGAGTACATATATTTTTTTAAAAAATAAAGCTTTTAGAAAATAATTTATTATAGTTACATATTCCTTCATATTATATATATCCAAGAATCATTCAGTATACAATAAGGGTATTTTGTCCATTTTAGATATTTTACAGATTTTGAGGTACAAAGTAGAGGAAACTCTAAAATTCTGAAACAAAGAAACAATCTATTTTGGATTAGTCTGTACCAGGATGAGGAACCTTTTTACTGCCAAGGGCCATTTGGATATTTATAACATCATTTTCCTGCTAGATTTAGTCAAACAATTAATTCACTCCTAAAAAGCTACTAGATTTATTGAATTTCAAGTCTTGTTTGCCACAGCAACATCAGACCAAATGATTTCACAGGCCTTACATGCCCAGGGGACAGATATTCCCACCCCTGTTCTATATTAACACAAAGATGTCTTTTACTTACCTCTGAATTTCTTGGGAGGGTTGGCAAGATCACCTGCTTCTGGATGCACCACACATCTATCATCCACTAGCCTACCAAGAAAAAAATATTTACACTATTAGTATGTTGTGTCTATGAACTAGAAAGATATTCAGATTAAAAGGAAAATGACAAATTCTGTAGGAGCTAGAGAGAAATAGGCATATTTAGGCACTGTTGGTGGAGCTGTGAACTGGTCTAGCTATCCTTGGAAAGAATTTTAAACTATGCCCCAAAAGTTACTAAACTAAATATATTCTTTAAGCCAGTCATCTTCTAGGTCTACAATAGTTAGCACTTAGAGGAGATAACATGTTCACAGCTAAAAGGGACCTCAATGGCTATCTCATCTAAATCTCTCATTTCATAGATGAGGAATCTAAGACCCAGAGAGATATAATATTTGTTATTGATGTTGTTCAGTCATTTTTCAATCATGTCCAATTATTTGTGAACCCATTTGATGTTTTCCTGGCAAAAAACACTGAAGTGATTTGCCATTTTCTTCAGTAGTTCATTTTATAGATAAGGAAACTGAGGCAAACAGGGTTAAATGACTTGCTCAACATCTAAAAACTAATAAATATCTAAGTTTCAATTTGAGCTCCAGAAGATGAGTTTTCTTGACTCCAAACATGGCAGTCTATTCACTGCATCTAACAATTAGCATCTGTGGGCATTTAGAGAAGCCTCATGAACAAGTAAACTCTTGAGCTGAACTTTGAAGGAAACCAGGATATTGTAACACACAGATAATACCAGAGTTATACACACATTGAAACTTTTGCTCTGAAACAGAATTTGGAATCTAGAAATACCAATCTGTGGCACTGAGTAATTTCTAATTTATACAAAATAGCCCTTTGATGTGGCCTTGGGCAAGCCACTTAACCCCATTGCCTTGCAAAAAAATAATAATAAACCTAAAAAAATTTTTTAAAAATAGCCCTTTGAAAACTAGTGTAACTGACCAAAATTAAATGAAAATCGTAGCTTCAGATTGATTTGGTCACCTTAGGCAAACATTTCCTAAGTGTCACCACATCTGCATGATCTAAGTTCCTCAAAAATAAATGCTTTTTTTGGTCCAGTACAATGGTTCTTCTTGGTTTTTAGACATACTTCGTAACAGGTCTGATGTATTCACATTGGTTTACTAAAATGTGGTTTTTGTAAGAGTTTCCAGACATGCAAGAAATTCCTTTTAGAGTTCTTAGAAGTTATTTTCTATAAAACAGGAAGTCACATTGGGCCAAGAGAAAGTATGATCAACCTATAATTACAAATTCAGCCTAAATCTCAACAACCAAAAGGCTAAAGTATCTCCTAAGTATGTAATGGTATAAACCTAAGTAAAAGAGCTAAAAGTCAAAGGTAAATTGGTCTTTTCATTCAATGATAATAGCAATAACTGATCAAGAGATGTCAAGAAAACATAACACATAATGTTTTGCAAAGTAAATACTATTTTCATAGCTGTTTTTGGTACTATCCTTCCCCTGCCCCACCAACATACACATACACACATACAAACATACACAAATTCAACCATTATTCCTTCCCTCTTCCTTCAGAAATCCTAGTTGTCATTGTTTAAATGAAATGGAGGAAAATAGAAAGAGGCTTAGGAAACACTGAGAGGAAGGATGGAACAATGGAGAGAACCTGTGTCGAAAAAGTTAAGATCACTTAGACTCAAATCCCAGATTAGTCAAGTCTCAGGTTAGTCACCTATCTGTGTGTCTTTTGGCAAGTTATTTACCCTCTGGAGTCTCTTTCCTCATCTATAGAGCAGAGATGATAACAATAATGATAATTACCCAGATCCCAGGAGTCTATGAATAAAGTGCTTTGTAAACTCGAAAAGACCTTCTATATGTGTGTCCTTATAATGATTATCACCACAAAACCATGTAACAAAGGACTGACATGAAATATTACCCCCCCACTGATCCCATTACAATGAAAACCATTACAGTGGAAATGATCAATGAAAAATCACTTGTTAAGCAGTGAGTAGTCAAAAGTTTCTGACAGCTGGCTAACTATAAATGATGGAACTAGGACATTACAAATAATACATGATGGCTTGGGTCTTTTGGTCTCATTCATTGCCAAAAGAAAATCCCAGAAGTAAAAAGACTTAGGATTGCTCTTTGCTTCTATATTTGTTGCCTGTGTGATTCTAAGCATTTTCACTTAATTTCTGAAATTTGTAAGATGGAAATAGTACTGATAGAGGATCCTCATTATCCATGTCCTCAGAGTTACCAGTTATAAGAGCAGATTTTGCTTTTATTGGGACCTGCATTTTCTTTGGTATAGGAAATTCTTGGTAAGGAAATTCCTTCTGGAGATGTAGTTCTGCTCTGACAACTTTTCTTTTTTAATATAATATTTTATTTTTCCCCAATTACATGTTAGGACAATTTAAAAACATTTTTTTAAAGTTTTGAATTCTAAATTTTATCTCTTTCCCTCCCCTTCCCCCACCAATGGTAAGTAATCCAATATTGTTTAAACTTGTGTAATTGCATAAAACATTTCCATATTTGTCATTTTGTACAAGAAGACTCAAAAAGAAACAGAGAAGGAAGGAAGGAAGGAAGGAAGGAAGGAAGGAAGGAAGGAAGGAAGGAAGGAAGGAAGGAAGGAAGAGAAAAAATAGCATGCTTCAGTCTGTATTCAGATAGTTTCAATTCTTTCTCTGGAGACAATCCTTTGGGATTGTCTTGCATCATTGTATAACTGAACCCAGGGTCTGTCCTGTTTGATTGCATTCATATTCCTGGCACTTAACAGTGCCTGGGACATAGTAGACATCTAATAAATGTTTTTTATTCATGAATTTATTTACCCTATTTCCTTTCTTTTTGCCAAAAAAGATCAGTAGTTCAAGAAAAAAAAGGGAATATAGTGGCCATTTAATCCAACATTTTCAGTATACAAATGAGGAAACTGAGATCCTGAAAGGTCAAAAGTCATAGCTTGTAAGTTATAAAGGCATAGAGTTATGTCTAAAGTTAGTGCTCCTTCCAAATTCTGTGATGTCTCACTTTAAGAACTTAACTATAAATTATGTATTCATCTTAATAGTTAAGAAATGTAATTCATTCTTAAATCTTTGAAGCCATTTAAAGACAATTCTTTACATAATGTATACAAAGTTCCAAATTCTCAACATTGACCAAACTTGTCAGAATAGTTTTTTAAAAATGTGTAAATCTTGTCTTCATAGAAAACAGTCAAATCAGGGCCTATAATTGAAGTCCCCCTAGGATTTGTTTTTCTACAAGCACAAGATATTGTGATTGCTTGCTCATTACTGTATATACTAGTCACAGTTAGAAAATATATCATTTTTTAACACCTCACACCTCTCAGACTGGCCAATATGACCAGAAAGGACAATGATCAATGTTGGAAAGGATGTGGGAAATCTAGGACACTAATACATTGTTGGTGGAGCTGTGAACTCATCCAACCTTTCCAGAGAGAAATTTGGAATTATGCCCAAAGGGCAACAAAAATGTGCATACCCTTTGATCCAGCAATACCACTACTGGGTCTGTACCCTGAAGAGATTATAAAAAGGGGTAAAAACATCACTTGTACAAAAAATATTCATAGCAGCCCTGTTTGTGGTGGCAAAGAATTGGAAATTGAGTAAATATCCTTCAATTGGGGAATGGTTTAGCAAACTGTGTTATATGTATGTCATGGAACACTATTGTTCTATTAGAAACTAGGAGGGATGGGAATTCAGGGAAGCCTGGAGGGATTTGCATGAACTGATGCTGACTGAGATGAGCAAAACTAGAAAAACACTGTACAGCCTAACAGCAACATGGGGGTGATGATCAACCTTGATGGACTTGCTCATTCCATCAGTGCAACAATCAGGCACAATTTGGGGCTGTCTGCAATGGAGAATACCATCTGTATCCAGAGAAAGAACTGTGGAGTTTGAACAAAGACCAAAGACCTTTAATTTAGAGAAAAAGCCATTATCTTATTATGTAATTATGCTCTTATACTTTATTTTTCTTCCTTAAGGATATGATTTCTCTCTCATCGCATTCAACTTAGATCAATGTATACCATGGAAACAATGTAAAGACTAACAGACTGCCTTCTTGGGGGGGGGGAGGAAGATTGGGGGAAAATTGTAAAACTCAAAATAAATAAAATCTTAAAGAAAAAAAGAAAATATATCATTTTTCTTTAAACTCTTTTATGAGAACCACTGTTTCAGAAAATCTATTTTCTATTTCACCTGGAACCCTGAAATAACTGCATATAGTGCAAGAAGAAGTAGAATCCTAGGAATTAAAAGATGAATAATAAAAACAATCAGCATTTTTTTAAACTCAATAAAAAGAAACTTGTTGCAATGGATATTAGTCATTCTTCTTTATCTAATATGAAAGAGAAAAGCTCAAAGCTCAACATCATATATTTAAGATGTTAGACATTTTTTCATTTAGGAGTGATATTATTTATTACTTATCACATTACAACATAAAGATTTCGCTTATAAATAATATACTTTCCTCATGGCACCACAAATAGGATCTTGTTTTCCTTTCAAAAAAATCCATTTAAATGCATTTTGAAGGAAATTGTAATTCAGAGCATCACAGATGATCAAATCAAAATATAAACATTTCTCTGTGACCACTTGACAAATCGGAGATTTTAAAAAATTTCTATACCACTAAAATTCTCAAAATTCCTAGTGGGTATATTAACTTCTTAAGATAACATGATTTTTATTTTCCAGCTTTTAGTCATTGACCTAAATGAAATTCTTAAAATTTAAAAGATTTTACATCTGAAAATAACTGGCATTAAAGAAGTATAGCAGCAGTCAATCACTTTTGGGTCATTCTGTCATTACCTTCAATTTCCCCAAGATACTTCAATGGTATTCTTACTCCCAAACCAAACCATCATGTTCCTAAGTATCTCAAACAAATATCTCTCATTAAACACTGATATTGATAACTTTGCATATATATTTAAGAGAATACATAAGGTTTTACCCTCCCCTGAAAGTAAAGAGAAAACATTTTTCCAAAGTAGATTTCAAATGACAGAAATAGAGTTTGTAAGGCAGGCAAAATTCTTCTTGTATTCTTTTGTTTTATTTTGGAACTCAAAAATCACAACAATCATAGGGTACTTCTCATCCAAAACTTCCAAAGTCCTTCAGTCAACTAACTTAGGAATGATGTATGAACTCTAATTTTATAAACCAAACAGATGCTCAAAGTAAATAATTTTCAAATCATTCACATGAAAATAAATGCAATGATTAACCAAAGTTCAGTCTCAAGATGCAATCATTTGTAATCTGCAAAAAAAAGTATACTAGCATGTTGTAAAGAATTCAATTGATTTTTAAAACTTCTCTTATGTTTTTCCTTCCTATTCCATGGTTTTTGTTCTTTTCCTTAGTCTTAATTTCTCATACACAAAATGACTAATATATAAACATTTTTTAAATTTATTTAAGGCAATGGGGTTAAGTGACTTGCCCAAGGTCATACAGCTAGGCAATTATTAAGTGTCTGAGTTCAAATCTGAACTCCTGACTCCCTGACTCCAGGGCCAGTGCTCTATCCACTGTGCCCCCTAGCTACCCCTCCATTGCAAATATGGTAAACACAAATGTACATGTACAATTTTACCATACTATTCCCCACTGAGGGGAAGGGGATAGGAAAGGAGGGTAGTAGAAATATGTATAACATAAATATGCACATGGAGGAATGCTCTAAAATTTTCATAACATGTAATTGGAAACACAAAATAAAATACCAATCCAAAAAAAAAAAAAAGAATTTAATTGAAATTGTAAAAATCTGTTTTGGATGTGTTGCTAAAGAATCTTTGACAATATTAAGATAAGTTTTATAAACTATTCCTTTAAGACCATGTCATACTTCACTTTACTATTTTTTGTGTGGTACATTAACAATATAACTTGGACACAAAATAATATGTTGCTTTGTTATTTTATACAGATTTCCAATTGAAAACAAACTACTGGGGGCAGCTAGATGGCGAAGTAGATAGGGCACCAGCCCTGGAATCAGGAGTACCTGAATTCAAATCTGGCCTCAGACACTTAATAATTACCTAGCTGTGTGGCCTTGGGCAAGCCACTTAACTCCATTTGCCTTGCAAACCCCCCCCCAAAAAAAAGAAAACTACTCTCTGTCCATCTGCCTTCTCATTGTTCTTAATTTCTTCAACTGTCACAGAAATGCCAAAAAAGTAAGATAACAAATTCACAACTTCCTTTTCTCCCATGCTTGAAGATATAAGTTCTATAAAACCAATTTGTTTGCTAAAATACAATTATGATAAATTAAAAATCTTATGACATGATTTAAGGTGTAGTTATAAATAACAAATTTATGATCTAAAGGAATTAAGTTCTTAAAATGCAACTTTTTTTTTTGCAAGACTTTTTGTCCACAAATTCTAACCCAAATTTAACTTAAGGTTGATCAAATAATACACAAAATAGGTTCGGCCAAGTCTATACATGGTATAAAAAAGCAGGGTTGAGGGCAGGGAAAACTCACCAGTAGCCTGGCCACAAAAGAGATAAATTCAAAGGTCAGAAAAACCTATGAAACATTTTTTTAATGGCCCTCAGTCTGCCTTGAGAGGTCTTTCTCTGCTTCTGTGATAGGGTAGCAAAGGATTAGTTAGTACTTTAAATGTGAGTTCTTTGTCCATTGACAAATGACTTGACATATTGTTCAAAGAAATGGACCAGAGAAAGTCATAAGGTAAGGAAAAGCATGGGACACAGCTTCTCCTTGGAGATGCTATCAAAAGAATCAGCACAGTTGAATTCAAAGAATGCCCAAAGATAAAAAAAGAAACCATTTCCTGGGATACTTGGTCTTCTAATCTTTAACCCATGATTAGGATAAGCAAAAGTATTATCCTGAAAATAACTGCAGTTTGCGAGTCAACATCCATTGCAGACAAGAAAAACAGAATTGTAAAGTAGAGAATCAGAAATTGTAAAGTTGGCTGGAATCCTGGTCTTGCCACTTAATAGCTATGTGACCTTGGGCACTCTTGGTCTTGGATCCCTCACAGAAAAAATAAAGTATCTCTCAATTTCCTCCCAACTAAATGTTTGACCCACCCCCAACAAGGTAGAGACACACAATGACCTTGATAAACAAGCCAATGATTGATATTCAATGATTTCAGTACAGGAAGATGGGGGGGTAGGGGGGAGAGGAGGAGGAGAAGGGAGAAAGGGAAGGGAAAAGGGGGGAAAGAGTGGGAAGGAAAGAAGGCTGGTCAATAGTACATGCTGGCAGAAAGCATGAAAAGAAATAGGATTCAGGTTTGAGAATAAGAGTTGTAGGTTACCCAGAAATGGAATTCCTCTCTACTAAAAACATTTTCTTCAAGGAAAAAGTTGAAAGAAACAGATCATAGTGAGAATAACAAGACAAAAAATGAAATTGATTCTTTGAAGAGACAGGAAATGACTGGTTAAAGTATAGGAGTCATATCAAAATCAGCTGTTTCTATGAGAACAGATTATTGACTCCTTAGAGCAAAGGTCAAAATCAACATAAAATTAGAAGAAAGAATAAAAATGAGAAAACCTTAAACATAGAATTATACATCTATCTATTAAATCATATCTCCACTTAAATATCTGAATATTTTCATTATTTTCAACCAGAAGCATTACAAATTGATACTAAATCCTAAAATCTTCTTACACATTTGAGTTACTTTTTAAAGATATATTTTTGTTTTGTTTTCATCATTATCTTGGGGGGAAAAAAGAGTGTTTTTTGAGCAGTGACCTAGGACTCTCCCAATAAATATAAACCATATTAAATCCTGGGCCCTGACTGAAGAAGATCATTTTCTCTCTTTTGGCTTATTATGCCGTTACTTGGAGCTCATTACAGTGAATTTCTAAATACAGCTAAGGTATAGCTCATGTCTAGCTTTCAAAACATATATAAATATATATATATATGTATATATATACATATATATATATATATATGGAGAGAGAGAGAGATAAAATAGGTCCCCAGATCCAGCAAAAGCATTCAAGGTTACACTATGATTACCTACTAAAGGACAATCTCTATTTCCCTGAACTCATAGGCGTTCATAAATTGAAAACAAATATATACAAAACACTTAAATAGGCCATAAGTGCTTCTCAAAATGAGACTTCTCAACAAGCAGTAGAAATTGCTAACTGGAATATTAATGGGTTGGCAAAGTCTAGACTGATTTTATCCCCAAGTTCTGGGTTTCTTTCAGTGCTTCTCCAAGCCAGAAGAGTAACACTGGCAACCTTCTCCCTTCTCCAAGAAGCACAATATTCAATATCCCCTTCCTTCTTTCTAAAAAAAAAAATCAGAATTTGGAACTCTTAAATTAAGGTTGCCCATAGATCCTTTTTTGCCCCCAAGATTGGAAATGTGAAGGAAATTTCAATTCTCTATTACATTAGATTACAGTATCATGTTTCCTGGGGAATTAAAAAAGCATCTTCTCTAAACAGAAGGTTGATGACATACAAGAGCATCATCCACTCCTTGGGCCAAGTAGGAAAGCACAGTCTGCTTCTGCCATATGCTTCTTCATGAACTCTATCATTCCTTGCCTTCTCTGATGCCACTCTTTGGCCTAGAAATGTCAACTTTAAAATCTCTGTTCTCTAAAATGTGCTCAGGAAGTTGTGGGTAAGCACATTTAACTTCCATGAACTTCTGCCCTAAGATACCCATTACCAGTTCCTGGGGAGAGAATGTACATGGATAGACTGTGCCCTACCACTATCCAACACAATACTGTTCTGCTCTGCTCTGTCCTGTCTGAGGAGAAAAAAGGGAAGAAGAGAATGCACCTCCTTCCCCCTTTCTGAGGAAGGCTCACACCTTACAAATCAGACAGTCAAAAAATATTTATTAATTGTGTGAAAAGAATAGTTTAATCAGAGAGCTTATTAAGGACTCCCTTGTGAACCATCTGTTATATTCATACTAATTTAAATTAATTTTTCTATTATAGCACAATAGGGTTCATCTCAGGCAGCACGGTAAAATGCTGTGGTTCCCAACATTTTGGGTTCCTCAAATTCCTTTCAGTGTATTATGAAAAATATATTGTGAACTCCCTGAGTAATTCAATATATTGCTCTAATATGCTTTCAGATGTATTCATTAAGTATTTATGATAGAAAATACAAAATTTAGCCTAAGGAACCCTGTTCCAGACAATCTGCTCTTCTAGCAAGAGATGTACCAACCTAACACTAGATTATGCAACCCATTTCCATTTTAAAAAAAATCCTCCCCTTACTTTCTTCCTTGGAGTGGTATAAATGCTGTCAAATACCTTTTCAATATATAGCCTCAGGGGAAATTTTCCACTCCTGTGTCAAAGATCACCAAAAGGCCAGTGTCCACAGCCCTTATTATGGCTCTTTTGCAATATGAAGTATTTATGGGATGAATTTGTGAAGTATTCAGGGATGCATGGAAAGACATATGAAATAAAGGGAAATAAACAGAGCTAGGTAAAATGTAGAAACAATGACTGTAACAATGCAAATGGAGCAAAAAATGAAATCACCACTGGATATTTATTGTGACTAAACAAGCTCACATGCAATCGGTATGATGGCTAGCTATGCTTAAGTGCTTTTTTCCCTCCTTTTTTGCAACAAGGGATCACTTATTGCGAAGTAAAAGGAAAGGAATATATTTATAAATGAAAATGATGTATGAACAAAGAAAAGCAAAAAAATTTTAAGCAATTTTTTTCTGAAAATAGGCTTTAAAAAAGAAAGAGTAACTCATACCAGAGTAACTTCCCTTCCTATTTTTTTTGAGAAGGATATACCAAAAGGCACATCATGTTGTGTCTCAGCAAGATATTTGACAAAATCTTTTACAATTTCCTAGAATGTGTGAGGGAGAGATATGGTCTTTCTAAGAAAAAAAGATATGTCAATATCGATGTGTTTGGTTTTCTGCACCCAAAGAGTTCATGGGTCTATGTCAAACTGAAAACCCTCAAGAGGAGTGTCCCAGAGCTCTAACCTTGACCTAATTCTGTGCAATATTTTTATCAAGAGTTGGATGAAGAAAAAGTACCCTTACTGAATGTGTGGTTAAAATAAAATTCATAGGGATAGCTAATGTTTCTTAGGAAAGAACTGAAATCCCCAAACATCTTTAGATATGTCAAAGCTATATGTTGAGTTATCATGAGAATATATGTAAAGTCTGACAGATTTTTTAAAAATTACACAAGTTCAGAATGAGGAAAACATAGCAAAATATGATACAAATGTGCATAAAAACTAGACAATTATACTGTTTTCTATTTTTTGCACCATATTTTTTTGATGAGAAGACTAAAAATTATTCCACCTAAGAGAAAGCTGAAAGATCTAGTGATATTTATTTTAACGAAAAAATAGATTTTCTGGTGAGGAAAGCAGTAACTTTTTTAATTTATTATCATCTTAGTGAGTTGTTAGAAATATTGATTTACATTAACAGAGGGAATTTCCTATCCAAGTTTTCCCTATATCCAGGAAATCAAAGGTCTTGAACAAAAAAAAAAGATAAATTCTTAGTTATGTCCCATGTTGTAGAGTTTTCTCAGCTACCACTCTAGGGTTGATAAACGTTTGTAAAGAAAGGCATGTAATTTCTGTTCATGTATTCCATAGTAAATTCATGTTATCTAATCTCATGTGTTACTCACCAGTTCATTTATTCATCTCATGTTTACTCCTTCCCTATTGTGTTCCTAATAGTACTTGCCCAAACCTAATCCCCCAACTACATTCCTGCCCCCCTTCATATTGCTAGCAAATTGAAACCAAATTCTCTTAATTTCCCTGATGTCTACTTCATAATTTCTCTTCATATTCATCTATGTCATTTATTTCCTGTCTCAGAGGAATGTGTCCATCAGTTTCTAGTCCACTCTTTCCAGACCCTGTTCCTTTCTATCTCCTCCTCCTACTATGCCCATCATTTCCTCTCTTTGGCATTTTCAGTAACTTTTAAGCTCCTTCTCATCTGCCTACTAACACATTCAAGTTAGCACTACCCTAAATTAGAATCTTTCTTTGACTCTTCAACACCACCCTTCAACAACACCCTATACTATTTCATTTCCCTCTTCTTTCTTTCGCTGCCAAATTTGTCACCACTCTTCTTGAACTAGTACTCATCTTCAGACCTTGTATTCTAACTTACGTCCTTACAGTCTGGTGATCTGGTCTCTCATTGGCCGTAATTATCAAATCAAAACATATATTTTTCTATCTTCATGTTCCTTGACCTTTCTATTGCTATAAGTGATAGTTAGCCACCCTATTTCCCAAATCATCTATGTCAGAGAAAATCTCAATAAACTATAGTCTCCAGCCCCAGTCTATACTATATTACTCATTTGTGATCACCTGCACTGATTGGTACCACTGAAAACCACTATCTGTGTAACCTTGGGGAAGTTGGACCACTTTTATGTGAGTTAGGTACCTTAAACTATATGATCTCTAAGGCCCCTTTCATGTGAGAATAACTGTCATACTCAGAATCAGAGAAGATTCAGCTCTAAATTTTATGAATCTATGACTAACTTACCCCCTTTAACAAAAAAGATTTCCATCTTCAATCTGACAACTTCTTTGTGCTGTTCGACACTGGGTAATGATCAGCTTTAATGAACTTGTGTACTTCAGGTACAATAAGGAAAGACAATTCTAAAAAACTTGTGATGGAAAATATTATCCATATCCAATGAAAATGTGGAGTTTAAATGCAGACCATAGCTTACGATCATCAATTTTTAAAAGTTGTCTTATGTATTATGTTTTTCCAATTTGATTCGATTTTTCTTTACATGTATAGCCTATATTAGATTAAGTTCTGTCAAGGGAAAGGGGAAGGAAAAGAAGAGATAGAGGAAAAAAAGTAAAACTCAAAATCTTGCAAAAAATGACCATTGAAAACTACTGTTGCACATAGTTAGAAAAAATAAATAAATAAACAGAATATTTAAAAAAAAAAGTTGTGTTGTTCCAGGGCCACAAAAAGAAACTCAGAATGCATATTCCCTTAAAAAACAATAATAAAAATTATATGCAGTGTTCTCGGGTAGTCCATGAATGTAACTGAACTATAGTGCTACTACTACTATGACGAGCCTGATTTGACTATGTACTGAACTGGAAATGAGCAAGAGATGGTAGTAAGAAAATGGAGGGGCAAGAACAGTTATCAAGGGAGCTGGAGTGCCTGGTCTTAGATGATAGTAGCTACATGTGAAGTGCTCTTTAATTATGACTTCAGGATCCCAGACCTAAAAAGGATTTAAGCTCCACAGATGATAAAGGTGTGAGCTCTATTCCAGATGACATGGAGGTTGGTGAGAAAGTGCCCAAGGATTAAAATGCCCTATAGTACTCTACTTTTCACTAGGGTAAGTAAATTTGGTGATTGCATAATGTTTCATGATCCAAATTTCCTTACTCTAAAGCCAAAGCTCCTTCCTTCTCCTGAATTTATTTAGCTATGTTCCAAAAGAATAGCAACTAATTGAACAGAATGATTCAATCTATTCTGATTCTCACTATACTAACAATCCAGCCCACATCTCTCCATTATTCAAGAGATGTATTGGTGTTACACAAGAAAGTAACTTCATAACCCTCCATTACTTTGACATTACCAAATGACTTTTTGAAATGCAGATATTAGTAGATTTGCATCATTCCCCCTGAACTATTGGTACTAAAAACACTATGAAAACATGAAATGGCATTAGTATGACATGATCTGTTCTTGATGAACTCATGATTTTTTTCTTCTAGTGATCACAGCTTCCCATCTAAGAGTTCTTCACAAATCATTCCTTAAAAAATTCATTGTATAATTTTATACAAAACCACTAAAGTTCAATATACTTGGCCTTTAGATTAAAGAATCAGATTGTTTCTTTTTAAAAAAATAAATTTATAAAAAAGATGTCATTCCCATATCCAGTCCTATGGATACTTCAAGGAATCCAAAACACTAGAGAACAAAGACCAAAGGAGACTCAGATTCATCTAATAAGTATTATAGATCTGCATTAAGGAGCTTCTAGAAGACCTTCCATTTTCCTTTTAAAAAACAGAACTTCCAAAGATGCAGAGATTTGGATCCCAATGCTAGCTCAATAGTTAGAATATATTCTGCGTACTTATTCACTACCATCTTGAGAAAATGCAAAACAGTCATCAGTCATTTATTGACCAAGACACTAAGAATGAAATCCTTATTACCTACTTCTCCGGCTTTCCTATGTTTTTACTGATCAGTCATGAAAGCTAATACCATTATCCTTAAATAATGAAGTACTCAGTTATCATAGGATACAGGAGGTCACAATCAATTGTTTCTTTCTTCATTCCATAAAAGGCAATTACTCTCTTTCTCCTTGTGATATCTTCCCCAAACTCTCTTTCTCTTTACTTTCCTCCCTAATCATTGCCCATATCCCTCTCTTCCCTGCCATTCCAGGATACCTCTTGGAACCGTCAGTTTTCATTCTTAAATGAGATAATATGTTATCTTTGCAAACTTTAAAGTATATTAATGCTATTATTGTTACCATCTTACTAATCTTCATCTGTAAACACTCTTTCCAAATTCTTTTCAAAGAATAACCTGCCAATTATCAAAATGTAACTTAAGTTTGAACATCATAGATTTGTGATGTGAAGGTAGTAGGGCAAGTAGAACTTTCTTTGAGAATTACTGAGTATTGATTGATGCTACTGAATGGAAAATATTACCATGTTAAGGAAATGCTAAATATGCTACCACAGAAAGAAATAAAATGTATTCATTTGAATCAAGTTATTACATCCAAACTCAAATTGAAGTGTTAAATATTTATATCTTAAATTAGGGTAGCATCTCTCCCTGGAATCAAATACTGTACCTTTCAATTCAACTCAAAGAATTATATGAGAATCTTATCTTACAAGAAACTGTGCTTAGAGCCTATATAGTATAAATTAACTCTTCTTAATGCCACGGTTTAGTTTATAAATGCATACTTATCAATTATACTTCAGCTTGGCAAATCTAATAAAAGTTTCATTTTTTGATCATTGAACAGTGTGTATGTGTGTCTAAATACATGTATAAATATTTACATACATATATATTTGCCAGTAGCTATTTTGGAATACTTTTAACCACAGAGAAAAATATGGATTTCATTTTATGAACTTATCTCTGAAGGTGACTCAGATTTACAGAATCCTTTTGTTTTTTATTATTAAACAATGGCACTAACAGAGGTATGAACTCTACCTTCCTACTAGACCCCTTCTCTACTCACTAATTAAATGCCAAGAATATTAAATACAAGTGACTAAGAAACAAACATTCTATGGGAACCACAAAACCTCTGTTTTCCCAACCACTGTTTCTATGCTTATCCCCTCTATGCATTGTTGGCAGGATGTTCATGTTCATTAAGTAGTTGAAGTTTTTTCCTGAAGGAAAAAGCAAACTACTTTTCTCTCACCTCCTGAGCCGAACTCGTTCTGTCAAAGGAATTCTATGATATCTGAGGCTCCATGTCCTTAATGCAAGATTAACAGTTTCTAATTCATACAATTTCTATAATAATTCCTCAGTAACAAATATTAAGGTCCTGACCAATAGCACAGCTGTAAGAGGAGCTGTAATATGCCAAAAGAGAACTGCCATTCTTTCAAAGTCTTTATACTGACACTGTATCATTGAGTCTCCATGTCATCACACGCTTGCAAAAACTACCAAGAAAACCACAAGATAACTATTGTTTTACAAGGTTCTCTTGGAAGTCAGTCAACATCTTCTCTCTTCTTTCCATTCCTACCCTTCCTTTTGGCTGCTGAAGTAGAAGCCTTTAATCCACTAATGCCCAATCTTTTTAGACAATAGCTTAGGAAATTTTCCTATATTATATGAGGAATATATTTTAATGGTGCCCTTAATTCTTCAAAATATATTAATAATAATTCATAATACAGCGGAAAGCTTTGGAATCAGAGAACAATAGTTCAAATTCTGGCTCTGAGACTAAACATCTAATATTGGAGATAATGAAATTTGTTTTCTATTTTAATAATAATAGATCTAGAGTTGGAAGGGAACTTAAATTCCATCTAGTTGAACTAATTTTACAGCTGAGGAAACTAAGACCCAAAACAATGTGCTGAAGATACACACACACACACACACACACACACACACACACACACATATGTATATATCATAACTACAGATTGTCAATTACAGGAAATAATATTGAAAGAGAGATGGAATCACAAGCTCATAAAATCCTAGTTTTAAAGGATCTTTAAGATTAACTAATTCAACTTCCCACAACATAAATATTTCCTTGAGTTCAGCTAACCCCTGCATGAATATTTCCAGTAGCAAAGAAACACTAGTTTCCAAAACTTATCATTTCCCAGTTTGACATCTCTAAGAAACTTATAGAAGAACTTAGAAAGTTCTTCCTTACATTCAGGTGAAATTCACCTCCCTAACTCCCAGCTTCTGATGCTGTTTGTGCTGTATGATGCAACACAAAACAACACTTTCACATGACAGTCCTATAAATGTTTGAAGGGAAATAGAAACTTTTATCCTAGGCCTTCTCTTTTGTAGGGCTAAACTCCCTTCCTAATATAATCTAGTTCCTAGAAACTCTTCACTATCCTGTTTGACCTCCACTCTACACAATCTAGTTTTTAGGGTCCCCGCTTTAAAGTGCTATCAAAACCAAACACTGTGCTCTAAGTAAGCCCTGCTCAGCATTAAATGAGGTGGGGGCCACAAACTCTGTTGATCTTATTCCACAGCTATATAAGCTGCCTAGGAAAGCATTGATGCTCTTAGCAGCTACATTACACTCAAATTGAATTCTGTTAAATTTAAAAAAAAAACAGACTTTTTCAATAAATACATTGATGTCCATCTTTTTGTCATTCTCCTATAGACTTGATTTTTTTTAACATTTATCCCTGAGACCAACAAGGACAAGAATTTAGATAATTACCAGAAAAATATTCTCTTCCACTCATTACAAAAGTTAAAAGGGCCATTCATTACATAAAGTGGAAAAGAATGGGAAATAAATTACAAAAGCACCACTTTTAGAGTAAAGGGTCTTGAGACAGAGATGGAACGAATCAATAGCAATCACAAAACAGTCTCAATCTCATTTTGTTTGTCCTAACTCCAACTACATAATAAGAAAAAGTATACTAGACTCAGAAAGATGAGAACAAACTCAATAATTTGATTCTAGACAGAATGATACTAATGTCATTCATATCTGCTCTTTTCTTTTACAATTCTAGAAAAAGTTGCTAATGGTGATTCACTCTGTAGCCACCAGGACCTGCCTTGGTAGGTTGGTTGCTTCAAGAGTTCTACCTCCTCTAAGAAATAGCAGTTTAAGAATTCAACTACCACTTCCTGGCAAATCACACATTAAAGAGAAGCCGTACCTAAGAGGAAGCAGTTGGCAACAGAAGTTGCCTGGCCAGAAAAACCTCTGACAACTATAGATCAGTTCCCACAATCATTAAAGGACATAAAAACCTGCCCCTATTCTCAGAGAGCTGGAGGGTAGAGAAGTTACATTGTTTTTCAAGCACATGTGACTACCTTTACTTTTTAGCCAACATGATATTATGGGATTTAAAAGGCACCAGAAAAGTATGACTAATTAATATAAATAACTAATCAATGACTTTATATTTTCAGGTAATTGAGGGTCAGTGTTATTCTTCCAACATTTAATTGACTCTTAATAATTTGAACAGCCTATTAATAAGTCCTAGAGAAAGGTGGAAGATCTAAGAAACAATAAGACCAAGAATTGCCCTACATAAATATCCTGATGAAAGGGAGGACCCACACATGTAATATCACTGTTTTTTTAAGCAGTTATGAAAAATGTTAAGGAATTAATTACAAGGCCAAGAAACAAAAATTAAGATTACCATACATTACAAACAAAAAGAGAAATTTGTTTTAATTAAAATTTAGCTAAACTTTAAAAATTAATAGAAAAATTTAAAATTAAATTAAAATGGATAAATCAAATTTTAAGAAAATACCAAATAAAATAACTTCAGAGGTTTAGTCAAGCCCACAACATGTTGGTAAATATATTCATTGGCTTTTATTCCTATCCTCTTTTCCAGTGTTTGAATGAATCCAAGTCAGTCAAGTAGCATTTATTAAGTGCCTATATTTGTCAAGAAATAGGGAGATAAAGACAAAAAACAATCTCTGACCTCAAGTAGTTAACAGTAGAATGAGGAGACAACATGTATAAATAAATAAATGATAGTTACAGGATAAACTAGAGGTAGTCTCAGAGAGAAGACACAAAGATTAAGAACTAAGGAAGCTTTCCTAAAAAAAAATAGGATTTTTAGCTGAGGCTTGGAGCATGACTAGGAAAAGGGGAAGAGAGCATTCCAGGCATGGGGGGTGATAGAGATAATGGAGTTGGGAGTTAGTGTCTTGGGTGAAGAAGAGATATGTAAGAAAGAGCAATATGTAAGAAAACTGAAAAGAGAGGAAGGAGTCAGCTTACAAAGGGCTTTAGAAGGCAGAGATATTTGATACTGGAGGCAGAAGGGAACCACTGGAGTTGACTAAATGAAGGGATGATATTGTTAGATCTGAACTTTAAGAAAAATCATTTTGACAGTTGAGGGATGGGGAGAAATTTAAGGAAGGAAAACTAATCAGCAGATATTGAAATAGTCCAGTCGGGAAGTAATGAAGGGACTAAATCAGGATGGTTACAGTGTCAGAGGGGAGAACCAGGGATATGTTAAACATGTTGTAAACATTTGTGGAAGATGTGTGGTATAAGGGTTTTCCAAGCCTCTTTCGGGGCTGCTCATATAACTTCAGTGTTAACCTGGCACTTAATTCTCACCTATGGCTCAAAGAAATTGTAGCACGTGCAATGGCCACATTCTGAATAAACCATGTTAACAGATTGGCTAAATCAGACTGGGGGGTAACCAACAGGTTTTAAATCTATTGGTAAATTGGAGGGATGTCTATTTCCTAGAAGAATGGAAAGATAAGAATAATGTAAGCCCTCTGAGACCACCTCTAATTTATCCTGTAACTACATTATTTATACATTGCTGTTTGTATGTTGAATCCCCATTTTACTGTTAACTACTTGAGTTCAGAGACTGTTTTTTGTCTTTATCTCCCTAGTACTTGGCAAATGTAAGCACTTAATAAATGCTACTTGACTAACTTGGATTCAAACACTGGAAAAGAGGATTGGAATAAAAACCTATGAATATATTCACTAACATATTATGTGAAATAGCTTGACTGAATCTCAAGAGACTTAGAGTTTAGACATCAAAGAGGCCAAGGTCATCCACTGAATCCTGACTAAGTTATCTTAATTTTTGTCTTTCCCATGGACTTCAGTGACTCGAAGAAAGTAAGGTTGATGACTTTGTACCACTATACCTCATTTAAATCCAATTCATTCAAAAGTCAAAACATCACTAATCACATCATGATGTCAGTGATCTATCCTCTTCAAAAACAAAGGATGAACAACAACAAAGGTAGAAATAACAGGACTTGACAACTGATTGGATATTGAGGCTAATAGACAGTGAGGAGCTGAATGATATTTGAGTTATGAGGATAGTGATTAGTAACAGAAAAGTTAGAAAGAAGGTAGGGTTTAGGGAAGTCCTATCAGATAACCACAACTAGATCTTTTAAATACAAATAACCAGTGTAAGAAAGGATGTAGTTATGAATTGATCTAGACATTCTAGAAAACAATTTGGAACTATACTAAAAAAGTCACAAATGGGTATATTTTCTTTAACTTAGTAGGACCACTATTAGGAACAAACCCATGACAATTCAAGATAGGTCCCATTTAAAATATTTTGTGGCAGCAAAGAACTGGAAGGAAAGTAGAATAATATAATTTAGGTAACAGATGAACAAATTATGTATATGAACATATTAAAATATAATTGCATCATAAGAAATAATGAATTCAAGGAAACTTAGGAAAGCTTGAAGAAACTCAGATAGCCCAAAGTAAGCAGAACCAAATAAATGATTTAATGTAGCTATTATCAAACCCTAAAGATAAAGACCAAAGAGTTGAAGAGGTCATGCAACTACAGTTAACCAAAGAGCTCAGAGAGGTAACACCCCCTTACTATTAACTCTGAACAATCAAATAAAATAAAAATAAAACAAAACTAAAATAAAAAAGCTAACAGTGGCTATTAGCCTCCCCCTCCACCTAAAAAAAAACTTTCTTTATCCCATTGGAGGAAGAACCTATACATTGGGTCTCCTGTAAGAAGACTCTTATCTGATGTCATCAATTTTAGAAAATGAAAAATTGAAATGCATTTTGTATTTTTAAATTTTATTTTTTTAAACATTTCCCAATTACATTTTCATCTCCAAAATTCTGCCATTACTGCAGTAAAGGCCTAAATGTGAAGAATCATAAACTTAAGAACTAGAAGAAACCTTAGTGATCATCTGGTCAAACTCTTGATTATACTGATAAGACAACTGAGGCACAGAGTTGAGTGAGTTGTCCTGAGTCACAGAGATAATGTATCTTAGTTGAATCTGAATCCAGGGCTTGCTGACTCTCTATTCCACCATATTACTTCCCATCCATTGCTAAGAGTAGGGGAATAAAAGTATAGAATAAGACATTATATTGTCAAATATGAACATCTGTTTTGCTTAACTACACTTTAAATGATACAATGAATAGACTGTTGGGCCTGGAGTCAGGAAGATTCATTTTCCTGAGTCCAAATACAGCTTCAGAAGCTTGCTAACTATGGGACTGTGAGCAAGTTACTTAATTCTGTCTACCTCAGTTTCCTCATCTATAAAATGAGCTAGAGATGGAAATAGCAAACCACTCTAGTATCTTTGCTAAGAAAACATAAGTGGGGTCAACAGAGAGTCAGACATGACTGAAATGATTCAATAACAATGAAAACTTTCTCTTTAAAGGAAAATTCTATTGAAAGGAGGGGAAGTCACTTGAAATTACAGTAATATTTTACAAGAAAATCAATAATACTTGTTTTAAAATTTTTTAAATTTTGAAATTTTCAAAATTTTTTTTCCTACATCTATGTCCATCTCTTCATTCACATTAACCACCATCTGTTTCAAGACTTCATCACCTTTTGCCTGCACTGATATAAAAAACTCCTAACTTCTCTCTAATCCATCCTTCCATTAGGAAATGGGTTCTGAGAAATAGGGCCAACTGGGGTCTGGGAGATTAGGTGTTAAAATTATTTCCATTTTGCTGATGAGGAAACTGGGGCACAGAGAGGTTAAGTGATTTGCCTAAGATCACACAATTAGTGTCTAAGGAAGGATTCAAAGAACTTATATAAAATTAGGCTGGCTGGAGGGTTAAATGGAAGCTAAATGACAAGCCTTGAATGCTGAGAAGTTTAGACAGGATTCAATAGGCTACTGAAACCTTCCTAATGCGCAGATTTGACCAGGTCAGTTCACTGCTGAAAAAAAATCTTAATTGGCTCCCTCCTGACTCTAAGATAAAATACAAACTTCTTAGTTCAGAACTAAGTTTCTTCAAAGTCTGATATGGACGAACCATTCTAACTTGATTTCACCTTATTCCTCTTAATATACATTCTATAGTCCAGCCAAGTCAAAATTTTAGCAATTCAATCTTGTTCAATGATTTCCTATTCTGTATATATCTCTTAATGTATACCATGAAGTATCTTTGAAATGCCCTCTCAACTCATCTGGACCTACTAAAATCCTTCTTTTGCTTCAAAGTTCAAAGCAGATGTCACTTCTTCCATGAAACTGTCCCTAATCCTCAGAATTAAAAATATTTTGTCTCTCCTCAAATTTATCTCTTCTCAATATAAACTCTTATCCTGTATTTTTTCTGTATTTTCAGATTTCCCAATAACAGTTAACATACATGTATATATATATATATATATATATATATATATATATATATATATATATATAACTTACAAATTTTATTTCACCAGTTCTTAGGAGAAAAAAAAGTGATTTGTGAACTTTAAAATGAGTCATACAATATCTGTGGTCTCTATGTATGTACACAAACATACATACATGCATGTGTATGTGTATATTATGTTTATTGTACAGATACATATATACATAACATACATGTGTAATTTTAAGGAAGCAAGAGATCTTGCAGAAGATTAAGACTTTACAAAGCACTTTATATGTTCTCTCAGTAAGAGGTTCCTTTCAGCTCTTGATCTGTGATCTTATTTGATCTTTATTTTGGGAAGCACTCAGAGTTAAGTAACTTGCTCAGGGTAGCACAGCTAACAAATATCTGAGTTTGGATTTGAACTCAGTTCCTCTTTTCTCCAGGGTTGGTACTCTATCTATTGAGCCATTTAGCTTCTCCTCATTTAATGTTCACAGACCTTCAATGAGGAAAGTCCTATAGATATTTTTGCAGATTAGGAAATCAAGGGTCAGAGAGATAATTAACTTATCTATGGTCAAAAACCATTCTATACAAGTCATATAAAAATTTGAAACAAGGACTTTCTGACTATAAAGTAGAATATTCTATCCATCATGTCACATTGATTTTTCCTAATAAAACAAATCTTTGAGGACAGATCATTTTTTAAAATTGTATCAATGTCTAACACGGTGCCTTCTTCATAGTAATAATGATGATAACCATGATAATAACAGCATTCATAGGGTGCTTTAAAGTTTACAATACTCTGTAAATGTATCTATCATTTGATTCACACAACTGGGATCTGGGAGATAGATGTTAAAATTATCTAATGAGGAAACTGAGGCACAGAGAGGTTAAATGATTTACCCAGGATCACACAGTTAATCATCTAATGCAGGATTTGATTTCATGATTTGTGAACAAATGTAAAGCAAATGAAAAGAACTTAAAATTAGGCTGGACAGTTAAATGGATGCTAGACTGTGATGAGCCTTAAATGTTAAGAAATTTAGGGGCGGTTAGGTGGCGCAGTGGATAGAGCACCAGTCCTGGAGTCAGGAGTACCTAAGTTCAAATCCAGCCTCAGACACTTAATAATTACATAGCTGTGTGGCCTTGAGCAAGCCACTTAACCCCATTTGCCTTGCAAAAAAAAAAAACCTAAAAATAAAAATTTAAAGAAGCTTCAGTAGGCTACTGAAAGTTTTTGAGCTATTCAAGTCTTTTGAACCAAAAGATTACATGATTAGAAATCTTCAAGTAGTGAATGCTGGGTAGGATAGAATGGGAGCAGGCTTTTACAAAAATTGAGACAAAGACAAAGGTAACCCTGGCTAAAGAGGTAGAAATGGCAATTAAAAGTTTGATAAGGGGTGGCTAGGTGGCAAAGTGAATAGAGCACTGGCCTTGGAGTCAGGAGTACCTGAGTTCAAACCCAGCCTCAGACAATAATTACCTAGCTGTGTGGCCTTGGGCAAGCCACTTAACCCCATTGCCTTAGAAAATCTAAAAATTAAATAAATAAATAAATAAATAAATAAATAAAATACAAATTTGATAAGTAGCCAAAGTAAAATATAATTGAAAGGAAGGCAGGACTAGGCTAGATCAGGGTCTAAAAGCCATGACTAGGACAGACTGAGTAGGCTTTCATTCAATGGCATAGATAGAATGTGAACTTTATCTGCAGCATCAAAACGAAGTTTAACACAAAATTAACAGTAATAATAAGTTTAAGTAGGAAATTACCTAGTGTTTTAAGGAAGTTATGGGCAACTAGGAGACCCAGCAGATAGAGTGCTGAACCTGGAGTCAGGAAGGCTCCTCATTGTGAGTTCAAATGTGGCCTGCTTTTTTAACCGTGCAAGTCACTTACCCTGTTTGCCTCAGGTCCTCATTTATACAGCGAGCTGGAAAAGGAAATGGTAAATCATGCCAGGATCTTTGCCAAGAGAGCCCCAAATAGCGTGGCAAAGTTAAGCACTACTAAAGTGATTAACAATAACAAGGAAGTTATCTGGTAGCTTATGCTTCTTCTATGTCATGGCCAACATATCAAAAGAGACTTCTCCAAAATCTAACCCTCCTTTCTCCTTTCAGTTTCCTGGTAACGTTTCCTACTCCCCATGGGATATTGTCATTGAATCCCTCTACAACCCATTGGATTGCCCAGAATGCTAAGATTGCAAGTTTGGGTCCTCTTAGAATGCCAACTCTGAGATTTGCTTGCTATGGGACTAAGACCAAGTCAATGAACCTCTCTCAACCTATTTTCTCATCTGTAAAAAAGGGCATAACACTTGTATAGCCTACTTCACCAAGTTCTTGCAAAAAAATTGTTTCATAAACTTTTAATGAGAAATTATATATCTATAGATAACATTCATATATAATATTAAGGAAGCAAAAGATTTGGAAGAAGGTTGATGGGAATTTGCAGCTGATCCTGGAAACTAACATTTCTATGGTGTTTTAAGTCTTATGAAGTACTTTACAGATTTTATCTTAGGGCAGCATAAATTATATATACACACACATATAATTTTAAGGAAGCAAAATATATTGCAGAAGGTTGACTTTACCACTGCTGAAGGAAATTAATAGCTAACACTTATGTAGTATTTAAAGTCTTACAAAGTATTTTACATATGTTATTTTATATAACAGCTTAGATTTATATAGTGCTTTAGGGTTTAAAAAGCACTTTGCAAATATTATTTCACTTTCCCTCACAATGAAAGGAAGATGCAATTATTATTCCTAATTTACTGATAAGAAAGCTGAGACAGATAGAAGTTATGACTTGCCCAGGGTCTCACACCTAGAAAAAAATTTGGATTTGAACTGAAGTGTTTCTGACACTCCACTACCTACCTGTAATAAATGCCAGACCAGTTTTACTTTTTGTTTTTATTTTACAATGGCAAGTTCAAAGTTAATTTTACATAGTTTAAAACAAAGTAACAAAAAGGCCTCTCTTTTGAAACATTTTTTTCACACAGAGAGATCTTGCAAACCAACATGGACATGACTGTTGATTTCCAGTATTAACCAAGTTTTAGAGATACCTCTTTAATTTCCCAACTTTAGGCTAACATGGAAACAAAGTCAGCTAATTAAGTCACCCTCTCTGACCAAACCAAATGGAAAATTCAAAGAATTGTCAACCTAGTTTTCAGCTTAGGACTCTGACATGCCATTCATAACTGCAAATTACAGGCAATAAATATATCAGAAGACTCCGACAATTCTTTTATGATACAGTTCTTCAGGCTTATACACCATCAACTTTATCATAGAGATGACACAACTATTTAGGGAAAAGTGTGGCACCTTCTGCAAGAATTAACTTCCTAAGGGCAGCTAGGTGGTGCAGTGGACCCTGTACCGACCCTGGAATCAGGAGCAACTGAGTTCAAATCTAGCCTCAGACACTTAATAATTACCTAGCTGTGTGGCCTTGGGCAAGTTAATTTAACCCCATTTGCCTTTGCAAAAACCTAAAAAAAAAAAAAAAAAAGAATTAACTTCCTGAATCAAAGTGATCCATAGTCATATGAAAAATTGCTCTAAATCACTACTTATTAAAGAAATGCAAATTAAAGTATCTCTGAAGTACCACCTCACACTGAGACTGGCCAATATGACCAAAAAGGACAATGATCAATGTTGGAAGGGATGTGGGAAATCTGGGACACTAATACACTGTTGGTGGAGCTGTGAACTCATCCAGCCTTTATGAAGAAAAATTTGGAATTACGCCCAAAGGGCAACAAAAATGTTCATACCCTTTGATTCAGCAATACCACTACTGGATCTATACCCTGAAGAGATTATGAAAAAGGGGGTAAAAATATTCATAGCAGCCCTGTTTGTGGTGGCAAAGAATGGGAAATGAAGTGAATGTCCTTCAATTGGGGAATGACAACAAATTGTGGTATATGTATGTCATGGAACACTATTGTTCTATTAGAAACCAGGAGGGGGGGCAGCTAGGTGGGGTAGTGGATAAAGCACTGGCCCTGGAGTCAGGAGTACCTGGGTTCAAATCCAATCTCCGACACTTAATAATTACCTAGCCGTGTGGCCTTGGGCAAGCTACTTAGCCCCATTTGCCTTGCAAAAACCTAAAAAAAAAAAAATAAATAAATAAATAAAAAAAGAACCAGGAGGGATGGGAATTCAGGGAAGCCTGGAACTGATGAACTGATGCTGAGCAAGATGAGCAGAACCAGAAGAACATTGTACACCCTAACAGCAACATGGGGATAATGACAAACCTTGATGGACAGTGCAACAATCTGGGACAATTTGGAGCTATCTGTGATGGGGAATACCATCTGTATCCAGAGAAAGAATTGTGGAGTTTGAACAAAGACCGAAGTCTATTACCTTTAATTTAAAAAAAAATCATTATCTTATTAGTTAATTTTACTCTTATACTTTATTTTTCTTCCTTAAGGATATGACTTCTCTCTTATCACATTCAACTTAGATCAATGTATACCATGGAAACAATGTAAAGACTAACACTGCCATCCATGGGGAATGGGGGAAGGGAAGTAAGATTAAGGGGAAAAACTGTCAAATTCAAAATTAAAAAAAATCTTTCTAAAAAGAAAAAAAGAATTGACTTCCTGACACATACACAGGGTACCCTAAATAATAAGTTTATTTTTAGGGTTTTAATAAATGTTTACTGATAATCTGCCCTTGGTCTTATTTAAGTCTTATCTGAAGAATCTGTGGGAAATAAAAGAATGAAAAACATCTGGGTGTTCCTAACATCCTGTTCTCTCTTTGATTCTCTTATTTAGTAGAGTCACTTTTGGTCCACTTTCATAGAACTAAGTAATGCTTTTTCTTTTTAATATTAGAATCATAGATCTAAGCTGGAAGTACCTTCAGAATCCAGCTAGTGAAAACTCTTCTCTTTAAAGAAAATTAAATCTAAGATAGTAAGGTAAGTTTCAGAGGTAGCCATTTGGACATGGGTTCATTGATTCCAAATTATTTCCTGCAGAATTTTCAAGGAAAAATGTTCATATCATTGCTGTACTTTTATGAATCTTTATATTTTCTTGGGCCTCTCTAGCGATAAAAATTAGGCTGAAATAGGGGACATATGATTGAATTATACTGTATACTTATCACAATGGTCAAGTCTTAAGTCAGAGTCTGCCTATATCTTTCTCCCATCCCCCCTTTCCTCTTTCTGCCTTATTCCTCCAAATTTGCAAAAAATCTCATCCCTAAAGTTCCAAAATTTAAGAGTAACCATTTGGCAGAACAACAGGTTGTCACTAGGCCAACCTCCTAGCTTTCTTAGTGTCTCCTAAAGAATTACTAATCAGCAAAATTCTTCTCAAACAAACTTGGAACTGCAAGGGGGGAAAAAAAGAGATGAGATTGGAGAAGTTCTATTTCTACTTATTTAATAAAACATTTCCTGTCATTTAGTATGTTATTATGTAAAAAGTCTTGCTCAAATTTATGCCTTCCAAATTTTACTAAATGTAAGTAGACAAATAGGAATTCTTTGACCAAATCAGAAATTTGCACAAATACATGACCTACTTTCCATGCCCTACCCATTTTCTAAAAAATTCCAACTAATTAAAAAAAGAGTACTTCCTGCTACAGCATAGAAATGTGAAACTCATCTATAATAAAGTCAATCACCTTTCTGATACCAATTGAACATTAGGCAATAAGCTTTATTCAAATCTTTCCCTTACTCACACATGAAAGGAGCTTACAACATTTAAATATATCAAATATGTAGGTGGCATAGTGGATAGATCACTGGACCTAAAGTCAGAAAGGCCTGAGTTCAAATTCAGCCTCAGACACTTGCTAGTTTTGTGACCCTGGGCAGGTCACACCTCCCAGAGTTGTTGTGAGGATAAAATAATATTTATAAAACACTTAACAAAACATAAAGCACTATATAAATGCTAGCTATTGTTCTTTTCCTGTTCATAGGACCCTGGGCAATTAGCCCAACTGAGGTCATAACAAAAATAAGATTTAAAACCCACTGGCAAATGTGTTTCATTAACAATTTTCAAATTACCAGTGCCAAAATGCCAATTGATTCAGTGTTCACAAATCATCCTCTTTTTTTTCAGTCATTGTGGTGAAATGGAAAGAATACTGCCTTTAACCTGAAGACCTGGTTTTCAGTTCAGCCTTGGCCACATACTTGGTTACATTTAACTTCTCTTCTTCATCTATAAAATGGAGAAAAATAATACTATTTCATAGACTATATGTGGGATAGTGAAAGAAAAGCAGAATTATTTAAAGTGTCTCATAAACTTCTCTAGTTCAGAATTTATTGTATGTCAGGTCAACATTTGCTTTGGAAAGGCTTAGAGGGATCTAGGTGGTACAGTGGATAGAGGGCTGGACAAGAGGCAAGAAAGACCTCACTTCAAATCCAATTCAGGTATTCATTGCATGACCTGAGGCAAGTCACTTAACTGCTGTCTGCCTCAGTTTCTGCAACTATAAAATGACAATAATACTAGCACCTATCTCCTAGGGTTTTCATGAGGAGCAAATGTGTCAACATCTTGTGCTCAGCACAGGAACTGCCATTATTAAGCTTAATAAATTCATACTACCTTCCTTTCTTTGAGTTTATCCTGTCCCCATCAGCTGACTATATTGACAAAGAAGAGAAATCATTCTTCACTGGAGAAAAATCCCATGGGATCATTTCACTGAGGAATAAATTAAATAAGAAAGAGTAAGATTGGAAAGGGACAATAGAAAAGGATAGTGACCTAGAATCAAGAAGACTCATCTTTCTGAGTTCAAATCCAGTTTCAGAAATTTAATAGGGGGTGACCCTTTTTACCTCAATTTCCTAATCTTTAAAATGAGCTAGAAAACAAAACAGCAAATTACTCCATTTTCTTTTCTAAGAAAATCCCAAATGAGGATTTCTGAAAAAATGACTGAACAATACCAAAAAGCACAGAAAAGGAAGAAAAGAGATGCTACATGAAAAAGGGAAGTAAAAAATGAGATTAAAGAAATGATAAGATACAGCAGAGAGATGACAAGACTCAGAATCCAGGAAGTCCTGATGTATTCTTGAGGAGCCAGAATCAGAAGACTGTAATCTCTTTACAGAGGCTGCCAAAGGGACCAGTGACAGAAAACCAACTTGAAAGGTAAGTTGCAGGCTATAGGCAAAGCAGGGAGTTGGGAGGAAGTCCCAGTGGAATCTTCAAGACTCTAGAGTAATGAATCAAACCAATCAGCAAGATTTTGTTTTGCTTTCAATTATTTCAGACACTGTCTAAGAGGTTGAGGATACAAAAACAAAAATGAAATGGCTACTGCCTGAAAGGAAATTATATTCCATCACAGAAGATAATGTATGGGTGGTGTGTGTGTGTGTGTGTGTGTGTATTATGTTGCTGTTAGTCATTTGAGTCATGTCTAACTGTGACCCTGTTTGGAGTTTTCTTGATAAAGATAATAGAGCAGTTTGCAATTTTCTACTTTAGCTCATTTTACAGATGAGGAAATTGAGGCAGATAGGGTTAAGTGTCTTATCCAGGATCACATAATTAGTAAATGTCTGAGACTAGATATGAACTCAGGGTGATAGGTCTTCCTGACTCCAGGACCACTGCACTGTAGCACCTAACTGCCCTCTCCTTTTCATATATATTTCTTTTATCCTATCTCTGCTACCCAAATTATTGGAAACTACTTGACTGCCTTGTCTTCTATACCAGCTCCTTGATCTTTGTCTGGGGTCATATCTGAACTCAAAAAGATGAGCCTTTCTGACTCTAGACCTAACACTCTATCTAATGACCCTATGTATATAGGTGTATGTTCATATGTAAATGCATATGTGTGTATGTATAAAACCCTAATCCTTTGTTCCTCTCCCCTATTGTCATTTTTTTATATTATATTTTTGTTTATAAACACATATATGTTATTGTTGTATACATAATCAAAAGCATACAAAATATATAAATAGAAGACAATTGGGTGAAAGTATCACTAGAAGGAGGAAGGATCAAGAAAGTATTCATATAAAGACAAACTTTGTGGCATCAGGAAATTCTTTCTTACCCTAATCAATTAGCATCTATATTTGCTGGCCACTAAAAATATGCTGGGATGGGACAGAGGGTCAGATAGGTCTTACTTGCCTGCTCAAACACTAAACAAATTTTCCTACCACCTCATACTCCTCAAACTTAGGAAGTTTGTAACCTATCCCCTACCTAGGAAGATGTTATATATGGGGGCAACACTACTTGATTCCCCTCATAGTTGTTTACAATATTTCTCCATCTTAATTGAATATAGTTTCTGTTGTATTGGTTGGTGGCTTTGTTATGAGCTAGTAATAGAGAGTTATACTACGCTAGAGTTATATACTAGAGAGTATAACTACAGTCATATATTAGATAGGGGATCAGTTATGCTTTACATAAATCATGATTCAAAACAGCCACAATATTCCTGGAGAAAATAGCAAGAGATTCTCAAGCTGAAATGCCAGGATACTCATATTATATAAGCTAATGATCTGAAACTACTTTATTCAGAAGATAGAAACATTAAACTTGCCATTTTGCTTAGCATCAGAGCTCATAGGAGCATGGAATTTTGTTTTAGGAAGAAGCTTAGCCTCATTAAAGGTACTGCATGAATTCCCAAAGACAGTGCAATCCATTTTCTTCCTTCTCTTTAATTCTAGACCATGTTTATTATGTACTTATAGTGTCTGTCCAAGATTAGTATAGGAATGAACAAGATCTATAAATTGTCTGTCATAGTCTGGACAAGAAAGGACTAGCTTAGGTTTTCCTGTGTAGAGAGTTAGGTTAAACTCTTTTGAGTGGTCATGGATCACATTTAGATGGTTCTTCAGTGTTTTTGAATCATCATGGATCACATTTGGATGGTTCTTCAGTGTTCTAGAGCAGGGGTTCTAGAGTGTAGTGCAAACAGGAGCCACTGGGGAATGTCATTTTCTATAAAAAACATTCTCCCATTTGAGCATTGTGCTGCAGAATCCTCCATGTCAACAGCAAATACCATGGCAAATATAGGTCTCTCTTATGATTCATTTGATATTTATAATTAAAGATTTATCATGCATACATGTCTTTCATTGCATCTTTCAAGGAATCTTGAAATATTTTGACATGTATACAATGAGAAGATATATAAACCTGAAACAAATTAAAGTAAATATAATCAAGAAAAAATATACACATCTATAACAACAAATTAATCAAATCTGAATGCTATGAAATTATCACAGTTTACCTAAAGAAAATAAATGAGAAGGTATCTCCCATTTACATGAGTGAGAAATACTACATAGACTTTTTCAATATATTGATGTTTTATTGAACTGCTTTTTCTTTTGTATTTTCTGTTTTAAAGGATGAAATTCTGGAAGGAAAGAGGGGAAGGATAACTGAGAAATGTGGAGGATACAGGAACAAAAGTTATGATTAGAATTTTTTTTTAAAATATGCTACAACACCTTTTTTCGAGGAAAGGTTTCAAGGAAATATTTTGCTTTTTCTAATCAATATTTTTAATATTTCAACAACAATAAACAGTAAAAGCTCTTCTTCATTACACCTCTAAGTCAATTGTATAAGTGTAAAGATGTAATCTACTGGGCAGCTAGGTGGTGCAGTGGATAGAGCACTGGCCCTGGAGTCAGGAGTACCTGAGTTCAAATCCAGCCTCAGACATTTAATAATTACCTAGCTGTGTAGCCTTGGGCAAGCCACTTAACCCCAAAGCTTCCTCATTCCCTTCTCATTATTGCTTCATCAAACCCTCAATATTTTGAGAAATTACTATCATAAATCATAAAGATTTTGGAGACATGAAAAATAGACATATCTATAAATAATTAATGATATTTTATTGATAACCTTCACTTAGTAGTAATTATTCAAATAGATCCATAATCACATTGAGGCAGGCATTCCCACTTATGATTCAGGTAACAATCTATCCATCCCCTTATATACCATAGGACTCTTGTTCACAACTTCCCATAAATTAGCCACTGAGAATCCATTCAATATGCAGGCAACCACCTTTGCTTTCTGATGTTGGGAAGATACCAGGCTGTTCACCAGTTTATCTCCCACTCTCACAAGACGAGTCCATCTAGCACAGCGCCTGGCACCAAGTAACATTTGAATGCTTAAATAAATACATTTCTTCCAAGCATTTAGTATCCTCTCCTCAAGCAGATAATATCAAGAATTTTTTCTCCACTCCTTCAAAATTCTATTACCTTCAGCATAGTCCTTCTCTGGTGTAGGACAAGTAAAGCTCTAAAAATTTCAAGGGGGTTACCTATAGCTAATCCTAATCAAAGTATGAATCTTTTCTCTAGCTTCCCTAACAAGATCATACTCTACCTGAACTGTTTTCAAACAGTTCTTTCTTGAACAGTCCTGGGCCCTATATGTCCCAAACCATTTTTTGAAGTCCATTCCTCCAGAGCCATACAGAATAAATCTAATCTCTATGGTAGGGCATTTTAAGCAGTTGAGAAGAGTTTTCTTTTTACAAATTACTCCTGAGAGAGTCATATGATTTAAACCATGTGGTTATCTCAAATGACAGAAGTATTATTTTGTTAATATTTTAACACAAAGCTATATGAAGATCCATGGACATTCCCAATCAAAAAGACATCTTAGAGAGAGGGCAAAAGTATTAGCAGTTCATGAAAACTTTTTTAAAATATATTTTTCTAAAATCCCCAGACAAATATTTACTTCCAGAAAGAAGTAAATATTAACTGAAGCTATATTTGAGCTTATTGATACACACAGATTCTTGATGGATACTAGGAATTTTGATGTTGCACTAAAATTGATGTAGTGAAAATGTTTTCATTATAGCAGAATAATAGCAAACATCAAACCAATTGCATAAATACCAAACATTGAATAACTATTAATTTAGAAACTTGAATTATCAAAGTGAGGCTTAAACAAACAAGTAAAGACCATACTAAAAAAGCAAACAGATAAGAGATAAGAAGATTTTAACTATGACTACACATACTATTAAACAAATAACAAATTAAAAGTTGTTTTAAGCTTATTACACCCCAGCATTTATATAGTAAAACAACACTTTGCATACCATATAGAATTATTTTTCCAAATTTCAAAAGAATTCATATTGGGTTTTTTCCAATTCCAAAAAAAAAGTAATATTTATGCACAACTTTTATCTCTAACAGAGGCAATGCATAATGAAACTCATTTCAAGGAATATCTTTTTTTATCTTAGACATTTATCTGTTCTTTGGTTTTCCTTATACTTTGTGGGTTATCATCTCTTCAGATTTCCTCCTTTTAAATATTATTTTGGAAGGATTTCAACAATTTTATGAGTGTTACTATTACTAAATTCAACCAGAAAGCGAGTAATTTGAAATTAACTGAAACAACTGATACCTGCAGCAAAGTTTCAGGATGTAAAATAAGTCTACAAAAATCATCAGTATTTCTATATATTACTAACAAAATGAAGCAATACTTGGAAATCTTATCTACCACTGCAAACACAGGAACAATGTGAATAAAGCTACAAAATATTTTTATGGAAATAAAGACAGACCTAAGTATTTGGCAAAACATGAATTACCTATGATAAAAATTACAATACAATGTAATTTATTTATTCATTGCCAAACCAATCAAGTCACCAAAGGAGAGCCTTAGGGAACTAGAAAAAAATAATAATGAACTTTAGCTGTAAAAACGAAAGATCAAAAAATCTCAAGGAAAATAATGCCCAAAAACTTGGAAGAAAAAAATCTAGCAGTATTAGAGCTCAAAATATACTACAAAGCATGAATAATCTAAGTTATTTGGTGCTGATGGAGAAATAAAAGGTCAGATTAAAAAATACAATATACAGAAGCAAATAAACACAATCATAATATTTGAAAGGCTACAGCTACTTAGATAACTCATTTAGCTTCAAGTTTCTCATGTAAAAAATTAAGCAGATTGACTAGATAATTAGGCAGTTCTAAAATCTATGATACAACCTTCCACTTTATGAAGAATTTTGAAATACAAATTTTAAGGCTGGAAAAAAATGTGTATTTCTTTTTTTCCTTTCAGAGATTATACCTCATGAGACAAAATAATTTATTAATCCATCCTTTCAAGGTAGGTATGTGAAAATGTAAAATATGGACAAATACTAACCCCCTCCATTACCACTCCCCAACCTCCAAATTCTTCTGGTCAATCTTTTCATTTGTGTTGATTTAAAACAGAGTTGCAAATTTTTTAACTTTTTCAAGATCATCAGTGAACAACTTTCTTTCACAAAACTCAATGCCTTTTCCTTAGTCTCCATCTCCTCAACTTCTTAGAAACATTTGACAACTCCTGAATACTCTTCCTCTTTAAACACAGACACAATAGTCCCTTGGTTCTTCTTAAAGTGTTATTTCTTAGTTACTTCACTAGTTCCTTGACTCCTCTTTTTTCTAAATGCACAGATCCTTTAAGTTTCTGTCCTCCATCAGTTTCTCTTCTCTTTCTACATTTTCTCTCTCAGAACTCTCATTCTTTTGAATATCATTTCTATGAAAACAACACTCCATTTTTTGTCTTTGCCCAGTTTCTTCAGCATGAGCCCCCTAACTCACATTTCCAACTATCCTCTAACCTGGGTATCCCATCAGCACATGAAAATTAGTAAATCAAAACTGTACTCATTTCTTTCCCAGAAATCACACAGCCTACTTTATGGAGAAAAATAAAGGCCATTTGTCATGAACTCCCTCTGCTCATCTATTCCAAACCACAAAACTTTACATCATGCCCTGTTCTCTCCTCCTTTGTTCCAGTCTCTGATGACTAGGTGGCTCTTCTTGCCAAGGCCAACTCCTCTAATTGTACCTTTTATCTCATCCCATCCCATCTCTTCATTCACACAGCTACCACCATAGTCCAAGCCTTCATCAGCACCTTTCACCTAGATTATTACAACAGCCTTTTAATTGGTCTCCCAGTCTCAAACACCAACCCTTTTTACACACAGCAGCCAAAGTAGTTTTCCTTAAGGCAGATCTGACCATGTGACTCCCCTAGTCAACTTCAGTGGCTTCCTATTGCCTCTAGGATAGAATATAAACTCTTCTATTTAGTTTTTAAAGTCATTCACAATCTAGTCTCAACCTATCTTTCCAGCCTCATGGATAATACTACTCCCCCCCCCCATACTCTCAGATCCAGACAAACTGGCCTTTTCTCTCTTCTTTCCACACAATACTTGATAAATCTTCTCTGGGTCTTTGCATATGTCCATATATCCGGACATTCTTACAGAACATCTTTACATATCCTCTTAAATAAATTTTATTTCATTCTTATATCCCCTTAAATTAACCTAGATCTCACCTCCCTACTCCAATCAAATTTAGGGGAATGGGGAATGGGAAGGGAAAGAAGTTTCTGCATTGATAGCTTTTACTTCTGTTTTCTCAATCTCAAAATTATCTAACTCTAGGATTTGACTGGAATTGTTTTCTCTAAGGTTACCAATGATCTCTGAATTGTTCAATTCAATGTTCATTTCTCAGTCTTTTCCCTGATGAACCTATAGGAGCCTTTTACACAGGCTAAACACACCTCTTTTTTCCCCCCTGAATATTCTATCATCTCTGAGTTTTCATGACACAGCTCAGCTCTCTCCTGCTTCTCCTTTTACCTGTCCTGGTTGCTCCTCACATCCTATCACCCAACCTTAGATGTTCCTCCTCCCAGAGTTCAATTCAAAACCTACTTCTTTTGTTTCCTCTTTCTTTCAATCAAGCAACAAACATTTATTAAGCATCTACTGTATGCCAATCAGGCATCTAAGTGATGCAGCGGAAAGACAGCTGAACCTATTTATTGGTGACCCCCAGCAAATTACTTAACCCTGTTTGCCTCAGTTTTCTCATCTGTAAAATGAGTTGGAGAAGGAAATGGCAAAAACATTCCAGAAAATCCCAAATGGGATCATGAATAGTGAGCACAATTAAACAACAAAAACAAAACCAAAGTGTCAGGCACTATGTTAACATACTGGGGATACAAAAAGAAGCAAAAGACAATTTCAGTATTCAAGGAGCTTGAAATCTAATGGAGGAGACAATACACAAATGTTAACAGACAAGCAGGACAAATAAGAAACAATTAGCAGAGGGATGGCAATAGAATTAAGAGGGAATGGGAAAGGCTTTTAGTAAAAGAGACTTAAAAGGAACCAAAGTCAATAGGAGAGTATTCCAGACTTGGAGGACAGCTGGAGAAAAAGCTGGGATCCAAGAGATGAAATATCCTGTTTGTCAAACAATCATACCACTGTCACTGGATTGAAGAGGATATGGAAGGGATTAAAGTGTTAGAAGATTGAAAAGATAGGAGGGAGCTAGGTTAAGAAGGACTTTGATTATATTTGATACATTGTTTCCCAGATAAAGGTCCCATATTTAAAACATATAATCAATTTTGTCAAATATATAAGAATGCAAATCATTCCCCAATTGATAAATGGGCAAAGGATATGAAAAGGCAGTTGTCCAATAAAGAGATCCAAACACTTCATAGTTAAATTAAAAATGCTCTAAATCATTGATTAGAGAAATGCAGATTGAAACAACTTTGAGATATCATTTTATATCAGATTAGCTATTATAGAAAGGGAAAGTGACAAATGTTGGAGAGGACCTGGAAAAATTGGAATATTACTTCATTGTTGGTAGAATTGTAGAATGATCCAACCATTCTAGAAAGCAATCTGGAATTTTGCCCAAAAAGTTATCAAACTACCTATACCCTATGACCCAACAATACCACTAACAGATCTATTTTCAAAGATGATTAAGGAAAAAGAAAAAAACTTATATGTTTATAGCAGCTCTCTTTATGGTAGCAAAGAACTAGGAACTGCAGGGATGTCCAACAGTTAGGTAATGGCTGAACAAGTTATGGTATATATGATGGAATACTACTGTGCTATAAGAAATGATGAGCTCAATGAAGTTAGAAAAACATGGGAAGATTTGCACAAAATAATAAAGAGTAAAATAAGTAGAACCAAGAGAACATTGTATACAATGTGAATAAGTTATTTTTTCTATTATAAATACTTAAATTAAGTATAAAGGACATATGAAGATACTATCTGCATCCAATGAAAGAATTGATAAATAGAAATACATATGCACATACAAGCGTGTGTGTGTGTGTGTGTGTGTTTGTCTAGTGGTAGCCACCTTTAGAGTAGGGGAGTGGGAAGAGAAGAAAAAAAAGAAATTTAAATAATTTTATTTTCTATTTGAAAGAGTAGCAAGTTGTTCATAGTAATTTAAAGTTTTGTGTACAATCGTCTTTTTATTATATCATGTTATGAAAATGCTTGTTTTTTCCACAATTTTTTAAAAATTTATTTCAGTTAATATTTAATTTTAATTTAACTAATAAAATTTTAATTTAAGTAATAGAAAAAAGGAAGAATGTCAAAGAGAGCATTTTGTACTTGATCCTGAAGACTATGGGAAGCAACTGGATTTTATTGAGTATATGAGTGCCATGATTGGACCTTTGATTTAGGAAACCACTTCGATAACTGAATGAATGATAGATTGGAGCAGGGAGACATTTGAGGTACACAGAAAGTTATTATAGCTGTCCAAGCATGAGGTGATGAGGTTCTACACTAAAATAGTGAATATGGGAAAAGAGGATGCTCTCTGAGTTCTTGTCATCTCTACACAGAGGATTTCAAAATCTATGAATCTACTCTTAATTTCTCTGTTGAGCTCCAGTCCCAGTTAATCACCTGCTCAACAATTCAACAGATAATTCAAACTCAACATCTGTATGAATGTAGGCTTCCTGAGGGCAGGGATTATTTCATGTTTGCTTGAATATTCCCAATACCTGTGTCCTTGGCACAAGGTACACATTCAAAAAATGTTTATTGATCAATTGATTGATGCCCAAAACAGAATTACTGCAACTAACCTTTGCCCTAAACCTGACCCTTCTCCAAACTTCCCTGTTTCTATTGAATACAAACCCCATCCTTCTTATATAATCAGACTTACAACTTTGAAGTCATCCTTCCCTCTTCTTTCTGCCTGTTTTTTATATGCAATGAGGCAACATCCTCTTAAATGGTTTCCCTTCTCCCATTCTCTCTCCCTTTCTATTCTATTCTCCATCTAGCTGCCAAAACAGTCATTCTTAAACATACAGCTGATTCTGCTCAAGAATGTTCTATGGTTTCCTCTAATTTTCAGTATTAAAAACATACTCCTTATTATGGCATATAATGCCCTTCGCAATCTGACTCCAGCTGATTTTCTCTCTAGTCCCTTCATATACCTTACCTTCCTATCACATTGGTCAACTTGCTGCCTCTCAGACTCAGTACTTTATCTCTTATCTCTTTACTTTTGCATAGATCTCAAGCTTGGAATGTCCTCCTTCCTCACCTTCATTTCATCTCCTTCAAAGTTCAGCTCACTGGCTACTGTCTTAAAAAAAAAACCCTTCTTAATCCCCTTAGTTGCTAATGTTCTCTCCCTCCTCAGATTATATTTTATTTACTTATCCAGGGACTTGCTGTTTTGACATGTAAAAAGTTCAAGAGAGTTTCTGGATAATTATTCATTTTATTAATAATTCTAACATATTACCAATAAAATGGGTTGGTGACATTCTTGAATACCAAAGACAGTCAAGGTGGTGGACTCATAGCTTATATGTTAGAAGAGTTGGGTATTCCTTCCTGAGCTAGAAATCACCTCTGGTTGGTTAACAAGTAAAGAGAGAAAATGAATATTACAATGAATTTTGAGCCTATTCTAATGAAGGACTGGAGTAACTTTGATTATGTCATTTACTTCTAAATTGCCCAATCTTGATCAATCTAATCAAAGAATTTATTCCCACCCAAACCTATATAGAGCACAATGGATTTCTCCGCTTGGGTGGGTCTAAACAAGATTGAGGAGAAAATTTAGTTAAACCTCATTATCAGCAATGTACTTTAGAGACTGCAAAATCTATAGGCTTTTGAAAAAATCCTGGTCCTAATTCAATAATTGATTATTAATATAAAAGAAAAGCAATCACTGTATCCAACTAATAGAAGGTTAAGCTCCTTGATTATTTTTATCTCTGTATCCTCATGCCCAGCACAGAGGCTACAAAGTACAAAGCAGGGGCTATTTAAATGTTATTAAATTGAACTGAAAACTAGGTTAATGCCAATTTTCTGCAAATTTCCAAGTCATCATTAATTTTTTCCTTTTCCTTCCATCAATAAAGTTCTAACTAGGGATACTCTAATGAAGTTTTTATACTAGGACAATCAAATTTAAAGGGTGCAAAAATTTCAAATTAAATTATTAGATAATTTTAAAATCTGCTACATTTACAATCTGTCAGCAATTTCAGCAAAGAAACAATTTATTTTTTCACCTAGTTAGCAAAACTATAACAGGAAGCAACTCTTGCAATAGAGCTGCAACCTTTCCTGAACCAGTCATCCAGAAGTGACCTCTCCCCCACTGAACTTCATTTCAATAGCTGATGAGACAGCATGATGGGGTTTTTAAAGGGTTAGTGGGAGACAACAGACTGGAAGCGAGGAAACCTAAAACCTCAAGATCCAGCTCTGCCCCCCCACTAATGTCAGTGTTTTTTCCTCCCTCTAACATCTGTTAAAAAGATAACAATGGGGGCAGCTAGATGGCACAGTGGATAGAGCACTGGCCCTGGAGTCAGGAGGACCTGAGTTCAAATCCAACCTCAGACACTTAATAATTACCTAGCTGAGTGACATTGGGCAAGTCACTTAACCCTATTGCCTTTTATACTACCTATGTCACAAGGTTGTTGTGAGATAGAAAAAGCACTTGTAAAATCATAAAGTATCATGTAAACAAGAGAAAGTGGTAGTATATCTCCCTTATAAATTTGTACCATTTTACCTAATTAAAACTTCAAATAATGCAAATTATAACTTAAAATTATGCAAATCTATAAAAGACAATACAAAGGTTTATCATTCACACTAATCAAGATCTAACCTTGCTTTTGGTTTATTCAATATTGCATAAATATATGTATATATATATATATATATATATATATATATATATATATATATATACACACACAATATGCATTATACAATAGGACCTGATGCCATGACAAGCAAGTGAATTGCTTGGGGGGGGGTGGATGAGGGGATGCTGTGCTAAATCACCAGCTTTACTTTCCCCTCCAAAGGCATCTGGGCACAGTAGCCAGATAAAGATCAGAATGCCTGGAGATGGTCTGGGATTCCAAGTAATCAGGGTTAAGTGACTTGTCCAAGGTCACACAGCTAGTAAGTATGGAGTGTCTGGAGCCAGTTTTGAATTTAGCCCCACCTGACCTGACTCTAATCTAGCTGTCAGGTATTCTAACATCCAAGTATTCTGAGATCCAATGCCATTTTCCTTCTTGCTATTCAAGGAACATGACATTCCCAACTCCAGATATTTTCCCCACAATGTATTCCATGCCTAGAATCCTCTCCCTCCTCTTCCTCTTCTGGGTTTCAGAAGTATTTCTCTGGCTTATTTCACAGCTTGGGTCTTTAGTTCTACCTTCTGTAAGATTTTCTGGGGGGAGAGCAGAGCCAAGATAGCTGCATGAAGGCATGAATTTCTGGAAATTCATTCCCCCCGAAATTGCAAAAGCTGTCAAATTATGACTCTAGTCAAAATTTAGAGGGGCAGAACCCACAGGAAGACTGAGTGATACAACTTCTTGAGTAAACACAATCCCCTTCCCAACATCTTCTTGTGGGGGAGGGGAGGTTATGTTTACTCTCATAACAAGATTATTGTAACAATATAAAATAAATTTTTAAAATGCTCAGGAAAAAAAAATATTTTCCAGAGGCAGTGGTGAGATGGATACAACACTGGTCCTGGAATGAGGAGAAACTGGGGTCAAATCTGATCACACACACTTAGTAGCTGTGTGACCCTGGGCAAGTCACTTGACCTCAATTCAAGTTCAAATCCAACCTCAGACACTAACTAGATATGTGACCCTCAGCAAGTCACTTGACTTGCCTCTAAAGAAGCTTTTCCAGATCATCCTTAATGCTGAGATTATTTCCAATTTAGTCTGTGGGTAGTTTACTTGTATATAATTGTCTACATGTTGTCTCCCCCTTAGACTATAAGCTTATTGAAAGCTGCAACTGTGTTTTGCCTTTCTTTGCAGCTCCCGTTATTAACATAATGCCTGAAATATAGTAGGTGCTTACTTAATAAATAACTTGTTCACTTGTATTATTGACTTGATATATACATGAGTCACACAGGAAGAGAATGCATGAATGGGTTGAAATCTACAACTTTAGAAAGATATGAGATCACAGAAAGTTTTAAAATAATTATTTTGTAGAAAACAATGCATGAATCATAATTATATCTACATTGTCAAAATAATTTTTTATTTTCAAAACATATTAACTAAGGGGGAAGGGAAACTGTATCTGGGATTAAAATAACAAAGGGATCTTCTTATAATCTCCTTCTACCAATCCAATTGACCCCTACCTTTCAACCTAAATTTAGAAATTACCTGATACTGGAAGTTAAATGACTTGTGTTGGAATAAGGACTTAGATACAGGTCATAGTTCCAAGATCAACTTTCTATTCATTTTGCTACACTGATTTGCTTCCTTAAAAAAAATTAGCTTTAATTTTAGTTTATTTAAATAATTTAAATTTTATCAGAATCAAAAAAATTTTCCATAAGAAATTATATCACTTGATAGACTTTTAAGGGTCAAACTGAAACCCTGAATCTGCCAAGACTTTAAAAGAACTTTTTTTCCTTTAACAGTTAAGAATGACCTCATTTTCACTTATCAGTAAAAGTAGACACTGTTCTCATGAGTTTGAAGAGAGAAAATAACTTTTACATAATGGCAAACAAAAGAAAAGTTGTTAAGGTAACTTTATGGTTTTGTTCCATGTTAAAGATATGATTTCATATTGTAAAGGCATTTTCATTCTATAATGTTTGTCTTATAGTTTCACTTTCTTATAATGAAAACAAAAATTTGACCTATGAGGATATAATAAAATTCCTTTCCCTAATTTCTTAATCAAGTTATAATAAATTAGAACAATATTTATTTCTTTTGAAGTCATTAGTGCAGCAAAAAATATACCAAGAGGCAAATATTTAAGTGGCCATGCCCCTGTGATATTGGCTCTGACCTTGAACACAGCAGCCAAACAGAAGTCACTGTTCTTTGAATCATTAACTTTTTACTCTAGATACATAATGTAGCTAAGTTTGGTGATTACGGGTATCAACAATTTTCAAGTCACCACCTTCAAATGATAACTTATGGTTAACATAGAATCATGTGGACATATTAATAATTTGAAAAACTTTAACATTAAGCATCTTTTGCCTGAAATAAGAATTGTAACTGCTATGTTATTTCAGATTTAGATTTATATTTAAGCTATTAAAACTCAATAGAACACTAAGTCTTTCAATAGATCATTTCCTCAGTCCCCTTATTGTTGAGGATGGTTAGAACACAATAATAATATCTTTAATATTGTATGTGCATCTTGTTTTTTTACTATATTTCTTAGTTCCGTTATACTTCGAGATATATCAATTTATTCTCTATTTTTTCAATGATTGCTACCATTTTACAGCTTCTAAAAGATTTTAAATTCTTAAAGCTGCAAAAGCTTTCAATTCTTAAAGCAGATACTAAGCAAAATGAGTTTCATTTTTTGAATATGTTTAAGAGACAACAAACTGTCCCTACAAGTCTATTCTATTAAGGGAGAGTTAACTCTACATTTCAGAGGAGAATTACACCAAGCTCAAATGCTAATAAGTTTTACTAAGCTAGAAAGTCAGTTAACAAACCTTTTAACAGATTGTATGTCTCAGGGCAGCTAGGTGGGCAAGCCACTTAACCCCATTTGCCTTGCAAAAATAAAACAAACAAAAACAGATTGTATGTCTCAATTAAAGACCAACCTAGGTAAATTCAGAGGGAATTATCAGCAGATGGTTGGCCACAACAACTCATGGACACCATCTATGTGGAAGGATTGTGATCTCAGTGGAGGGTAGTAGCCATACTAAAAGAGTCATTCTGGGGACACCTAGGTGATGCAGTGGATAGATCACTGGTCCCTGAGTGAAGAGGACCCGAGTTCAAATCCAACCTCGGATACTTAATAATTACCTAGCTATGTGACCCTGGGCAAATCACTCAATCCTATTGCCTTAATTTTTTTAAAGTCACCTACCTTTTGAAGTACTGAAGAAGTCAAAAGATACTCTTCAATCAATATAAATCACAATATCACACATTAATCAAAAATAAAAATATTAAATGTATAAATGCCCCAATTTTGAAAAATAAAAACTACATTGAATTGCAATTCAATCTATTTTTAAAGAATTTTGCTAGTGTCCTAACCACTCTCTATGTTTTACTTTAATATAGTTTAATTTCTGCACGATAAATAGAAATCTGTCAGTATCTGCCAATGGTGGAAGGATGTCTTTTCTTTGCTCCAGATTCTTTCCTTCCCCAAGGCCAACTCTTTTCCTTGTATTATTCTGTTCAATCACATCTCTTTCATAATTTTTTTCCCTCAAACATACCATCTCTTTGAACTATCTCAATCTATTTGGCTCCTCCCTTTTTTTTACATTTTTTGCAAGGCAAATGGGATTAAGTGGCTTGCCCAAGGCCACACAGCTAGGTAATTATTAAGTGTCTGACATCTGGATTTGAACCCAGGTACTCCTGACTCCAGGGCTGGTGCTTTATCCACTGCGCCAGCTAGCTGCCCCAGGCTCCTCCCTTATTGACCATGAAAAATGCTGAGGTGTCTCCCATCCTTAAAAAAAAATTGCACTTGATCTTTCTATCCTCCCAAACTATTTAATTATTTTGTTTCCTTTCATAGCTCAACTCCTAGATATATTCCAGAACTCTTGCCACCTGACTTTTGACCCTATCCTATTGAAACTGCCCTCTCGTTAGCAATAATCTCTTAATTGATAAATGTAGTGGCTTTTTCTTTTCACAGGGCCCATCCTTTCTTACTTCTATGAAGCATTTGACAATGTTGACTATTCTACTTTCAGGGAACTATATGATTCCTGAAATTTCAGGATAGTTCTCGGATCATCCCTTAGCTGATTTACCATTTGCAATTTGCCTCCTATGCATGAACTCCCTAGAGCTCAGTTTTGGGTCCTTTTACTTACTCTCTACACCTTTCTCTAGATGATGGCATCCATTCGCTTAGGTTCCCTTATCACTCTAGTTACCCAGGGGGTTCACAAATTTAAAATCATTCCCAGTTCCTCACTTTCCTTCACCACTGAAACTGAAAAAAGTTTCCTACTCTTTCTGTCCTGTCTGCGCCATGTCTCTCTGGTCATTTTTTTTCCCCATTTATACTACAGCCACTCTAGTCAGACACAGTTTATCTCTCCCTTGAACTAGCCTTCTAGTGGCTTTCCTGCCTCAGGTCTTTCCCTTCTCCAATCCTACTTCCACTCAACCACCAAATTAACATTCCTATAGATAGATTTGAAAATGTTACTGTGGCTCTAGAGAACCCTTAACAATTCGAAATTGCCAAGGGAATTTTAAGGTAGGGTCTTTAACAAGTCTCAGTTTGACAAAGGCCAATGTCCCTCTTCAGTGATTAAGGCTAGATAAGAAAGATAGCCACAACAAGCAAATGAATTGGATTGGGGGGGGGGGGGTGCTGTGAAAGTCACAAGCCTTACTTTCTCCTCCAAAGTCATCTGGGTCCTGGCTCTGGCCATAAGGCAGTTAATTGATTTGTCCAAGGTCACACAGCTATTAAGTCTCAAGTATGTGAGGCTAAATTTGTGAGTCCTCCTGACTCCAGGGCAAGTGCTCTATCCCCGTACCACCTAACTTTTCCTAGAAATGAAGAATGGTCTCTTTAACCTAATTTTAAAAAAAAAATCAATCAGGAGGGGAAGAACTCCTTGGGTTTTCTGGCCTAAGTAGAAACAATTTTTATTTACATTCACTCTGAGTCAATCAGGACTCAAACAATGACCAGATGGGACCTGACCTATTGTTGGTCAGTTGTTGGCCAATCAGTGAGAGCCAGAATAACTGGAGATCTGTAAACCTCCAAGATGCCTAGCCAGGTGTCAGCAATCAAAATTTACAATCCTTTGGGCCCGAAGTTGAGTATTAAAGACTTGAGCTTTAAAAAAGGTCTCCTATTCCATCTAGGATCTGTATCTGGCTACTGGACTCAGATGGCTCCAGAGGAGAAACTGAGGCTGATGACTTTGCCTAGCACCCTTCTGCCCCCCACTTGCATGTCATGGCATCACCTCCCTGAAGTCATGATCCTCCTCGAGAGAAGAACAAACAACATTGCCATGAGGATAAAGTACAAATTCTTGTATTTGTCACCTATGGCTCTTTATAGTCTGGTTTTGCCCTCTTTCATGTCACTCCCCATCACCTACTCTACATTCCAGTCAGTTGGCCTGTTTTCTGTGGCCCCTACACTACATTCAGTTTTCTGCCTTAGCAAGCTGTTACCCAAGTCTGAAATTCCCTCTCTTCTCACCTCCACATTTTAAACTCCCAAGTTTTCTTTAAGGTTGGTTACCTTCTATACAGAGTCTTTGCTGATCTTCCTCCCAAGGTTTTAAAGCCTTTTCCATTCTCCAAAAGTACTCCAAATTTATATTGACTCATCTGTGGACATGTTTCCCTATTGGCAGTAACTACTTGTGTTTTTGTATCTCTAATACCTACACGGTAACCAACAGATGTTAATCCCTTAATAAATGTTTTTTGAAAGAGTGAATGATAAATATCTATTTCTAGTTTCCTCTATTCCTTATCTCCATTCAGTGCTAACAATAGAATAGATCTTAGTTCCAAATCAGAATTACAAAACACTTAAATTTAGTCTTCTTCAATATCAAAATAAACAATCTTTTTCTAATTCTAATTCCTCCATGTATTTTCAGTTCATATTATCCTGGTTTAGATTATAGCTTATGTTTTGTAATATAAGATATTGCATTGGGTGTGTACAGAAATATGACTCACTTTTCTCAGAATAAAAAATGTTTAAATGATGAAGTCACAAGTCTTCACTGACTTTTTTATGTATTTTATTTTTTTATTTTATTTAAGGCAATAAGGTTAAGTGACTTGCCCAAGGTCACACAGCTAGGCAATTATTATGTATCTAAAGTCACATTTGAACTCAGATCCTCCCAACTCCAGGGCTGGTGCTCTATCAAGCATGCCTCCCAGCTGCCCCTCTTCACTCTCTTTCTCTCTATTTTTTTTAAGGTTTTTGCAAGGCAATGGGTTAAGTGGCTTGCCCAAGGCCACACAGCTAGGTAATTATCAAGAGTCTGAGACAGGAGTTAAACCCAGGTTGACTTCAGGGCCAGTGCTTCATCCACTGCACCACCTAGCCACTCCCCCTCTTCACTAACTCTTGAAGCAGGTATCACACTGCCAAAGTGATCTGAATTATTTTGAAGGAAGAAAAACTCAAGAAAATTACAGGTAGTTTTCCATTGCACTTAGGGAAGTACTCCTTATCCTTTCTAATTCTTATAAGGAAGTGATGAATATGGATAATAAGAAAATAAATCATTTAAAAATAAAATGGAAAAGGAGGGAGTTATTGTTTTAATGGTTTACTTCTGAATAATAAAGTAAGTAAGCCACAAGGCATTGTGCCATGATTCTGCAATTAAGAGATCTAAATATATTGAAGTGGCAGGTTTTTCAAATTAGTGTATTTTATAAGTAACAGTCATTATGGCCACTGAACAATTTAGCTCTAGTGAATAATAAATTCCCTATATATCTGTTTCTTCAAGTTTTGCATTCTTAGTAAGAGGTATTAAATTATTGGCATTGATTGAGATAGAGATTTGCATATGGCCAATGCAGGAATTTGTTTTGCTTGACTATGGATATTTGGCATGAAGGTTTGTTTTTCTTTTTCAGTTAGGGTAGGAAGTAGGAAGAATCTACAGTAGGTTTTTATTCACATTGAACATATTAAATTTTAAAAAAATCATTTGCCACTTCTAACAATAAGCAATTATGACTTAAAACATTGGAGAATATGAAAAAAAGGCATATGCAGCCTGAAATAAATTAGTAAATTCATTAATCATTTAAAGTTCACTATGAATATTCATGAGAATGATTTAAAAATTATTGAAATCAGACTCTTAGTAAAAATTAGTTGCAAAAAATAAACCCCTAGAGGGCAAGGCATTTTTAAAATAATGTGCTCAATGAAAATGGGGTTTTGTTTTTCTTTACACTTTTCTTTCAATTTATTAATGTTATAAGGCATAGAAAACACCCTCAAACCACAACATTGCTAGTGCCTTTGCTTTCAGTGATCATAAATCTAATATGGTTGCTCGGTTCTAAGGATAAAGTAATTACCTAAATCAAATGTCAATATGCCAATTATATATAATGCATGCCTGGGCTGTATCGAGTTAGAACACTTTAAATACCAATAATTTATTGGCATAATACTGAAAGACAGCAACCAAGCATCAAAATCAAATTTATTTGTTCTTTATTTTTTCAAGTATGAAAAATTCTGGTTACTATGTCCAATTCCAGTCCTCCTTCTATAGGTTCCTATTTTCAAACTTCAAGGGAAAAATTTCCAGGTAACCCCGGGGAAAATTCTAAGGTGATCACAGATAATGGAGTTGAAATAGCCCTAATAACTTTTGCATGTGCACAAACTAAATAGGTTTTCAATAATTATGTCCTAATTAATTGATGTCTCTAAAGGAACTGTGAGAATGGGGTAGGCAATTCTCCTTATCCTGAGCCTTGTTGGGTAGTCCCTCTCTTCCTTTGACCTTCCTTTGAGGGATGCTAAAATGACAAAAAAAAAAGTTGATCTGTGGAGCCTCAAATAATCTCAGTATTTTTGTTTATATGTGTGAAGTATTTGTATGTTCTTGTGAGAGAAAGGAAAGAAAAGGAAAGGGGATGGAAAATTACAAGATAAAAATATTTGAGAACTTTTCTAGGTGAAGGAGTATCCACAAATCCACATTACCAAAAGCTTCCTTTAAAGTTTCATAGCCCACACAGCTGCAATTATGTAAATAATTCTGGAAGGAACAACAAGGGATGGGAAGAGGGGGAAAGAATTTGAATCTGAAATATTCATTGCATAAGTTCACTAGATAATTGCTTTTTTTTCTAATTGAACCTTGCAAAGTTTTGCAGGCCTGTCCTATCTCATTTATCAATAATCACACCAAAGATGATAAGTGAATTAAAAAGGAAGTTCAGAAAAATGACAACCAAGTTAAAGCTGCCTGCTTGGTGGTAAAGAAAAAAGTTAATAATAAATCCTTTGGGAATTCCTTGGATAGCTTAATTTTCTAGGGAAAACAAGAAACTGAATTACTTTTAGTATCCACAACTGTTTTTAATAATCTTTTAGTCCAAGAATCTCAGAGGAAAAGGAGAAAATGAGGGGAGTAAATAAGGGAGAGGGGAAGGAAGGAAAGAGAGGAAGGGAGGGAGAGACAGAGAAGGGAGAGTGTGCATATATTTGGATAAAGTGATTGAATATCACAAGATCCCAGGTATTTTATCACTATTTCTCAGTGCTATAATGAAAGGAATTAAAATTTCAGTAATTCTAAAAGAATTTAGCTGAAATAAATTGCAGTTATCATTTTATCTCTTCTATTAGATTGAAAATTCTTTGAGATCAAGGATTGATTGTGCCTTATACATCTTTTGTCTCCTCCACAGCTCCTTCTACTGTAGGAGTTCCTGTTTTTTTTAACTGTGTTTTTTACATAATAAGCACTCAACAAATATTTAATGAATGAATATTACAGTTAAAGTTCCACAGTAATTTAATGTCCTAAGGGACTATTCAATGTAAACTGAAATATTAGAATACATGCACTTCCTAATGGTGGCATAACTACCTTTCTACAACCTGACAGTAATTTCATTATTCACATCACAAGAGAAACAAGGGGATCAACCTTTGTTCTGATTTATACTGATTTATACAGGCCCACTCACAACGAAGTAGATATGTTTTTCAGGATAATGTCTAAACTAATCCAATTGTATCACTAAGAGGTGGATCTTCCGAAATCCCTTTTCACAAGATTTAGAACCAAAAGGGACCCAGAAGAGGTTAAGCTGCTTGCTTAAGTGACCAAGCCCAAGCTCTCTAGGCTCCCACTATGCCAGCTGTCTCCAATAGATGAGCTGGGAGTTTTATTTGGTCATCTGAAAAGCATGACACCTCATCTAGAGGACTAATGACATCTCCTGGGAGACCAAAGAAACTCCCCATTCAACCTGATGAGCTTACAGGGCAGTGAGCCTTTAGCCACTATCCTTACTTTTTCTTATATATAGTGACAAAGAAAAGTAAAGGAGAAAAGGGTTCATGAAAATGATTTTACTGTGTAGCCTAAATCCATAATTGTTCAGCATCACTGGTCAAGCTTACATTTTTCCATAATGAAGCAAAATTGCTGAAAATAATAATTAAGATTAAAGTTCTATAGTTTGTTTTTATAGCAAACTACTATGTATTCTATTAACATGAAGTTTTTTATGTTTTGTTTCTTCTCTGCCAGACATGACCAGTTTAGTATTTTTAGAAGCACCTGGAAAAGCACAGGGGCTTAATGCTTTTTTAAAGAAATTCTTACTGACTGATGATAATAGAACAAAAGCCTATTTATGCAAGTAATTTTCTAAAAGTGTACACTGAAAACTGTCATATGTAAACTTTAATAATTACAAAGACTAAATTCCAAGGAGGGGAAGTTAGGTCACAGCAGATAGAATGTTAGCTCTGGAGTCAAGAAAACTCCTAAGTTCAAATCTGGACTCAGACATTTAGTAGTTCTGTGACCCAGGGTAAATCACTTGGTTTGCCTCTATTTCCTCATCTGTAAAAGAAGCCCCAAAACTAAATACTTCAGTATTTTTTTCCAAGAAAATTCAAATGGGGTCTTGAAGGGTCAGACATAACTGAAAAATGACTGAAGACTAACAAAAATCTCCAGAATTTTCAACTATACAAGTTGAAAGATAATGATAACTTGCAGCCCAGGAAAGACTGCTAGGAAAGACTGTACAGTCTTTCCCAAGCTCCACAAGTACATTCTGATATGATAAATTGGGAAAATAGGAACTACTAACATTATAACTTTCATAAGAAGAACCACTACCATTTTATATCCATTTATAGTTGAGATGGAGTGGAGATACAGTCATGGAAATTAAGTAGATTTAAGAACAGGGAAGGTAGGGTGTTTGAAAGAATTTATGTTGAAGCTCTTTATTTTATATCTATGTGTAAAGCCACGACTCTATTTCTAGAATGGGTTAAAATTACAAATCTGTGGTTCCTCATCTAATCCTGTAAAGTACTTGTCTAAACATTCTCTTGACTGTAAGAGCATCAAAGGGAAAATATGAACATCAAATATGCTTTTTAGGCAAAAAGCCACTTTAAACTCCAGATAGCAGCCTATAAATTCTATTCTCCCATCAAAGTTTAGGAATGAAATCTGTTTATATAATAGAGCTCTGTGCCAGAGAGGGAATTTTATAATAAATAGTTTTTTCAAAATATTATCATTAAAGCAATAATTTTTCCTAAACTTTGTAAAAAGAAAATCACTTCCAATAAAATAAATTCAAATGAATTCACATGAATTCAGTAATTTGAACCCAGATCCTCTTATTTCAGAGCCAGGCTTCATTATCTTGCACCACACAGACTCAAACAATCCAACAATTCAGCAATCATTTAAGTGCTTACTTTGTGCACTTAACCTAGAGCACTAGGCTAAGCTCTTGAGTAAACACAAAGTTTAAAATCACAGGAGCTGACCTGATGGAGACTGAAGTAAGAGGAGAGGATGGGGCAAGGAAATTGAAATAAAACATATACATATGACCATAGCACCATTTTGCTCCAAAAGTACATATAGGTGCATAACTCCATAAGGGCAATAGATACTCAATCCATATGTCATCTGCTTCAGAGGCTTTTCAACTAGCCCTGCTTCATCCCAGGACCCAAGCCACCAGTTTCTGATCTTTTTTACCTAAAGGCATTCCCAGGGACCTGGATCAGGGTCATCTGTCCAGGTTAGATCATTCATCCATACATTCCTCTGCTCCTCCTTGTTCTGAGGTAGACTTCCTGAGTCTCATAGAGCTAACCTCACTACCTACCACATGGGATCTGAAGGGAGTTGTCTGTTTTGAACAGTTTAAGCACCCTCCTCACTCAAGGAATCTTTCTCCAGCTACCAATACTCTGCCTGGACCTTTCCTCGGTAAGCACATTCCCACCCCATCCCCTATCCCCTGACTACTTCACACTCCACTCAACTCTACCCCTAAATGTTCTTCTTCATATATCCATGTCTCATCCACTGTACTCTCTGAAATTATTATTTCATATCACAGTTTGACAAACCTAGTCCTATCTTAAACCTCTTTCTTTCTCAATCTCTCCACACTTGGACTCTCCGTGGGACCTGGCTCTCTCCCAATGGTACAGCATCAAAAGGTCAGCTTTTCCAATATTGGCGACACTCTCATTCATATCTTCTCTCCATGCTCCACAACCCTGGTTGTGATGGGGGAATCAGAATCTTTGCTTCACTACTATCAGACTCTTCCTCTTACCACCATCACTCAGGAACTTCTCATCTGAGTCTCATTCAATCCAAATTTATCACACAATCAGGGTTCTGGTAACTGTCATCTGCCAACCCCCAAATCTGAAGCAGATGACATATAACTGAGTGCCTACTGCCCTTGGAGAATTGTTATACACTTATATGGACTTATATCTGCTTTCTTCTTCGCTGAGGTCAATGCTTCTTTCTCCAATCCCAACTCCTGCCTTCATACTAAGGGGCTTCAACAAAAATTCCTTCAAACACCCTAATTTCCCAGTTCTTAAATCTACTCAGTTTCCATGACCTGTTTCTCCACTCTACCTCAGCTATAAACAAAAGTCTCATATCCTTGATTGTGCCAATCTTGATGAAGCTAGGTGGTGCAGTGATAGAATGCTGGGTCTAGACTCTGGAAGACAGTTCAAATCCGACCTCAATACTTACTAGTCATTTGATCCTGGATTAATTATTTAAGCACTTTTTGCCTGTTTCCCCTACTATTGACTGGAGATCTTAATAGAACCTATCTCCCAGGGTTGTTGTGAGGATCAAATGAGAAAATATTTGTAAAAGTGCTCAACACAATGCCTGAATAGGTATTATATAAATGCTTACTCCCTTCCCAGACACTACTGGTCCATTGCCATGTTCATAAACTCCAAATTTTTTTCTTTTATCATTCCATCTTTCTCTCTGCCTTACAATCCCCAGACTTGTTATTTATCTTCAGGATGACCTTCGATCTTTCCATCCCTCAGTTTTTTCCCAGGCTATTACCCTTGCACTGGCTGGTCTTTCTTCCCTCCCCCATCTTGAACCCTTGGCAAACCAGTTCAATTTTACATTATCCTTTACAACTAAGTCCCTTGTGCCCTTATCACATCGTTGATCACCCCTCAATAAACCAAATTATTTGCATTCCTATTCACCTGATGTTGATCAGAGCTTGAGAAAATGATGAGATTGTGCAATTTTTTTTAACACTCTCAATAAGCCCTCACTTTAACAAGAAAGTGTTTTTATACTCTCTAGTCACCAAAACAGCTCTTCTAAACCTTTTTATCTCTGCTCAAGCCTTCCATGTAAACCCTCCTTGTTGAAGTCCTTCAATTCACTTAAAAAAAAAAAAAATTGAGGCCCTTTCCCAAGATTTTACTTTTATCCTCCCCTCTTCATTTTCTATCACTCAAGTGACTTCCCCCACTAACTCCTCTCTCATCTGTCTCACACCAGAGGCAAATCCTTTCATTGGCACAATTCATCCTACTCCACCCTGTCCTGTCTAGCATTTAACTCCCCCATTAAACCCACTCTCTCTCACATTAATTTTCATTGTCTCTCTCCTGATAGCTAAAAATATGCCATGACTTTTCCATTCTCAAAAAATCCCAACTTGTTGTAACCAACCTCACTAGCTAACTCTACTCTCTTTCATGGCTAACCTTCTTGAGAAAGCCACCTAAAATTAGTCCTAAAATTAGGACTTCCACTTCCTCTCCACTGTCTTCTCTTCTAAATCCTATTCAGTCTTCCTTCCAACCTCATAAGTATACTGAAACCACTCTCCCCAAAGTTACTTCTGATTGCTCAATTGTCAAATCTAATGGCTATTTCTCAGTCTCCATCCCTCTTGACTTCTCTGCAAACTTTGACACTACCAATCAATTTCTGGATACTCTCTCCTCTTTAGGTTTTTGTGACTCTGCCCTCATGTTCTCTTCCTACTACTATATAACTTCTCCTACTCAATCAATTTTGATTGATCTCTTGCTGTGTCACACCCACTAAGCCTGGGTGTCTTCTAAGAATCTTTCTTAAGCCTTCTCTCTCTCTAAATGAAGGATTTTTTTTAGTCCAGTTCCATAGAATCCTTCAAGTTCATAAATAGATTTCAGGGGATCTGTGAATTTAGATTCTTTAAAAAAATTAATAACTATTTCAATATAATTTGGTTTCTTTTACAATCTTGTGCTTTAGTTTTTGTGGTTCAAGTATTCAAGTATTATTTCTATACACATAATTCCTAGGTCTATAGATCCAGCTCTTCCCTCTCTTGTGAACTCCAACCTTATGTCACCATCACAACTATCTTGAACTGAATCAAGACATGTCATACCCAATGTGTTCAAAATAACTCACTTTCTTTTCCAAAAAAAACTGCCCTCTTTCAAACTTCTCTATTTCTGTCAAAAGTACCATCATCCTTTCAGTAACTCATTCCTTGCAACCTCTGTGTCATCTTTGACTTTTCATCTTTGACTGACTCCACAGCCCCCAATGTTGCCAAATCTTATTTCTACTGTCACAGCAGCTCTCCCGTTCCTTCACTCACATAGCCACCACTCTGATACAAGCCCCTTCATCACCTAATGTCTGTACTCCAGCAATTATCTTCTGGTCTTCCTGCCTAAAATCTTTCCCCATTTCAATCCTACTAACTGATAAAGTGATATTCCTAAAGCATAGGTCTGATCATGTCTTTCCCCCTATTCAATAGACTCCAGTGGCTATTACCTCCAGGATCAAATATTAAATCCTCTGTTTGACTTTTAAGATCCTTTCCAATTTTTTGAGTCTTTAATTTCTTTCTATATACAGTAAAATCCAGTAATACTGACCTTCATCTTGTCTTCATAAAGGATATTCCATCTCCTGACTTTATGCCTTTCCACTGGCTATATTCCATGACATGAATGTTCTTTCCTCATCTCTAATCTTCTCTAACTTCCTTCAAAATTTAGTATAAATCCCCTCTTCTCCAAGAGTTTTCCCCTTTCACACTTTCCCCCTAACAAAATCCACCTCCAGCCTGGTCAACTGATAGTACTTTCCATTCACACTCTTTATATCATGTACCTACAATTTCTTGTATGTTGTCTCTTCCATTAGAATATGAGCTCCTTTCAGGGAGGGAAATATGATTTTGCCTTTCTTTGCATCCTGATCACCTGGGGCAAAGTAAATGTTAAATGAATGCTTTTTGACTAACTAACCAGCTAGTAAAGGCCAGGCAAAGAAAGGACATTACTAACTGGGTTTCAGAGCTCCACAGTATAGTTAACATTTGGGTTACATTTTAAAAGATGGATTTGGATTGCCAAATGCTGGAGAGGAGAAGGAAAAAAAACAATCTAGATCTAGGGAGTTCTCCAAAGAAAAAGAAACATGAAACTTAGGGCATATCCAGGAGCAATGGGTAATTCAGTCTGGTTGGAGGATAAAATACTTGGAAAGGAACAGTACTAGATTGTGGATAGCCTCTAATGTCAACCAAAGAAGTTTAAGTTTTGAATAAGAACTTCTATAAATAGACAATAAGGACCTATTGAAGGGTTTTCAGCAGCATAAATATATGGATAAGTGGCATCAAGGTGAATGATAAGGATGAAAGGTAATAGAAGCAGTAAGATAGGTGATCGGGGTTTGAAATAAGAAGAACTTTTTATTAGTATAAGTAATGGGAACAGAGAGGAAGGGACAGATAAAAGAGAGATTGTAGAGATAGACCAGGTAGAACTTTGTAATTGGTTGAAAAGTGATATGTGAGAGAGTGAAAAATCAAAGGCACTCATTCAGTCATCCAGATTTATGATTTTGAAATCATCCTGAGTTTTTTTATTTGAATGAACTTCCAAAACTTGCTAACTCTAAATACACATCTCACATTTGTGCTCTTTTCTCTACTAACACAAGGACCACTCCAGTTGAGGCCTCTAGTTGTCACCTCTTGCATGGACTATTACAAATGTCTCTTAATTACTCTCCCTCTCTCAAGTGTATATTCTCTCCAATCTATCTTCTGCCCAAATGCTGAAGTGAAATTACTACTGGTCTTTCTCCAGCAATCCCTGTCGTCTATTGGATAAAATACAAACTCTTTCATTTCACATTTCAAGATCTTCACAATTTAGTTTCTAAGCCTACCTGGTTTATTTCACATTAAGCTTTACTTCCCTCCCTCACTACTCTAAGTTCTGGCCCCAAGATATGAAACACTCTAGCAACACTCCCAAGTGCATCACAAATCAGAATAAAATAATCCCTAGCTATTAGGGGCCCACCCAATTATTTGTATTTCCTTTATATTTGATATTTACTTATATGTGCACCTGCCTCCCCATTAGTTTATAAGTTCCTCAAGGACAGAGGACTGTTTTCGTTTTATCTTTATATTATCTTTATATTATATCTTTACTATATTATATATACTATACTATATATATATAATTATATTTATATTATCTTTATATTTCCAGTGATTAATACAGTAAGCACTTACAGATTGACTAGCTGATTGATTATTTGGTTAGTTGGTAGCACTGACAGAAATAGTGAACCCACAAGAAAAACCTGGTTTTGAGAGAAAGGTCATAGGCTCAGACAGATATTTAAACCTAACTCCTTATGTAATGCCTAAATAACAAGCAAAAATAATCTCATAGTCTCTCTCCTTCTGAAATGCTACTTGGATACCATTTTGTACATGAAACCTTTCCTGACTTTCCCAATGGCCAGTGCCCTCCCTCTCAAAGTACTCTGTATTTAACTACTTTGTGTGTGAATATATTTATATTTATTAACATTAAACTTATGATATATTGTATATTATATCATATTATATATTATTGCACTTGTAATCTCCCTATTAGAATATAAGTTCCTAAAAGTGAAAAAACAGAAACAAAAATCCTCTTAATGAGGATTAAGGACTCCTTGGAAGGTGGGATCCTTTAATTCTTTGTCCTTGCATCCTCAGAACCTAACACATAATAGATGCTCCTGATTCAGTTGTGTCTGACTCTTCATGACCCCATTTGAGGTTTTCTTGGCAGAGATCCTGGAGTGGCTTACCATTTCCTTCTCCAGCTCATTTTACATATGAGAAAAACTGAAGCAAAGAGTATTAAATGAAACATCCATGGTCACACAGTAAGTGTCTGAGCCTGAATTTGAATTCTGATCTTTCTGCCTCCAGGTCTGGTGCTCTATTCACTGAACCACCCAGTTATTAAGTAGATGCTTATTGTTTGTTGATGGACTGATTGATTGACATCAACACCATTCTTCCTAAATCCTATTTTCTGACTACCTAAACTCACCAAATACTTAGGGATGAAATGAAACTTTTCCAGTATTTAGTATCATAAAATAATATATTTGGAGCTAGAAAGGGAAAAATAAAGGGAATAAGCATTTATAGAGAAGTAATTTGTATAATATATATGGACTTTTATAATTATTAACACAAAAACTCTGAGAAGTGAATATTATGATTCCCATGTTGAAGAAGCCCACAATATCAGGGATATGATGCCATTACAAGCACATGAATCGGATTTCAACTAGGTGGTACTGTGTTAAATCACCAGCCTCACTTTTTCCTCTGGAGCCATTTGGGTCCAGTGTTCAGATATGAATCAGGAGACTGGAGATGGTCCTTGATTTGAGTCAGTCACATCACTTAAGTGACTTGCCCAAGGTCACATAGCTAGTAGAATATTTGAAGAAGGATTCTAATTCAGGTCCTGATTCCAGAACTGGTGTTCTATCCACTGAGCCACCTAACTGCCCCCTAAAATGTTTCCCATCTTACATTGAGAAACATTCGAACTCAAATCCGGCCTCAGACACTTAATAATTACCTAGCTGTGTGACCTTGGGCAAGCCACTTAACCCCATTGCCTTGCAAAAAAAAATAATAAAAAAAAATTTTTTTTTAAATGACACCCATTTTACAGTTGAGGAAACTGGAGCAGATTGAGGCAAAGTGACTTCCCCACAGTTTGTCTCTGAAACTGGTTTTGAATTCAGGTCTTCCTAAGTCCAGACCCAGTACTCTATTCAATTTATCACTGGCTGCCTGTTAGACTAGATGATCTTGAAAGTCAATTATGTAATCCAATCATCTCATTTTACAGGTAAAAAACCAAGAGCCGAAAAGGTTAAGTGTCCACTCATAGTCACACAAATAATAAATATTTGGACTAGAATTCAAATCCTCTAATTCAGACAGTAAGAACTCTTCCAATGACAGCAACTAAGACCTATCTGTTCTGCTTGGCCCCAGAGAGCAGAACTAGAACTGGTTCTAAGTAATACATACACACATAAACACACAGAGTCTTTCTATGTATCTGTCTCTCTCCCTCTTCCTCCCCCTCCTCCTCCCCTTCCCTCCCCTCCCTGACCCTGCACACACACACACACACACACACACCACACCACACAAACTTTCTCACTGCTCCTCCCCAAAATCTCTCTTTCTCTATCTATCCCCCCTTTTCCAAATAGGAGATACATCAAGAGTCAGGAAAAACTCAATTGAAATCTACTTCTGGCACTTATTAGCTATACCCAGACCATTTCAATCAACCTCAGTTTTCTTTTTTTGTGTGAGGTAGGGATAATCAAGGATTCTTGTGAAAATTAAATGAGATAATATAAGTGCTTTACAAACCTTAGATGATTCATAAATATATATAGTAACATAATTAATAATAAGTGATAATAACTATTCTTGCCTACCTGACTTTCTGACAATGAAAGAAAGGAGCCTATTTGACAAAAGTCTTCCTTATATTTCAAATGGCCCAGTAACTCTATCTATTATTGATAATCATTGATTAAACATAATCTGAAGTCATCAAGCATCAGAAATTGTTATAAAGGAGGAAGGAGGCCTTGGATCAACAAGTAATTTGTTGGGAAGACATAATCTGAATTCAGATCTGGTCTCAGATACTTCCTAGTTGGGTGTCCAAGGTCACTTAACCCTGTGCCTCAGTTGCCTTATCTATAAAATGAGCTGGAAGAAAAGATGCCAAACCATTTTAGCATCTTTGCCAAGAAAACCCCAAATTTTGGATCATGGAACAACTGAGCAATGATATCATAATACTGTAATAACTAAAATTTATACAATGCTTTAAAATTTTCAAAGGGCTTTAATGGTTTTTGATTGATACTACATCTTAAAAGCTAAGGATGTTGAGAATCAGAAAAGTCACAAAGCTATTAAATTCTAGATGAAGAATAAGACTCCAAAGCTTCTGAACTTCAGGTCTAGAGTTCTCCCAACTAGTTCACTACTTCAACATAATGCTAGGAGGAAGAAAATTAGAGAGGAAGAAAGGGAGGATGAAATCTTCCTAAAAGCAAAATCTATTTATTGATTTATTTATTAACATTTGTGCAGTGCCTCAATCTGAAAGGATTTAAAATAGCTTTCTATTATTTAATATAAGATTTCCCAGGAATAGTCTTTTGGATCATTTAAAATTCAGCTGGACAAAAAGATTAGAAAAGAGAATACTACATTAAGACCCTTTGGGGAAAAAAGAAAAAAAAAGACCCTTGGGAAAATAGGAAGAAATCATATTTCTCAGTTTATTACAACTACAATTCAAAAATCCTGCATAATACCTGTTAAAGAATAACAGCAAAGGAAAGTTATATGTAGATTTTTATAAACAGGACATTCAAAACTAGGTAAAATTGGGTAAGTGAAATTCAGTAGATCTAAGCAAAACTACTGCCAACCCTCAAGATGGATAAAAGAGGGGCTGCTAGGTGGTGCAGTGGATAGAGTACTGACCCAGGAGTCAGGAGGACCTGAATTCAAATCCGACCTCAGACACTTAATAATTGCCTGGCTGTGTGACCTTGGGCAAGTCACTTAACCCCATTGCCCTAAATAAGTTAAATTAAATTTCAAAAAAAAAAAAAAGATGGATAAAAGAGAACAAAGAGTCAGACTGAAAAAATATGAGGAAAATTTTTCCAAACCAATACCAACTGGAATGGTGCAGTTTTATTATTTGAGATATTTACATAATTATATTTATCATAATCAAATAATTAATACACATAAACACAAATATTTGTCCAGAACCTTAAAACAAAGTCAACTTTCATGTATTTTGACTATAAGCTTATTATGAAAAAGCAGACTAGTCAAATGCATAGAGAACAGGAATAGAGCTAGAGCTCTATTTCTAGCTCATTCATTAGCTTTCCTTTGAAACTGAACCAATTCATTTAAATCTTACTATTCATGATTCCTTTGATTCATCTTAAACTATTCAGAAACATAATAACAATTCTTAGGACAATAAACTATTGAAAACTGTTGCTCAATTTCCACCAATCTCAAACAACTCCAAAAAAGTATAATTATGCACTAGATATAAATAAAAAAATAATTGAGTTTAAAGGACAAAAAAGAAGAACCCTGACAAAGTAAAATCACTAAAATAGGGAAAATTTAATCTCTGAAGCACTCACTCATTCCTTCTACCAACTCTCCCTTAGGAGGGAAATAGCAGGGATAGACAAACTGACCAGTGAACTTGTTCCTTGAATCCATATTTGGAATTACCTACTACTATTACAAAGATGTTGAGATGACTCAATAGAGAGAGGAGTGGGTCTGGAGTCCGACCTTAGTTCAAATACAACTTCAGATACTTATTAGCTGTGTGACCCTGGAAAAGTCACTTATCCCTGTTGATCTCAGTTTCTTTATCTGTCAAATGAGCTGGAGAAGGAAATGGCAAACTAGTATCTTTGCCAAGAAAATCCCAAATGGAGTCACAAAAAGTCTGAAGACTCGGACAACAGAGACTTTTCTAATATAACTCACTTTGCCCTCCCCCTCATCATACAACAATCAGCAGATTGATTCTGACTAATCTTGTAAGAAGAGTTGAGGGAGGGTGGAAAATGTTCTGCCTTTTTGACTAAGGAGTTTTCTAGGTTAATAACCCTAACAACTTCCCCACCTTCTTTTAAGCCTTCAAATAATAGCAGTACAACCAGAGAAGGAAAGAATGGCCAATGCTAAAACTGGATTAGAGAGCCAGTATGAGTGACTGCACTCAACCTCTGAAGGAAAGGGGACTGAAACTCATCTAGATGGAGTCAGTCCCATATCCCCAGAAGCACTGAGGGCAAGAACCAACTCAGTTAAAACTTAAATCCCCCAACAAAGAAGGAAGCTGAAGTAACTTAGACTGTCTTCACCAGGAAAGACAGAGGAGTCAGAAAGTGGGGGGGGGGGGGGAAGAGAAGTATGTACATATATGTGTGTGTGTGTATACATACATACAAACACCCATAAAAGGCTGAAACTCCAAAGAATTCAAGGGGAAAAAAATTCATAAAAACCTAGAATACAAACATAAACCTACAGAGAAGACTCTAAAATTAGAAGGAAGAATAAGTAATAAGCCCTAAAAAAAGATTACAAAGCTCTGAAATATGACCAAACAACAGAAAGAAAACCATGCCTAATGAAACACAGACTCCTGTGGAATCCTGAAAGAGCATGGACCAACAAGAAAATGAAGAATGGTCCAAAAGAGATAGGAAATCCATAAAAGAAAAAAATAGGAATACATACATCAGAATATAGCTCTTATAGCAAAAATAAAGAATTCAATTAGCCCATGAGTAAAAATTGGATCCATGATAAAGAATGTCACCAAAGAAGCAAGAAATTGGACAGGCTTAGAACAAAAAATATAAACATTCAATGAAAAAGAGGCATTTGAAGCATTTCTGACAAAATAAAAGATATAAGAATATTAGACTTACATAAACCCCAAACAACAGAAACAAATAATGAAATAAACTACTTCATGTTTAGCATTTTTAAATGGAAAAGAAAAAGATTGAACAGCACAGTAGAAAGGAAAGGGGAGAAGGAAGACAGAATCAAGAGGGATCATCATGAGATTTTTTTTTAAAAAGCTCACAAAGGATAAAGCAGAATTTAAAGGAATAAAAGGGATGATGGAGTTCAACACACAGATCCTCACAACCCCATTATAGATTAATCAATGTGTCTTTTAGGGATAAAACTGTAAAATTGAAGGGGGCATAAATGGATAGAAAGGAGGTGGAGAAGGGAAGGAGCTGTATATTTAATAAGACTACTGATGAATAGGAAATGGATGCTATCTGCTCCCATTTCTCAGAAAGAAGAGATATTACCTGCAAAAGAGTGGAAGAAATGGCAGAAGGTAAGGACTGAAACTGGGGAAATGAAAGGAGTTTTCCAACCCAATGGGGGAGAGAGTCAAACTGAATGAAAAACACTTCCTGGGAAAAGAGGAAGTAGATGCCTGTGATGGGAAATGGGAGTCTCGTGATGGGTTTAATTTAGGGAGCATTGATACATTGAGAAACACATTCTCTAAGAGAGCATTGTGCCTCCAAAGACAACATCCTGCCAAAGGAGAATGGATATGTGAACTCCTAGAGGAAGATTACTCCCTAAAAATGGAGGGTGGGGGGAGAATGTTGCCCTGAGAAGAAAATCTCATAATCATTGAGAAATGATCGTGATAGAATTGGGCTTCTTTATTAAGTACAAAAGTAATTTATACCAGGAAATCTTGCTTCTTGCATATATACATATATATATATATATATGTATATATATATAATTTCCCTAATAAATTGATACTTCCAGGAGTAAGGGGGCAAAAGGCAAGATCTATAAAATCAGAAATATTAAAATTGGTTAGAGTGCATTCACATCCAAAACCTCAGAATCTTTAAATTCCCAAGAAATTCAAAGAGATTAGAGAAGGGAAAAGTAAATATATTTAATAAGTGAATGAAATTAGAGAATAAATAGGAAGAGAAAAAATTTAATGAAAGGGGTAAAGCAAAGAAGTTCTTAGAAAAAACTAAGCTAAGAAGTTGAAAAGAAGTGGGGTAATTTTTAAGCAAACATTTAATCTCCAGGAGAAACAGGAGCAGCTAGGTGGCGCAGTGGATAAAGCACAGGCCCTGGAGTCAGGAGTACCTGGGTTCAAATCCAGTCTCAGACACTTAATAATTACCCAGCTGTGTGGCCTTGGGCAAGCCACTTAACCCCATTTGCCTTACAAAAACCTAAAAACAACAACAACAACAACAACAACAACAGGAGAAACAGAGGAAGAAAGAGATAACTAAATAAAAGGAAAAAAGAAATCAGTACTTTAAGTAAAATCTGAAAACTAGGGAAAGGGTTGACAAATGGGGGAGGAGAGGGAGAGAGAGAGAAGGGCGAGGGGAAGAAGACAGCCTGTGGGAATAGGATCTCATCAAAGTAGTCTTGTCAAGACAAATCACAGGGACAAAGTATTGACAAAGAAAAAAAAGGATAAAAACAGTTTTTAACTGAGACACAAATATATTTAGATATTGATTCTAAAATTTTAAATAAAATTCTAGCAGGAAGATTACAGCAATTTATCAAAAATGATTCACTATGATCAATTTGTATTGGTACCAGAAATGCAAGGATGGTTCAACATTATGAAAAAAATAGCATAATTAAATAAACACATTAAAAGTTGATTATATCAACAACTAGAGGAAAAAGTCTTTGACAAGTTATAATAGTTATGTTAAAAAAAACCCTTACAAAGCATAGGCATAGAGCAATCTTTTTATATGATAAAATGCATCTATAAAAACATCAAAAACTAGCACTATAAGTGATGAGGAAATTGGCACTTTCCAGTAAACAAAGATGTTCCCTTTCCCTGTTGCTTTTTACAATACTTACAATAGTAGTAAGACAGGAGAAAGATTCACAAAGAAGAAACAAAAATTATCCCTCTATGCTGATAACATGATGGCTCTTAAAAAATCCTAGGAAATCAGCAAAGAAATTAATGTGGACAACTTAAGTAAAGTTGCAATCTCAAAATAAACTGACTTTAAAAATTAACAGCATTTCTGTATATTAATAACAAAATTCAAAAACCATAAAAGAAAAATCTGACTCCAAATTAACACAAAATAGCTTGGGGTCAATTTACCAAAGCAAATTCAATACCTTTCTAAAAGTTATAAAATGCTCCTTAAAGAAATTAAAGAACAATTTAAGTAATTGAAGGAACAGTGAGTGTTCATGGCAATAAAATGTAAAATACTGAAGTTAATTTACAGATTTGGTGCTATACCAATCAAACTATCAAACAGATTAAGACGAGATCATATCAAAATTCATTTAGAGGACAATACAAAAAAAATCATTTGAAGACATAGAAATGAAAAGCAAATAAATAACATTTTTAATCCTCAAACTATATTATAGAACCCACTAAGTTGTTTAAAAATAGAAAAATAGATCAATGGAAGAGACTAAAAAAAAGGAAAAATCAGAAATAATTGAATTCAATAACTTAGTATTCAATGAACCAAAAACATAACCAACCTAGGAAAGGATTCTTTGTATAGCAAGAATTTCATGAAAAACTAGAAATTAGTCTAGTATGGAAACTGGGTTTAGACCATCACACACCATGTACTAAATACATTTTAAAATTAATATGGGAAGTAAATGTCAAAAATCATCATAAAAACATTAGAAAAAGCAAATATATCTTTCAAAGTTATGGTTGGAGATTGAATTTTAAGATAAATTTTATTGATATCTATTGTTTTTCTACATCCTCAAAATTTCTCCTAGTATCTTCTCTTTTTCTCTACTCAGAGCCATATTATATAGCAAATATTTTTAAATGAGAAAAAAATTAGCAAAATTGATCAATACATCTAAAAAATCTTAAATTAGGCTCGGTGTACCTTACCTATAAAACTATCAGTGCTTTCTCATTGCTTTTCTCTAGGGACATTATCATTCTTTGGAATTTTGCCATAGGGAATGGATTCTTAACCCCCAAAAAAAAGGATAGAGGTAATGGCAGAAAATAAAATAGATTGTTTTAATTACATGAAATTGAAAGACTTTTTCATGAACAAAGTTAATGTAACTAGGATTAGAATGTAAAAGGTCAATTGGGAAAAATTTTTGTAACAAAAATTGCTGATCTTAGTTTGATGTTCAAGTATACAGACAATTAACAGAAATATATAAGAACTAAAGAAATTCCCTAAAACATTAGTAATCAAATATGAATGCAAACTATTAAAATCCATATAAAAGAATGTTCCAAATCACTAATAGGAAGAGAAATACAAATAAAAAACCCTAAGATTTCACTTCAGAACTAACAACAGGAAATAGATGATAAAGTATGGCAATAGTCAATTTTGGAAGGGTTATGAAAAGATAAGTACACATACTTTGTTGGTGGTATTGTGACTTGGTCAAACCACTGTGAAAAGAAATGTTTTTAGTTCTTTGAATAATTCCAAATCACTTTCCTGCAATTGCAGGAATTGCACATGTAAATTGCAATTGTAAGTTGCAAATGTAAAATAAAATATTTGTGCTGACTTTTTATGGTATCAAAGAACTGAAAACAAAGTAGGTTCCCATGAACTAGAAAAATGACTAAACAAATATTAGTATGTGAATTTAATGTAGTAATACTGTGCTGTAAGAAAAATGTATATTCATGATGACTTCATCATGAGAAGAATGGGAACACTTATATGAACTGACACAAAGGAAAAATAAGCAAAAGTAAAAAAAAAGTACAATAATGTAAAAGGGGAAAGCAGCAATAAAACAACTGAAACTGAGTACTAAAAAAGTATGAATTGAGAATACATCTCACTTCTCTTCTTTGTAAAGTTAGTGGATCATAGTGGGTGGAGGGAGGAAAGATAATGCATATAGTATTAGACTCTTTCAATATTTTGGTTAATTTTGTCAATTTTTTAATTCTTTATTTTAATGACTGGCTCTTGGAGGAGAATAGAAAAGGAATGTAGATGATGTAAAATAAAAGTTATCAATAAAATATATTTTAAAAATAAACATAAAGAGAAGTTGATTTTCCATAGCATCCTTCTTACTAAGGGGTAGCTAAATGTATAAAATGTTAATTTTGAAAGGAACTTTTAAATTCATTTACTATAGCCCCTTATTTTATAGAAAAACTTGAAACTAAGAGAGGCTAAGTAACTCTCTCAAGGTTACATAGTCCTGGAATAGCTAGAACAAGTCAATTCTCAATAATACATCATGATTGAATTCATCTTCCCATTATGCTTATTAAGGGAGAAATGAGGGAAAGCAGAAATGTCTATCTTCTCCATTCTTTAAAACACAAGTCCAAACAAAGAAAGTAGATTGTCTGCCTCATATAGCACTTATTTAATTTATAAGAAATTCATACCAATTTGTTAGATTGTAATCACTTTGAGGGCATAGTTTTGTTTGTTTGTTTTTGGTTCTCTTTTCACATATTCATCAACATTAAACAGTCCTTTGCACTTTTCATGTCCTGAATAAATGCTTGTTGGTTTCAAATGGGCAGTTTAAAAAAATAATGGAAAAGCATGAAAAATCAACAGGATTTTTTTTTTAATCAACTAAGTTTGAAGAGGGGAAAAAACAATGAATGGCTGAACAAACTGTGGTACCAAGGATGTAATGTAATATCATTGTGCAGTAAGAAATGATGAATACTAATTCAGAGAAAGGAGAATATTATAAATCAATGCAAAATGAAGGAAGTAGAACTAAGGGAACAATTTACTTGTGCTACAATAACGAAAAGAAAAAAAACAGTAAAAGACTTCAGAACTCTGATTTTTCTACAAGGGATCATAAATAACTTCAGAAGATTGATGGTGAATCTTGCCTCCCACCACTTGGCTTTGGAAAGGTACTAGAAACAGAAAATGAGGCATTCATTTTTAGATCGCTACAAAGTAGAAAACCTACTAAATGTTTCCATGATTCTTTATTTTTTTTTAATTTCTGCTATATCCAATAGATATATTAAGGAAACAATGCTAAAAAGTTATTAATAGCATTTACTAGGGTTTGTATTATAATTTTTTAATTGCTCCATATTTCTGAGGACAAATTGTAAAACAGCAACAGCAGAGCCCTAAGCAGGAAAGGTTCAAGATAACAAAATTTCCCTGATCTATTTCCAGCTAGGCCATCCACAAAACTGTATATCTTAAACGATTAGAAGTTAGTAAATATTTAACAATGGGAGTTCTCTAGGAGAAACATGTACATGACATACTTTTTAAAAGTTTAATCTGCATTATTAACACATTCTGAAGGCTAGACAATCAACAAAATAAAAAAAATCAAGTATTTGTGCCATTTGTAAATTTTCGAGGTGTGAATGCTCATGACAAAAAATTAATAATGGCTCTCCCTAGCCTGATCAGCTGGCTCCCACAGACTCCTGCAAAAAAATTTGTTCTGAGTACCCCTGTCATCAAATGAGATTAATCTTAGCTGTGACTCATTTTGCAGGAAGAAGAATAAATAAAATAATTATGTTTACAAATCAAGTTCAATTTTTCTAAAGAAGAGTGCTATGATAAAATATATAGAGATAGATAGATATAGATATAGTGCCACCTGTATTAGGAGTCAATTTATTCAAGTGAGTTTTTAAAAATATTTTAAATTTTATTTCTTGAAACTGAAAACTCCATATTAAAAAGTAAGCCAGAGAAGTTGTTTAAATGACAGTTTCAAACCTTACTAAGAAGTTATGTAATATATAAGGGATCTTTCAACTGATTCAACATAAAAATAAAAATAATGGTAGAAGCATTGAACATTTAAATATATATCCTAATTTGAATCTCAGAACACCATTAAGTAGGTAACAGATATTATAATGCACCTTGTACAGATAAGGCAGATAGATGGCACTGTGGATAGAACACTGGACTGAAAGACCCAAGTTCAAATCTAGTCTCAGGTTCTTATGAACTTTGTGACTCTGTACAAGTCATTTTACCTCTGTCCACCTCAATGTTCAAAACTATAGAATCCACTTCATTGTGTTTTTGCAAGGATCACTGTGCTTAATATGAACTTGCTCCCTTCCCTACAGTTCAAAAAATTAAAGCATTTATCCAAGAACATTCCACTAATAAAAGTCAGAGTAATATTCTAATTCAAGTTTCTTTCTGACTCTACTTCTAGAGTTCTTTTATGTGAGCCAGTTATGACAGCATATACTATATTGATATGAATCTTACTCACTATGATACAATAAAAATTTAAAAAGTAAAATACTCAAACTCCTAAACTAGGACAATGATAGAGAAACAAAAGATTAGAAACACCTCTAATAATCAGGGAAAAGAAAACTGGAGTCCTGGAGTTGAGATAGAATAATCACCAGGCCTCTTCTTTCACAAACACAAAGTTTCCCCTATAGTTGTTAGTAAAGATTTCTAAAAGACCTCATTAATTATTCAGCATTTAAGAGAGGAAGAAAATGTGATATGTCTCCTTTTCCCTTTGGAATATATTTTATTAAAGTGGTTACAAGGAATGGGTTGTTTTAAAAGAGACTTTTACATTTTCTGAGTTCATCATTGTACATTTTTACAAAATTATGTACATATGTAATATTTAGCAGAATTTGGAAAATATTAATTTAAAAATAATTAATTACTGTTTTCAATAAGGTTTAGAGAATACCAGATAAAAAGAACAATAGTTAAGTTTGATTATTCTTGTTGGTAGCCCCATTTTATTCTGGCCTTCTTAACAGAAGAGAACTGTTTTAGGATTAAGTAAGGCTGACACAGTACCATTTAGTGAAGACCAAAGATTATTAACAGAACAGCACCATTATCATTTATTAAGACTCAATTAAATCTCTACATGATTATATTTAAGGCAGATTTTACAGGAGATATAGTAAATCCTGGAACTCCATTAGTACATATAAATGCTAAGAATGTTGGCTGAACTACAAGTGGTCCATCTCAAGGCGAGAACATCTAATCAATGAAAGTTAAACTCCAGCCACTATAAGCAATTTTAATGGCCTTCCTTGCCACAGAAGTCAGCTACATAAAGATACCATCACATTATGTATTGTAAGGCTCAGTTCATGAACAAGAAAATAAGACATTGCTCAAACATACTCTGAGGATAACACAATTTCAAAATACAAAAAGCAAACAATATTAAATATTATGTAAGTTTTCAAAGAAATCTGTTTTAGAGCATAACAAACAAGCTGGAGAAAGTCAAATACTCCTAAGGTGACTGATTACATAGAAATACAGACTGCTTAGTTGATATACTTAATTTGTTTATAAACAATAGGAGTAAAATATTTTCTTGATAAATTTCAATTCAAAACTCTTATTAAACTTTTCTACTTCTACTGAGGATACCACCTATCTTCCTGTCACTCAGTTTTGTTGAAATCAGATCCTCCTGATACAGGGTGGTACTCTATCTACAGTACCACCCAGTTGCCCCTTGCTATGTAATATCTTTCTCATCTATCCCCTTCTCTCCACTCACACAATTATTGCTCTGTTTCTTACCTTTATCATCTTTTGCCTACACAATTTTACTAGTCATTAATGGGTCTCACTATTCTCCCCCATTCTCATCTGTCCTATGCATTTGTCACGAAAAAAACTTACCAAAAGCAAAGGACTAAGTCACTCTTCCATGCTCAAGAATTTTCAGTAGCTCCCTATTGCCTCTAGATTAAAATATAAACTCCTGAACTTGGTATTTAAAGTACTTTACAATCTTCTTCCAGGCTGTCTTTCCAGAATTATTTCATACTACAGTACTTCCCTTCATGCAACCTGAATTCCAGTCAAATTTGTCTCTTTAAAATTCCCTGAATTTGCCATTTTATCACCTATCTCTGTACTTTTGTGCTAACTGTTCCTCATGAATGACACCTCACCTGCTATAAGAATCTGCAATTTTTAAAAGGGTTTAACCTCAGTGTCATCTTCTACAAAAAGCCTTTCCTGTTCCCCCTGGTTGCTAGTCCTTTCTCTCATTAAGTTGTCTTGTATCTTCTTATCTATTAAGATATAGTATCCCCCAATAGAATTTAAGCTTCTCAAGTAAGTTTAGGAGATGATTTTCATCTTTTTGTCTTTGTGGTTTTAGTACCACACACCTTGTAGGTTAGGTGTTTAAGAAATGTTTGTTCAATTGAATCAAACTATTAACAAGATCCTACAACAATCTGTCTTTTCCTTGAACAGAATTTTAGTCTGTTCACTGGCCACAGATATAACAGCTACAGATCATAAAGTCTCCTTAGATGGAACCCATCTAAGGAATGTAATAGTTATCACGTGATGGATATCTGGAGTTTATGGGGAGGTGGAAGGTATAGCAGGGAAGGAAGGTCACTTGGAAACGTTGGGACCCAGAATTTAAATTGTCTTCACTATTTCTGCCAAAACTTATTGTATCTCACCAAATAAAAATATGTAAACCAAAGTTCTTGACATTCACCATTTCTTTTCTGCCACACTACAATTTAGTAGGCATGGAATATTGCTTGTACAGATACCTATTATGGGGGAGGGGTTGCAATGGGACCTATACAAGTACTATGGCAATTAATCAGATTCTAAATACTGAGAACAGTAGCACTATATTTATATTCAAATATCTTGGATGTTAAATAATGTAACCATGGACACAACAACTACATATAGTAACATCCTAAAAAAGTTCCACAGCATTAATAATTCTTATTTTATTACATAAGTGCTAAGAGAAGCATACAGATATTTCCTTTTGCACCATATCAAAGTTTAGCCCATAAATAAATTAAACATTAAGTTATTGGTCAAAATTAAGGAAGCAGCAATCTCTGCCAGCATTATTTGAAGTTTAAAGGACTTCTGACATGAGATTTCATTTTAATAGCACCTTATTTTTTTCATTCATAAATCAATGGGGGATCTCAAGAACTTTGAATTTGGTTTAAAACAAAATTCTTATTAAATTTTTTAAACAAAGTCCAGAAACTGAAAAGTTCTATACTTGTTCTGAGTTCCAGAAGCAGCAGAGCAAATGTAACTGCTTCATTATTGCTAGAAGAGACCTAAGAAGTCATCTAGTACAAACATCTAATTTTTATAGATGCTGAAGCTGAGGGTCAGAAAGGTAGTGGGATTTGCCTAAAATCATATGGTAGGTAATAATTTAAACCCAAGTTCTCTGGCTCCAGGGTCTTTGATCTTTTCATTGCACCACCCTACCTCCCTTGGAAAGCTTGAACATAGAAAAGAATCTTGGAACTATTGGGAGCCCTTTATAAAATCCTCAGTTTGATGTTCAAAATCATTCATCATCTCATAGTTCCCTATCTTTCACGACTTTCCAACAGTTTACACCCCAACACATAGATAACTGGCCATCCAATGACACTGACTTCTTGCTCTTCCTCGAACAAAACAATTCATTCCTGAATTTCAGGTATTTCTCTGGCTGTCTCCAGGTTGGTAAAACTCTCCCTCCATCTCCGCCTCGTGGCTACTCTACTTCCTTCATGTCCCCAGCTAAAATCCTAACTTCTACAAAGATGCCTTCCTTGATGTACCTTAATTCCATGCCTTCCCTCTGTTGAGTATTTCCACTATATCCTGGACATAGTTTGTTTGTACCTAACTGTTTACATAGTCTCCCGAATTAGACTCCTCGAGAGCAGGGGCTGTCTTTTGCCTTTGATGCCCAATGCTTAGAGTAGTAGATATGGTATAGTAATATATGCCGGCATATTGTACGTGCTTTGGGGTTTTGTTTTGTTTTTTTGACAGATTGTCAGATCCCTTTGAGAATTTCAACATAGGATCGTCTAGTCTAATCCCAAAGGCTGCGGAGTTTGACCCAATGGCAGGAGCAAAAGGAACTGAGCCGGGAGACAGGGGTAAAGTCAAGGTGAGGACTCTGAGTGTCCTGGATACTTTCTATGCATCCCGCGGTCACCTGAGAATCAAGGGTAATTGAGAGCTACTCCAAGCGCGGAATAGATTGGGGTGGGGAAGGAGGCGGGGTTGGGAAGCAAAGATGGGAGGAGGATTTTTTTCTTTTCATCAAAAGTCAACGTTTTCTACAAAAACAACCTTAGGAGAAGAAGCCAATAAAGAAGGTGAACTTCTTCCCCAGGCCTGTTTAAGGCTTCTGAATCACTTCCTCCTTTGATCTGTCTCTCCACATGAGATTGTGGAGTTGCAAGAGAAACAGTTCTCCCCAAGCAGCTTCCTGTGCGCGGGGGCAAAGCTCTCCTCGGTCCCCCGCTTGTCAGATCCGGGGGTTCCTCAAGTCTGGGGGGAGGGGGTGTCGTGGAGGGCGGGGCGGTGCAGATAGTCTGCAGAAGTTTCCCCCCAACCCACCCACCCTGGGAAAGCCCAAAGAAAAGGAAGGAGGAAAAAAAGAGAGAAAAGAGACTGAGGCTGCGCTCCCCAGTCCGAGCCCCTCTCCTTACCCCAGGGTGCTGATGAAGCCATTGACCGAGCCCTCCGCATACAGGGACACGATGTCCCCTATGTAGAGAAAACTGGACATTTTGTCAGACATGCTGTCTCATTTTCTACAGCGGGTGCCGCTCTCCGAATGCTTCTGGGGAGGATCCCCCCGACGCCCTTCGACACCCTCTTTCCAACCCAAGAGCCGTGCGCGGCGTGGCGGAGAGGGACCAGCGAAGAGTGGGGAGGGGGCAGGCGTCCCGGCTAAGGCGGCCGGCCCTCGGCTAAGGCGGCCGGCCCTCGGCTAACGCGCCCGGGATGGCCAAAGTGCCCCTGGGCGCGGACCTCGGCCCCCCGGGGAGGCGGGCATGAGCCGAGCCTGGCGCCCGCCCCGCCGCGGTTGCCGCTGCCCCAAGACGAGCGAAACCCGCGCTGGGCGCACAGGCAGAGCCCGCTGCCGCAGTCTCCCGGGCAGGTTTCCTCTTCTTTCACAAGTTGTGAGTTTTCTCTCTTCCAGCACCTTTGCTCCTCCTCCTCCTTTCTCTCCTCCCTTCTCAGACTCCCCTCCTTCCCTTCCCTGGACCCTTCGCCTGGCCTCTGCCAGTACCCGAGGTGTGCGTGTGCCTGGCTCTAGTGTGGGTTGTGTGTGCGTGTGTGTGTGTGTGCGCCCGCGTGTGTCGCTTTGCCTGGGGCGAAAATTTTGACCAGGTTGGTGGTGTCCATTCGACCCAAAGGAGGAGGGGACTCGCGGCCAATCAGAGAGCGGGGGGCCGAAAGAGGACTTGGGTTGAGAGATGGGGGGAGGGCTGGGAAGGGGCGGAGACCCATCTGCCCGGGGGCTGGCCTTGGGGCGGAGTGAGGCAGGGGACAGGGATGGTTCTTGGTGGTGCCCCACCCCTACTCCGCCCCTTGGAAACTGGGGAGAACCTCCCCCCATCCCCACTCCCAGCCCCGGCGGCTGCGGACCGGCCCTCTAGATTTCACGGAAATTTCAGCCTGGAGAAGACGGGGAGTGGCCACCCCCAGAGAGGCCAGCCCGGAGGAAGGCTTCCTTTTCCCCTCCCACCCCCGAATCGCCCCACTGCGGCCTCCTCCCCTCCCACTGGCTCAGCCTCCTCTCTCTGCCCTGGCTGGCTCCTAGGACTGGGTGGCCCTACTAGCTGTCCGAGCTTCTGAGCTTCCTCCTGGCGCTCGGGGAGGAGGAGAAAGGCCCACTTGAGATGGAAAGGCGTTTTGAGGAGGCTAACAAAGGAAGAGCAGAGATGACGATGAGGGAAAGATAAGATTGAGGTGAAGAAATGCGAGAGAGACATAAGCATTTGTGGGCCTCATTTCCTATTCAGGGTGAGGCACCAACCAATGAAACTTTATAGTCCAGCTCTCCACACCAGCAAATGCGAGCGGGGACAAAACCCCTGCTTTTGCTTGCGCAGCGCTGTGGAGTCACTGTGACTGGAATGCTCAATGCTCACCCCCCCCCCCCCCCCCCCCCCCCGTGAAGATGTCACTTTTCCCTCCGCTAGCTAGTTAGTCCCTGCAGCAAGGAACGATGACAAGAAATTGGTTTCGGTCAAGTTTGAATTCTGACTCTGAGGCCATAGCTTAACCTCCCTCTGCCTCAGTTTCCTTATCTATAATAAGAGAGCAGTTATAAGAAGTCTCTCACAGCTCTATTTTTGTGTGTCATGGTCTCCACAAAATGTTTTTAAATGGGAAAATTATCAAGGAAACCAATTCTATTGAAATTTATCAACTTTTTTTTAATTCAGAGGACTCAAGTAACTCTTGGCTAACTGATAATCCCAAATCCTGAGACAAGTCTTTGTGCCTACCTCCTTAATGCTAAATCCCAGTTAATTCAACAATCCCAAAGTCTTCTTCCAAAATTTGCTTTTGTTTACATTTAAAAGTGTTGACTATTATAGTTGCCATTGTTATAAAATAAACTTGAGTCAGCTAAAGAAAAGAAATGGGAAGCTTGACAAGTTTCCCCACCTTTGTTGGTACTGGACTCTTTACATTATATCATTTATTTTGAAATGTACCTAGCCCTGTAGCCTTGGGCAAGCCACTTAACCCCATTGCCTTGAAAAAAATTTTTAAAAAAAGTGTTTCCCTCAGTCATGCTAAATCCACTGATGATGGAACTGTAAATTGTTCCAATGTTTCTGAAAGACATCTTGGAATTACAAGAGAAAATTCACCAAACTGTTCATACCTTTCAAACCAGTGGTCTTACTATGGGGCATATGCCCAAGTTGGTCAAAAAAACAGGAAGAGCCAATACATATGTACTAAAATACTCATAACAAGACTGTTTATAGTAGGAAAGATGATAGTTGTCTCAAAGTTTAAATTAACTGTCAGGTGGCCTTGGAATACGGCAGTATTTGGACACATCCTGGTATGGATTTGTTGCTTTAGATTATCTAGGGCAACCCAGGATCCAGAAATTTAAATATCCAAATATCACAATCCAAATTCTATGAATATATGTATGAGTTCTCCAGACCCAGATCTTTATACCTGTTTTTCTTTTGACCTCCAATTCTTTTACATAGCACTGTTTCATGAAAAACAGGTGATGGCAGACAACCTTACTTCCTTTTTTGATAAAGTTGCTAAAGTGGTGGTTCAAGGGAATGTCTAGATTTTATCAAAGTATTTGATAAAGCATCGCATAGCTATTCTTGTGGAAAAGATAAATCATAGGCTCATAGATGTAAAATTTGACCCCTAGAGGGGTCCTCTTCATTTTACAGTTGAGGAAACTGAGGCATAGAGAGGTAAAGGGACCTGCTCAGAGTTCACACAACTTGTCAATGCCTGAAGTAGGAGTTGAATTCAGATCTTCTTGGGGCCAACTCCAAATAAAATGAGATGCATTCAGAAGAAGACTCAAAGAATAATTAATGCTTTAGTGTCAGTTTAAGGTCATAGAAAAAAGGGAGCAAACATTTATTAAACACCTAGTATTTGCCGGGCATAGTTCAGTGCTTTATAAATGTTATCTCAGTAGAAGGTCTCCAAAGAAGTGCCTCAAGGAACTATGGCTGACAGTGCACCATTTTATATTTTTAACAAAAGCCTGATAAGACAAATGGCATGCTTAACAAATTTGCAGTTTGCACAAGATGGCAGAGAAAGCTAACACACTGGATAACAGATGGCATTATGCATCTTTTAAATTTTTTCTATTCCAATAAACTTCCTTCTAAAGTCAACAATCATTTATCAAATGTGTACTATATTCCTGACACTGTGCTATATACCACTATACCACCACATACCAAACAAATGGTCAGCTATTGTTGACTTCTGTTATTTCAAATTGTCTTTTAGAATTTTTGGACCAATTCTCAGCTCTACCAACAGGAAAACTGAGTAGAATTAGGTCTAGATTTCCTCCCATTAATAGTGTTCCTTTCACATATACATAATATGATTTTCTCGAATAACATTGCATGTAGCAACAGAGGTTTCACAAACTCCAGAGGAGTGATTCTGACCTCCATTGCCATTAGAGTAGGGTGTATGAGTTCAAAGACGACTAACACCTCTGATTCGGGGGGTTGCCAAGCCCTTTTCAAGGCTACTCATCCACTTTTGGTGTCTACTAAGCCACTCATCTCTCACCTGTGGCTCCAAGAAACTTTAACATGCATAGCCACACCCCGTTAAACCTTCTCAGCCAACCGGCTAAACCAGGTTGAGGGTAACAGGAAAGTTTCAAACCCTTTGGTGAGTTAGGGGATCTCTACTCCAAGCACATGAAGACTTCTGCATGAAATGGACAAACAAGAACAATTTCAACAGTCATAGAAGAGGCTGAAGCAGGCACTGTGGACAGCTAAGAGCTGAGACATTGAAAGTACTAAAAGGCATCCACTGCATCTTGGAGCCACAGCCAATCATCCTGATTTTTTATCTTGAACTTTGATGACTCTAGAAGAGAGAGAGTGCAGTGGATGTTTTTGTGCAACTGTGTGTCACTTAAATCCAATTCACAGACTAGTCAAGACATTCTTCTATGATGTCATTAGTACTCTTGGAAAAAATGAAGAACAATACCATTAGAGTGGAGTATCAGGAAAGGGGGGATGAGGAGCTTTTTAAATCTTAGTATTCATCTTTTTTATCCATATCCTTAGCTTTATATGAAGATAAATTGTAAAGTCTTACAGAAGTACAGTAGGGTACCTCTACAAGTAGAAAATGGGGGAAGAGTAGGAAAGGGCAAGGTTAAACAATCATTTATCTGGAAAAGATCTGGAGGTTTTAGTGAACTGCAAGAGCCAAATGAGCCCTCAATGTAATGTCATTTCCAAAAATGTTAATGAAATCTTAAGAGAAGCATAGTTTCTAGGAATAAACACTTGCTAGAAATGCTTTGATCATTCTATTCATTAATAAATCCTTTCTTGGGTGGTTAGGTGTGGAAGTGGACAGAACACCTGCCCTGGAGTCAGGAGTACCTGAGTTCAAATCTGACCTCAGACACTTAATAATTACCTAACTGTGTGGCCTTAGGCAAGCCACTTAACCCCATTTGCCTTGCAAAAACCTAAAAATAAACAAACAAACAAATAAATAAATCCTTTCTATAGGAGTTTTTACTTTTCTCATTTGGGAGCTATGAGAACTTAAATAGAAATTCAGGATATCAGGTGATGAAAAGTTTTGCCCATCACATTTTTATTCCATCTCATTTATATACAATAATTCATCATTTCACAATTGATGGGCACCCTCTCAAATGTGCAATCCCACTGCAAAAAAGAGTACTATAGATATTTTTGTACATGTGAGTCTTTCTCCCTTTTTTATGATTGCTTTGAGATAGACCTAGTGTGGGATTGGTGGATAAAAGGGAATACACAGTTTTATTGCCCTATGGGCCAAGTTCCAAATTGCTCTCCAAAGTGGAATGTCATTTTAGCCAAGATGATATAGATACCTCAGAGTTGATTTAATTTGAATTTCTCTAATAATGATTTGGAGCATTTTTTCATATGACTATAGATAACTTTAATTTCTTCATCTGAAAACTGCTTGGTCATATTCTTTGACCATTTATCAATCAAAGAATGGCTTATATTCTTATAAATTTGACTCAGTTCTCTGTATATTTTAGAAACAAGTTCTATATCAGAAAATCGTTTCTGTGAAAATTGTTTCCCAGCTTTATGCATACTGTCTAATATTGGTTATATTGGTTTAATTGTACAAAAACTTTTAAATTTAATGTAGTAGGAATTATCCATTTATCTATTTGATCATAAACTTCTCCTCTTTCCATAGATCTGACAGATAGACTATTCTTTGTTCTCCTAATTGACTTTTGGTATTACCCTTTATATCTAAATCCTGTATCCATTTCATCCTTATCTTGGTATAGGGTGTGAAATGCTGGTCTTTCCTAATTTTTGCCATATTATTTTCGAGTTTAAAAACAATTTTTTGTCAAATAGTTAATGTCTTTGAACCTAATCCATTCCATTGACTCACTTCTCTATTTCTTTACTTGGAAGCTTTGATTGCTTAAGGTCTCTTAGAGAACAAATCTTTCAGACCATAAGTTGCAGAGAAGGGGATGATTTGCATTAGTAAAGGGTATTTTTCTCACCCATTTTCTCACCTATATGAATGAAATCAGAACTCCTATCCCTATCCCAGTTCCCTTTATATAAGAAAGAAACGGGGGTGGGGGGGGAGTTTAAAATAGAAGAGAAAAGGGAGAATCATCATGATATAATGGGTATATATGGGTAAAAATAAAAAAAGCAGTAACAATCATATAGCACCCATAATGGGCCAAGAACTTTATAATTATCTCATTTGATTCTCACAGCAAGGTAGGCACTATTATTATCCTCAATTTAAAGAAGAGGGAAACAGAAGTAAAGTGAAATCCAGTCATACAGCTATTAAGATTTGAAATTCAGATTTTTCTTAACTCAAAATAGTGCGGTATCCTCTGTACCTCCTATCTGCCCCTTTTATAAAAAGACCAGGATACAATCTTGCTTCACACACCAAATGGATAACCTTGGACAAGTCATCAACTTCTCTGTACCTCATTTTCCTCAACTGGAAAATGCCAAATGCCACAAGTTTAAAACAAGATTTTCCTTCCATCTTTTTCTTTAAGAGGGCTCAATTAATATGCCTCTATAAATACCAAGAGTCGAAGAGCTCCCCATCTCCCTCCTAGATAAACCACTCAAATAATAAAAGAATTCATCCCCTAAAGTTTGGCCTCTGCTATCACATGCAATGCTATTTTTGTCCCTGAAAAATCACATCACAATTACATAAAAGGAACTCTATGAATGGGAGTAAGTCCAGCCCCAGGCAAACTTAGACAGTACTAATTGTTCCCCCACCCCACTCCAACCCAAAGCTCGGGACAGACCCTGCCCCTAATATGTTATCCTCCTCTTTTTCACTATCTCCTCCTCCAAGTCTCCCTAGCTGCCTTTACATTATATCAGTTCGCTAAGCTCTGTCCTACAGGAAAAGCACCCCATTCTTCAGACATAATTCCTCCATCCAACAAAATTTGCCCGTACTTTGTTCTATTCTCTCAAAGCTTTGCTAGAATACTTGGAAAACCTCATTCAATGACCAAATTTTTATGCTCCCAAATAATTCTTTTTCTTTTTAAAGGTTTTTGCAAGGCAAATGGGGTTAAGTAGCTCGCCCAAGGCCCCACAGCTAGGTAACTATTAATTGTCTGAGGCTGGATTTGAATTTAGGTACTCCTGACTCCAGGGCCGGTGCTCTATCCACTGCACCACCTAGCTGCCCCTCAAATAACATTCTAATAGGAACCCTTAACACTTTAACCCAAAGAATGGCTACTGAGGGAACTTCAAAGATCAAAAGAGAAGTATGAAAAAGTTTTGGGCAATGGAGCTTTTAGCTTTCACCTTCAAACCACAAATCCTTCTAAAGTCAATTACTTTAAATATAAACATGATTAACTCTGACTAGGAGAACATTTGATCAAATGTACTGCTACTGTTCTAAACAGTTGGGACAGAAGTCAGTTGTCCAGTTGTTTTTCTGTAGTAGATACATTTGGGGTTTTCTTGACTGGAGTGGTTAACCATTTCCTTCTCTATCTCATTTGACAGATGAGGAAAGTGAACAAGCAGGGTTAAGTGACTTGCCCAGGGTCACACAGCTAGTAAGTGTCTGTAATCAGATTTGAATTTAGGAAGATGAATCTTCCTGATTCCAGACCTGACATTCTATCCACTGTGCCACCTAGCTACCCAGAGTCAGAAGGCATGGGCACAATTTTATACTGAGCTGCTCTAGTTTCATTCAACAAATATGTTTCTCTCAGAATGCTTAGAATGGTTTCTATCTTCTATAAGCTAATTTTAAGTCCTACCAGGTAGGGAAAACTTTTTTTAAAAAAGTGAAGATAGGGGCGGCTAGGTGGTGCAGTGGATAAAGCACCGGCCCTGAAGTCAGGAGTACCTGGGTTCAAATCCGGTCTCAGACACTTAATAATTACCTAGCTGTGTGGCATTGGGCAGGCCACTTAACCCCATTTGCCTTGCAAAAACCTTAAAAAAAAAGTGAAGATAAATTCAGGTACAAGATATATATATATATATATATATATATATATATATATATATATATATATATAAACTTATAATTCATTTTTGTGCTTTAATAAAATCTTAAACCAGTACATACTTTATAATTATGTTAACATGAATGTTTTATGTTTTGAAGAAAAGTATAATAGGGGACAGCACATGGTTCACTAGCCCTGGAGTCAGAAGACCTGAATTCAAATGTGAACTCAGACACTTGATACTTAGTAGCTGTGTGGCAACTGGCTTAACCCCAAGGCCCCTCAAAAAAAACAAAATAAAGCATGAAATGTATAAGCCACAATTTAGGGGAAATTCTATATTTAATACCAAAATAAAATATTGAAACACTTTAGGAGGCCTTCTACTCTACCTATATTTAAGATAGAACCAAAATGTTCCTTCAGATACTCCTTCAGAACATCCAGTGCAGTAAATTGTTCTCTTTCTAGACACAAAATAAAAACTCTTGTGATTTCAGTTTCATTTTTATTGATTTTTTTTTTGTTCTGCATCATTTCCCAATGTATCTATCTCTCTTCCTTCTTCCAGGGAGCCACATTTGATAATAAAGAATTAAAAAAATTTTTTTAAAAAAAGAGCAAAACAAATTCAGGAAAATTCACTGCCACAACAACTAAGTCTCGCATTATATGCAGAATTACATAATCATCATTTCTTTGCCTCTGTAAAGAAGAAAGGTGGTGTGCAATCTTATCTCTTCATCTTTAGGACAGGGCTTGGTCAGTCTAATTTCATAGCATTCAGTTTCAATTTTGTTGTTACTGCTGTCCTTTACATGTACATTCTCTTCTTATTATATATTTTCCCTCTCAAGGTCTGTTTATTTTATTTTGAATCAGTTTAAATCAATCTTCCTATGCTCCTTCATGCTTTTCACAATTTTCATCATTTCAAGGACAGGAATATTTTATTTTATTCACATATCACAGTTTGTTTCATCATTATTTAATAAGTGGGTATCTTATTATTGAATTTTTACTTCTAGCAAAAATGCTGCCATGAATAATACAGGACCTTTCTTTTTAATCATTGACCTTCTAGAGGGTATCCACTGTTTATTAAGAGTTATCAAATAGGGACAGCTAGGCAGTCCACCAGCCCTGGAGTCAGGAGGACCTGAGTTCAATCTGATCTCAGACACTTAATAATAGCTTTAATTTCTTCATCTGAAAAAAGCCTGGTCATATCCTTTGACCATTTATCAATTGGAGAATAACTTGTATCCTTATAAATTTGACTCATTTCTCTGTATATTTTATAATTCAGTCCTATATCAGAAACACTAGCTGTGAAAATTGTTTCCTAGCTTTATGTATACCATCTAATATTGGTTGCATTGGTTTTATTTATGCAAAAACTTTTTAACTTAATGTAGTTGAAATTATCCATTTCTCTATCTCTTCTTTGATCATAAATTCTCCTCATTTCATAGATCTGACAGATAGACTGTTCCTTGTCCATCTTGCTTTTGGTATCCCCCTTTATATCTAAATCCTGTATCCATTTCATTTTTATCTAGGGTGTGAGATTTTGGTCTTTGCCTAGTTTTTGTCATACTATTTTCCAGTTTTTATCAACAGTTTTTCAATGTCTTTGTACCTAATCTATTCCATTGATTCACTTCTTTATTTCTGTACTAGGAAATTTTCATTGCTTTAAGGTCTCTTAGAGGCAATTCTTTCAGACCATAAGTTGCAGAGAAGGTGATGACTTGCATTAGTATAGGTTATTTTTCTCACCTATTTTCTCATCTATATGAATGAAATTAGAACTCCCATCCCTATTCCAGTCCCCTTTATATAAAAAAAAAGATCAGAGGGGGAAAAATTTACAAAAGAAGAGGAAAAAGGAGAATTATCATGATATAATAGAGAGAATGGTAGGCATGGAGTCAGAAAATAATAAAAAAGCAGCTAACATTTATATAGCACCTACTATGGGCCAAGCACTTTATGATTATCTCCTTTGATTCTCACAGCAAGGCGGGCACTATTATTATTCTCAATTTAAAGATGAGGAAATGAAGAGAAGCAGAAGTGAAGTGATGTCCAGTCAAACAGCTATTAAGATTTGAAACCTCAGATCTTCCTGAATCAAGATATTTCTGTATCCTCTGCATCTCCTACCTGCCCCTTTTATAAAAAGTCCAGGGTATAATCTTGCTTCACATACCAAATGGATAATCTTGTTCAAGTCATCAACCTCACTCTACCTCAGTTTCCTCAACTGGAAAAATGTCAAATGCCACAAGTTTAAAACAAGATCTTTCTTTCAAGTAATTTTGTTTTGCAAGGCAAACAGGGTTAAGTGGCTTGCCCAAGGCCACACAGCTAGGTCATTAGTAAGTGTCTGAGACCAGATTTGAACCCAGGTACTCCTGACTCCAGGATGTGTACTTTATCTACTTCTCCACCTAGCTGCCCTAAACAAGATCTTTCTTCCAAATTTTTCTTTGAGGACTCAATTAATATGCTTACATATTAACCAAGAGTTGAAGAGTTCCCTATCTCCCTCCTAGATAGACCATTCCAATGGTGATAACAATAAGAAATCATCCTTTAAAGTTTTCTTGGTCTCTGCTATCACATTTTTATTTTATTGAAAAATTTTATCACAGAAGTTTTATCTCTGAAAAATCACATCATAATTACGTAAAAAGAACTCTACAAATGGAAATAAGTCCAGACCTAGGTAAAATTAAGAAGTAAGTTCTATTTGTTACTCCAGCCCAATTCTCAAGGCAAACCCTAACCCCAATATGTTACCCTCCTCCTTTTCACTATCTCCTCCCCCCAAGGCTCCCTAGCTGCCTTCACATTATATCAATTCACTAGGCTCTGTCCTGCAAGAAAAACACCCCACTCTTCAGACACGATTCCTCCATCCAACAAAATTTGCATGTACTTTGTTCTATTCTCTCAAAGTTTTGTTAGAAACTTGAAAAACCTCATTCAATGACCAAGTTTTTTTTATGCTCCCAAAAAAACATTCTAATAGGAACCCTTAACACTTTAACCCAAAGAAATGGCTAATGAGAATATTTCAAAGATTAACAGAGTAGTATGAAAAAGTTTTAGTTAAGGGAGCTTTTCTATAACCTTCAATCTCTGCCATGTAGGTGAAGCTACAAATCCTTTCAAAGTCAATGACTTTACATATAAGTATGATTAATTCTGACTGGGAGAACATTTGATCGATCATACTTACTGTTTTTGATCTAAAGAGCTTGGGACAGAAGTCAGTTGCCAATTGTTTTTCAGTAGTAGTCACTTTTGGGGTTTTCTTGACTGGAGTGGTTAGCCATTTCTTTCTTTGTCTCATCTGACAGATGAGGAAACTGAGGAAACTGAGCAAACAGGGTTAAGTGACTTGCCCAGAGTCATACAGTTAGTAAGAGTCTGAAATCAAATTTGAACTCAAGATGAGTCTTCCTGACTCCAGGCCTGGCACACTATCCACTGTACCTCCTAGCTATCAGTGTCAGAAGGCATGGGCACAATGAAAGGATTAAGAGTAGGGAAAAGTTCAAAAAAAAATATATATATATAGATAGATAGATAGATAGATAGATATAGATAAATTGAGGGACAACAGATACATATAGTTACAATTCTTTTTGTGCTTTCATAAAATCTTAAACTATCACATACTTAATATGAATGTTTTATGTTCCCAAGAAAAGTATAATGGGTGCAGCAAGAGTACAGTAGATGGACCACTGATCCCGGAGTCAGAAGACCTGAATTCAAATATCACCTCAGATACTTGACTTAACCTTATTGCCCATCAAAAAAAAAAAACAACCATGAAACGTATGTCACAACTTAGGGGAAATTCTATATTTAACACCAAAACAAAATGTTGAAACACTTTAGGAGGCCTTTTACCCTACTTATATTAAAGGGAAGACAAGATGTTTCTTCAAATACTTTTTCAGAACATCCAATGAAGTAACTTAATGTTCTTTTTCTAGGCACAAAATAAAAATTCAGTGATTTTTGTTTTCATTTTTATTGATATTTTTTGCATCATTTCCTAATGAATCTATCTCTCTTCCTTCTTCCAGGGAGCCACATCTGATAATAAAGAATTTTTTTTTAAAAAGAGCAAAATATGTTCAGGGAAATTCACCAACAGAACAATCAAGTCCCACATTATATGCAGTGTTTCATAATCATAGTCCCCTGTCTAAGCAAAAAAGAGAGGTAGTGTGCAATCTTATCTCTTCATCTTTAGGACAGAGCTTGGTCAGTCTAATTTCATAGCATTCAGTTTCAATTTTGTTGTTACTGTTGTTCTTTAAATGTACATTCTCTTCTTATTATAAATATTTTCCCCTCAGAATCTGTTTATTTTACTTTGAATCAGTTCAAACAAGTCTTCCTATGATCCTTCATATTTCACAATTCTCATCATTTGAAGGGAAGGAATATTCTATTGTATTCATGTCACATTTTGTTTAGTCTTATTTAAAAAGTGACCATCTTATCTTTGGATTTTTATTACTAACAAAAATACTGTCACAAATAATATAGGACCTTTCTTTTTTAACCATTGAATTCCTAGAGGACATCCATTGTTTATTAAAAGTTATCAAATGAGAGATTATGGGGAAGAGAGAAAGGAACTTAAATGGAACAACCTCCAAAACCAAAAGTGTCATTGGTTTGAAGCTTGAAAAAACAATTCATGGTGTGAAACAACTGTTTTCTACTATAATTGTGCCCTGAAGTAAATTCTAGCAACATGAAATTTTCCTGATCTACTTTTTTTTTTTTTTTTAGGTTTTTACAAGGCAATGGGGTTAAGTAACTTGCCCAAGGCCACACAGCTAGGTAATTATTAAGTGTCTGAGGAGATTTGAACTCAGGTACTCTTAACTACAGGGTCAGTGCTCTATCCACTGTGCCACCTAGCCACCCATGGTCTACTTTTTTTTAAAAAAGCAGTCTGCCCCTTGGCAATCCTGGGGACAAATGGGCTTTAGTTCCTGTATCAAAAGCAATATTATTTGCCCACCATCAGTAGCAGGTAAACAGTTCAGAACAGCAAATTTTCTAGGAATAATGATATATTACTCTGAATTAGTCCCATTATTTTCTGCATTGACTATTATAATTCTCTTTGTGTAGTTAAATTCCCAACATGGATAAAAAATTACATATTTTTACAACAATAACTATAGAACAATAAATAAACATAGATTTACAAAGCACCTTTTATGGCACCAGCACCTTACTGGGTAGCATTATAGATAGGAAAAAAAAGTATAGTACTTTTCCCTCAAAAATTTTACAGTTATTTAGTTGAGAACAAAATAATAACAAACAGGGAAAATACTAGGAAATAATTTAGGACTAAACTATATGAAACTAAATTAAAACTCAGAGAAGATCAGTTAAAGAAGAAACTAATAAGAAAAGCTGGAAACCAATTCTATTGTAGACAATAGCTGTGACACATGAGTAAATCTCCCAACAAAATAAGGAAATTACTAGCTGTAGTACCTACTTCAAAGTATTTCTTAAACCTTAAATATGAATTTCTATTATTATTCCATTATATAAGCTTTCATCATGTATTGGAAAGACCAACATCAGCACAAAGGGTTTTCTAACTAAGATTTAAGAATATGGAGGCAGCTTGGTGGCACAGTAGATAGAGTACCTATCCTGGAGTCAGGCGGACCTAAGTTCAAATCCAACCTCCGACACTTAATAATTGCCTAGCTCTATGATCTTGGGCAAATCACTTAACCCCATTGCCTTAAATAAATAAAACTTTAAAAAAAGATTATGAGCTACACAGAAACAGAATATCTCTATTGTTTGTATAGAGGACAATAAAAACACTAGCCTTATTAGAGTGTTATGTGTTTAATAATCCAATCAATTTTTATTTTTAAAGTTAAAGTTTAAGAAGTGGTTGGAAATATGGTTGGACAGATAGGAATGGGATGATAGAGATCTTTGAAAATCAGGCAAAGAAGTTTGGATTTGAAACTGAAAACATTAGAGAGTGATTCTATATATTCTTCAGTTGGAGAATGATATGATGAGTTCTTTGTACTAGAAAGATTAATTTAGAGAATATAAGATGGATTGGTTGGAAATAGAAAAGCATGTTAAAGTAACCTATAGGTGGGAAGATGAGGGTTTTTATTAGAGAAGAGTATGAATGAAGTCAAAAAGAGCAAAACTGAGATGGTTTAAAATAAGAAATAGTTCATTAAGTTGGTTCTAGAAGAAGAGAGAGAAAAAAAAAGTCAAAGATGGCTCTATAGTTTCCAGTCAAGAAGATTATAACCAACTAGCTTAGCTAACTCCCACCAAGTTACCCCAGAGGATGTTTCCCAGATATACCAGCTCACAAAAACCACTTTAGTATAGTTGTAATCTGAATCACTGAAAGGAATCATACCCAAGAAAATAATGATATTTAATGTCCTGAATTGAGGAAGCTAGTTGGCATAGTAGTTAGAGCTCCCAGGTCTGGAACTGGGAAGATTCAAGTTTCAATATAGCCTCAGACACTGATTGTATGTGAACTGTCACTTAACCCTGTTTGCCTCATTTCCTCATCTGTAAAATGAGATGAAGCAGGAAATGGCAAACCTGTCCAGTATCTTTTCCAAGAAAACCCCATGGATAGTATTAAAATATTATGGTCCATAGAGTCACAAAGAATCAGTCATGACTAAACAACAACAATATTCTGAAATAAAAGGGAAAGAAAAATGGCTCATATATAGAAAACTATATAGCTTTGTGAGGTAATTCAAGTATCTTTCCCCATTAGTCAAAAGATGAAACTGAGGTTTAACAAACCAACATGAATTGCTCATACTCACATGGCTAGTAAGTGCAAGAGTTTAGATTCAAACCTACTCTCCTTTGGTGAGGCACTTAGCCTCAATTTCCTCATCTGACAAAAAATAACTGAACCATGATAGATAAGTTACTTCCTTTATACAACACAGACCCACATTGTGCTGATATAATGGCAATATGAAGATTTTAATTCAGATCTTCAGACTCTATTTTTAGAAGACCAATTTTGAAAAAGCAGAAACTTAGTAAATGCCTACTGATTGCTTTCTCTCCTTCCTCCAGGAAAAATGCAATTGCCAGGATACTTGTCCTAAAACCCTGTCTCCATTGTCTTTAGTTATACATATGTGTTTTTCTAAGGTTTTCTCAATATAGAGATTTTGATTGACTTCTCTGTCATTTGTTCCTTTAAGACCAGAAAGATAGTTTATCTTACCTATTTTTAATGAACACTGATCAATCCCCCCTTTCCATCCCTATGGATGGACAACCTTAATGAATTTCAGAAACTGAGGGATGTGGGAAATCTGGGACACTAATACATTGTTGGTGGAGCTGTGAACTCATCCAACCTTTCTGGAGAGAAATTTGGAACTATGCCCAAAGGGCAATGAAAACATGCATACCCTTTGATCCAGCAATACCACTACTGGGTCTATACCCTGAAGAGATGATTAAAAAGGGTAAAAACATCACTTGTACAAAAATATTCATAGCAGCCCTGTTTGTGGTGGCAAAGAATTGAAAATCAAGTAAATGTCCTTCAACTGGGGAATGGCTTAACAAACTGTGGTAGATATATGTCATGGAATACTATTGTTCTATTAGAAACCAGGAGGGATGGGAATTCAGGGAAGCCTGGAGGGATTTGCATGAACTGATGCTGAGTGAGATGAACAGAGCCAGAAAAACATTGTCCACCCTAACAGCAACATGAAAGTGATGATCAACCTTGAAGGACTTGCTCATTCCATCAGTGCAACAACAATCAGGGACAATTTGGGGCTGTCTGCAATGGAGAAAACCATTTGTATCCAGAGAAAGAATTGTAGGGTTTGAACAAAGACCAAGGACTATTACCTTTAATTTAGGGGAAAAAAAAACCCTGATATCTTATTATGTAATCTTGCTATCTCTTTTTTATACTTTATTTTTCCTCCTAAAGGATATGATTTCTCTCTGATCACATTCAATTTGGATCAATGTATACCATGGAAACAATGTAAAGATTGGCAAATTACCTTCTGTGGGGGGGTGGGAGAGGGAATCAAGATTAGGGGAAAAATTGTAAAACTCAAAATAAATAAAATCTTTATGTCCATCAAAAAAAAACTCTGGGAAAAAAAAAAAGGTTATCCATCCATGTATGACCCTGCTTCCTAGTCCTGTTCCTAACATCAAGGCATCAAGATGAAACCTCTTATTTTCCATGAAAAATCTTATCTAAAAGAGTTGTTATGAGGTTCAAAATGAACTAAGTAATAACTGTGCCACAGTGTCTGGCACAAAGGAAGCATTGGTTCTGTGTTTGCTGTTCATATTATTATTATTATTCCCTCCCCCCACAGACTCTTCCTCAGATTAGTTGACTCATCCCAGGGCCATCATTTATAGATGGTACCCAGGACAACTAAATCTCATTCCTCTCCAGGTTGTACTTTAGACTTCCTCCTCCATTCTTGTTCTTTCCTGCCCCCAGCCAAGTACCTTTGCCCATCCCTCCCCTTCTAAGCTTCCTTTTATGTCATCTTCTCCCATTCTACTTGTATTTGTATTTCTAGCAATTAGCACAGTCCCTGGTATGTATAAGAGCTTTATAAATGATTGTTGATTTGACTTGATGAATAGAACAAGTTGTCAAAAAAGACCTAAGCTAAAAACATATTAATATAGGCTTCCTAGTGCTATCTAAAATCTCCCTAGTCTTGAAAATTTAGATTCAATAATGTCTCTTGCTAGATTTTTGCCTACCAACCCACTATCATATAAGTATTTCCAAAAAAACCCCAAAACATATTGAGTATACAAAATTAAAATGTAAATTGATTAGTTTCAAGAAATATTAGCTTAAAAGTAATATTCAAATCATTTGTCATAGAAAATGGGAACTTAAATTAACTATTTTAATTCATTTAATACATTATTATCTACAAGGAAATGTGCCAGGTGCAGAGGATTTGAAGAGGAAACAAGAGGCTGTTTTAATGGACTAATTTAGTAAATTACAGTTTAATAAAGGAGAGAAGTTAACAACAGGACAAGGCAGAGTGGGATAGAGAAGTACAAATTTAATTCAATACAATTCATGTCTTGAGCACCTATCATACCTTAAACCCAGTCTTAGGTACCAGAGACACAAGACAAAACTAAAACAATTTCTGCCCTTATGGAACTTACATTCTACTAGACTCCTAGTCAGAGAATTTGGAAAAGACTTATATGAAATGAGTCACAGTAAAAGAAGTAAAACAACAGCACAATTGCAAAGAAAAACAAATGAAAGATTTTAGCACTCTACTCAACAAAATAACCAAATATGAATCAAGAAGAGCCATGAACTCATGCCAATACGAGAGTTGGTGGAAGGCTTTGCAAATACTTAGCCTGGAGTAGGAACAGAGGGGACAAGATAAGCATATTCAAACGAAGAAGGGCTGTCTTGTGGAAAGAGGATTTGATTTGTTCTTTTTGACCCCAAGGAGCGCAACCAGCAGTAGTGGAAGTTGGAAAATAGGCAAATTTAGCCTTGATGTCACAAAAAATCTTTCTGACATTTAGACATCTCTAAAAGCAGAAGGAGCTGTTTTGGAACATGATGAGGTTCTTCAAACAGAAACTAATTTCTACTTGTTGAATATTTTAAAGTGGGGATTTCTTGTCTTTCATGAATTGAACTAAATAACCACTGAAGTACCTTCCAGTCTAAAATACTTTGATTATGGATTCAATAATGGGAGATATATGATCAAGTTTAGTTGGAATATCAAAAGTATAAAAGGTTTTATTTTTATTCTTAGTTCTTGAAGAGGACCAAAGTCATCACTCATGTGAATTGGATAAGAGTAGGGCAAAGCTGTGCAAAGCTGTCCGCCTCACTGTCTCCTCCAGAGTCATTGTCATTTGATTGATATAAAAGATTATGTAATGTATAATAAGTTTGGAAAAGTCAAAGAGAGCCAGATTATGAAGGCCCTTGAATGTCATTATAAGGAACTTCATTAGCCAATGGGGAGCTACTGTAATCTTTTTCCATAAAGAGGTGACTTTATCTGAACATTGCATTGGAAAGTACTCATACGGTGAGTGAAAAATAAATTTGAAAGAACAAAGAATGAATAAATGAAAAAAATAATTAATTAAGGATACGTCAAGTGCTGTGATTATAAAAGCAAAAGCAAAGACACTCCCTATCCTTTAGAGGCTTAAATGTGGAGCAGCCTTCCTAGGTGACTTTGGTGCCTTGAAGGACAAGTCTAAGATACTCTAGAGGTAAGTGAGGGAGGTGAGACTCTTCATTGGTGGAAGAGAAAAGATGGGAGAGAGAGGAGAAAGAGGGATCAGACTTTAAATGTCTGATGGGATGCCCCAAAATCATAGTCAAGTGATGAGGAGCCAGTACCCCAACATACCCATAGAATTCCCAGGACTAGTACCCTAGAGACTGCTAAGAGGGTGTAAGATCATTATCTCATTCTGGTGTTGCAGAGCATGATGTTTTATATTCTATATCCTAATACTTATGTATGCCCTAATTACTGTTTTACTACTTGCTTTGACAAATATTTGCTGTCTATCCTTGATTATAACCAATGAGATAATTTTAGGGAACCAGTGGAGATGAAGCTATTACCTTCATAGTCTAGGCAAGACTACTTCAATTTCCCCTTTCTTGAAATAAAGAGAAAAAATCATTTTTATTCTGATATCCCTAAAATATCTGATTTGTGATAGAACAATTCTAGCTCAGTAGTCCTCTTGAAGATCAGAGAGCAAAAAGAAAGGTCACATAGTCACAACTATCTTCCACAAAAAATGGAAATCCATCTCTCCAGAGAAGTGGGAAAGAAAAAGTCTAGATAAAATTTATCTATAAATACTACCAATGCTACAATTCTTTACTACACATTCCAATAGGGAAATGCAAAAAAGGAAACAGTGGCCAAGGAGGGGCACTTTGGTCTGGAAAGATACAGGGGTAGTCAGTGGGCCCATAGGGGAGAACATTAAGACACTCCAATTATGGATAGAAAAAAAATTGATTTTATTGTGAATTGTAAACAGGAGGGTTGGAAGAAAAAGATTAAGCAGAGAGGAGTCAATTGAAGAAGAGACTATGAAAGCGGTATCAGGAAAGGAGAGAGATAGGAGGAAGAAAGATACAAAAGAAAGAATACTGGAACCCTAGTTCTGGTAAATACTATGTGTTTGACTTTTATCAAGTTATTTTACCTTTGTGGGACCCAGTTTCCTAATTTGTAAAATAACAGGGTTAGGCTAGATAATTACTAAGATTCTTTAAATTTTAATATTTAATATTTAAAATAATTTATTAAAAAGAAAGAAAAAGTGTGAGAAATATTTCAGTGGTATAGTCAATAGAACTTGACAAATAATTGGATCACCTGTGAACAAAATGTTGCACATCAACCTCTCCTGCCACTTTGCTCTAGGTTTCTTACCATTTCAAATTAAGTAGTTTTCAGTGTGGTAGCTGACCTTGGTTCCATTTATAACCTCAAAATGAAAAACATCATGCTAAAAAACACAGAAGCCAGCACAGAGTCCAGCTTCACAGTACTGGTGACTGGGAAAGCATGAGAACATAATCCTTCATCCAGAACCCATGCAAACATACCACCATGAAACATTATAATACTGATGAATTCTGAGCAACCAAATTTCACCATAATTTTCCACAAACTAAGAAGCACTAGAGTCTGAATCAATTCTTTACTATTTGTGCTAATTTTGACCTAACAATTAACACCAGAAAAACAATGGTTCTCCACCAGCCCCATTGCCCAATCTATAAGAGGAGCCATCAGTTTCAACAAATGGAGAAATTTTGAATGCTCTGATGTCTACATAGAAGTTAAGATTGATGCATGCATTGACAGTGTTTGGGAGGCTCTAAAATAAAGTGTAGGAGAGAAGTATTAGACTACAGAGATGTTGTGCTGACCTCATTATTGTATGCCTGTGAAACCTGGACAGTCTACTAACTTCATGCCAGAAAATTGAACTGCTTCCATTTGAATTGTCTTAGGAAGACTCTGAAGATCACCTGACAAGATAAGGTACCAGACACTGAGGTTCTCTTATCATGCTGAACTGCCAAGCATTCAAACTCTACTAGAGGGAATGCAATTCTGATGGACTGGTCATATAATCTGAATGCCAAATGCATGCTTACCTAAAAGATGTTTTTATGGAGAACTCACATAAGGCAAGCACTCACACAGAGATCAAAATGGTACAAGGACTCTCAAGGTTTCTCTGAAAAACTTTAGTATCAATAGAGAGACATGGGAGGTACTAGTACAGGACTGTCCACCATGGCATACTCAAATCAAAGAAAATACTACGCTTTATGAACAAAGCAGAATTGAAGTAGCACAAAGGAAACATGAAATGCAATACCATAAATGTTTATATGGACTATTTGTGTCCAACCTCTGGTAAAGCCTTCTGAGCTTGTATTGTACTAATCAGCCAATGTACCTTGATACCAAAATCATGATGTTATTGGTTCTCTTCGAGTGGGGAGTAATTAGACATAGAGATTGGTTGGTTGGTTCTTGTCCTTCATTATTGAAAAAGACCAAAACGACATCACTATGTTTGAGATAAATTACAGCACATCCAACTGTGTCTGATCAGACCAATACAAGCTCGAAATGCTCTACCACAGGTTGGGCACAAATAGTCCATGTGAACACCTGGGGTAGGGACTCTAAACTTACAAATTTCATGTTTCCTTTGAACTGCTTCAGTACCCTCACTGATGAGGGCACACCATGCTGGCCAGTGTCTCCCACACTGTACAGTCAATTCTAAAGTTCGTCAATGGGACCTTCAAGATGTCTCAGTATCACTTTTTCTGACTCCCTTGTGAGCACTTGCCCTGTGTGAGTTCTCCATAAAATAGTTTTTTTGGCAAGTGTACATGTGGCATTCTAATGTGTCCAGCCCAACGTAATTGCACTTTCTGTAGTAATGTTGGAATGTTTGGCAGTTTAGCTCAAGAAAGGACCTGAGTACCTGGTATCTTCTGCCAGGTGATCTTCAGAATCTTCCTAAGATAATTAACATGGAAGCAATTCCATAAATATACTGGGAACTACAGTAAAAAATCCCAGCATCGAGTCACACAACCCAGATGTACACATAGAATGAGAGTAGATAAGGCTTTAAGAAGAAATTCTGTTGTCTCTCTTTCTCTCTCTCTCTTTCACACACACACACACACACACACACACACACACACAGAAATGTTTATTGGATACTAAGAATAAAGTTCACCTCTCCCTCCTCAAAAACTGAGAGCACATTCGTGAAAGGATAGAGTAGCTAAAGGGAACTACTTCCCTGCTCAATGCTTGAATCTCCATTAAGTTGATAGAGGATTTCTTTTCCCTTAAGAAAAATTTGGGTTTAGGAGGGGGAAAAGCTGACTGCCTACAAGTTGATTCCTGTTATTATGTTCAGTTATTTCAGTTGTGTCTGATTCTCCATGGTCACATTTGGAATTCTTTTGGCAAAGAGAAGTACTTTGCCATTTTCTTCTCCAGTTCATTTGACAGATGAGGAAACTGAGGCAAACAAGGTTAATTGACTTGCTCAGGATCACACAGTTACTAAGTGTCTAGGGCTTGATTTGAACTTGTCTTTCTGACTACAGGCCTGGTGCTCTATCCACTGCATATCTACCTGCTCTCTCATAAGTAGATATTTAAATTTTAGGCCTTTTGTATCTTTTCCAAGACTTTCTGAAACAAATGATTAATTATTTAATTAAGTCATACTGTGAAGGGGTGATAGAGATACCTAGTTTACCAGATGCTGATCTATAAAATATAATCCTATTTTTGAAAGTTTCTGTGATTTATAAAATTTTTTTTAGGGTAACACCCTCTCTAGACTAATTTACTACCCACCTCAACTCCCACTCACTTTGGCAGGTTGGGTCCCCAGAAGAATGCTATTATTCTCCACATGGTTTTAGAATTAATTCTAAGGAGACAGGATTTCTAGTACTGTCGCCTTCAAGCCCTTATCAACAACCAGTCATATGCCAACCAGCTTTTAAAAGGAGTTACTAAATTGTAGACTATAAACAATCCCTATAACATATCATCTCCCCAAACTAGGGGCACAATTTCCCTTTGTCCCTGGGAAGAATGGGTTCAAACTTGACTCTTGGCCCTAGAATTTCTTTTCTCCTTTTGTAGAGTCCTTGTGAAGTTCCTTTTAGGTGTTATTCCCTGTTGGTCAGGCAGTCAAATTGGGCCCCAAGCAACAGTGCCACTGATGAGTCCAATGCCGGCATTTCTTTCTGCCACAAGAAGTATCAACCCCTGGAGTTGTAATATACCTTAGGCAATTGTCTTTCCACATTTATATAATGGGTTTCCTATGTCACTACAGGGGCCACAATGCTAATTGTCTCAAATTGTCAATGGGATCCCTGATGGGATCAGGATTTTTTGAACTCTTCAAGTCACTTGGGCACTCCCATCTCAAAATACTAGAAGAAAATAAAAAGAGGTAGCATGTGCTCAGGATACATGGCAGTTGGGTAGAGGGATGCTGATAGCTACCCCTTTCCCTTAGATAGTTAAAGCATCAAGGAAAGAAATCTAAGCAATAGATGACCTACCTCTTTTGTATACATTTCAATTCAGCTGTTCTGAATTAGTTTTTTTTCCAGTTGTTTTTAGCATCTCCAAGTCACTCATTCTACAAAATTAGCTTCTCAAAATTTCAACCTTATTGAAATATAAGTAGGCAGAAAATATCTATGCATGCTTCAAGAACTTTTGGCCAGTAGGCCAGGCTACACATGCTGCATAAATCATGGATAATTCTTAATATAAGAATACTTATTCATACAGTTAGAAGTAGCTACATGACGCAGTGGATTGATTGTCAGACCTGGGTCAGGAAGACTCATCTTCCAGAGGTCAGATTCAGCCTCAGACCTTGAGTAAGTCATTAAACTCTGCTTGCCTCAGTTTTTTCTTCTGTGAAATGAGCTGGAAAAGTAAATGCAAACTGCAGTATCTTTACCAAGAAAACTCTAAGGATTTTTATGGAGTCTATGGAGTCATAAAGAGTCAGATGTGACTGAAAATGACTGAACCACAAATTCATACACTTATTTTTGTGACTAGTTATGACAAGTAGACATCCAAGATGGTGAAAGAAAGCAAAAAAGACCTTCAGCACTGAGAGGACTGCCTATAATGAACTTTTGTAAGAACATGGACAAGAATGAGATGAGAATGATAGGAAGACAAGAAAGGTTTGGGATCTGCATGACTTGAGAAGCTACTGAATGAATTATACCACAAATCATTTGATTTTTTTGAATAGAGTATGTCTCCATGCCATAACAATGGAGTCTCATATATTTTATTCTTTTTTTCAGTTAACTAGTGGTATGATCAAGCAAGTTGGGAAGAGAGTCTAATGAAATAAAAAAGAGTAGTAGTACTAATTGACTAAAGAGAAAAAAAATAAGTTGAACTTTAAAAAAATGTTGTAATGTATAACCTATACCACATAGCTTGTTTTCTCAATGAGGGGAAATGCAGGGGGTAGGGGAGAGAATTTGGAACTCAAAGTTTTAAAAACATGAATCTTAAAAAATTGTTTTTACATTGTAACCAGGGAAAATAAAATACTAAAGGGAAAAAAATGCTGCCTCTTTTCCATTTCTTTTTATTACATATAAATAACCATTGGGTTTCAATTGTGTGATTAAATGTAGGCCCTTTAAAATAATCAATTCAGTATCCTTAGAATTCAATACTATGCTGATTAATGTTTAGCAATCAGCTAGGGGGAGGTGGGAGAGAAGTCCCCCCAACAAGCTTTTAAATTTGATCTTCACTATTTATATTTCCTTAAGCCTATGCAATCAACAAAACAGTGTGTCAAACCCTTTGCTCATTTCTGATGTATAAATGCTCCCATTGAAATGATTGGCCCTCAGAGCCATTGAGCTCACAGCCTTGCTGACACAACCCGCTTCTCCCTTCTTTAATCCCCAAAAGCAGTTTGCCAGCAAAAGCTAACAAAGTCCAGAAGTTATTTCTGAAATATCTCACTGTATTTTCCCTTAATTTGGTTTCCTCTTTTTTATGAATATCATTTGAATGCCATTATCACAGATTCTACTTTGTTCTCTAGTTGCCTCATATGCATGTTGTGCCTCCCAATTAGATTAAATGGTCAGAGAGTAGACTCTGTGCCTTATACTTCATTTCATCTTTAATAATAACAAGTACAGTCAAGAGCATACATTGTATATCCATAAACATCTTTTGTTTTGCTGTTATTACAGTGAGCACCATAATTATCTTGCCATTTATGTCCTTTATGTGACAGAGTGAGAGTCATTTTTCTTTATGGTGGCAAAAGAATCTGGAAATTATGGGGTGCCTATTAATTGGGGAATGGCTGAACAAATTGTGAGTATGAACAAATATGAATACAGTGGAACAAATTCATGCCAAAAGAAATAATAAATGACAAGGTTTCAGAGAAACCTGTAAAGACTTGTTGGAATTGATGCAGAATGAAGTGAACAGAATGAGGAAAGCAATTCATACTATGGTAACATTATAAAAATGAATAAGTTTTTAAAAGATACAAACTCTGATCACTTAGGATTAGGGTCAGGGTCAGGGTTAGGTTTAGGGTTAGATTCCAAAGGAGCAATAAGGAAGAGTACTACCCATCCAGATAGAGAATGATGGACTTGAATTTTCAGCTCCCAAGCAAGGAATAAGATTAACAAAACAATGAATATATGACAGGATATATTTAACTCATACCTGAGCCCAGAAATGGTCAAAGTAATTTCCCTTTCTTCTCTTGTGAACCTCTGTCTGGGTTCTGCCAAATCTTTCAGTCTTATAGTGATCCCCTAGTTTTGTGCTATACCCAAAAGCAGGAAATGAAATATAGGTTGCTAGAAAAAAGCCCCACCTGATGATGAAGTCTCCAAGACTGAGCCCAGTGTATGTGAACTTAAAACTTTGGTATGGCTTAAATGTTGGATACTCTCTAGAATTATTGACTTTGGAACCTGAACATTTTATACTAACAGTAATTATAAGTTTATACTGACCTTTGCAATCAAGTAAGGTATGAAGGACAGTATATACAATTGTATGTTGGGGTGAGTGACCACCAATACTTATGAATTATTGAAGACTCACTGATGGGTATGAATCCTAACAAAAGATTTTATTTGAGAAGAGTTCCTACAGACTATAACAAGACATAGCTGTGTACTCTTTAGACAACTGTAATATAACATGAGCACCTCAGGGATAAGAAAAATACATTATGGCAATTAACATTTCATAAGTTGCACTGAACCTCTAGGAATACAATGATGACTCAGAGAAGTGGAAAAAAGGACTTTGATCTGAAAAGTATGATGGTAGTTATTCCAAGAAGAGCAATTATTGTAATTCAGCGTGATGACATTCTGCACCAGAACATTCAGGAAAGGGAGAGACACTACTTGCAGGTGCTTTGAATGGGAACTCCATCCAAGGAAGTATGATAGTTTAAGCTCTCTATCTCTACTGCATCTATCTCTTCAAATCCTTGAGATAAGGGTTATAGCTGGATTGAACTAGAGCTGAACTCATAAACTAGAATCAAGAAGGTTTAACTCACTCTTCCTTCTCTGCTAGAGTCAACAGGCATTTTCCACACAATGTTCTTTTTCATTGTTATTCTTAATTCCCTGTTTTTTATATAAAATTACAACCAGCCATAAAGATCATGTGATTTCTTGATAATTCTTAATTGTAAACAAAGGACTGAAACAGAGGGAGCCAGTAAATGGCTGGGATTTGGTACAGAAAAAAGGAAAATAGTGATCTAAGCCTCTATCTCAAATAGCCAGGATTTTGGTTTTGCTACTATTCGAGCTTGGGGGCTCTGAGCTGTAACTAATGAAAGAATATTATGGTTTTGATTTTTTTTTTTTACTAACAACTTCTGATAAAATTTCCAAGAGTGGATTTTCAATTGAAACTGAGTCTTCTGCCCTTTAGGTTAAATCCATGAGTCAAATAGCCAGGGTACTCTGGTAAGAGAGAAGAAAGAATGTGTGCCCCATCTTTCTTCTTCACCATCCCCCAAAGTTTTTGTTCTAGAGTTTGTTTTGTAGAACAATAGGACTATGATTTTGTACCTCAGCCTGGTGAGAGGAGGAAGGTGTAATTAGGGAAAAAGATGACTATGCTCCCAAATTCCAAAATAGAGGATTCCAAAGGGTAAGTATTTCTTACTTTCTGTTTCCTTGTATCTTTGCCAGATAGCAATATTTGCTGGTCACATTAATATTTTGAGTAAGATATTCAAGAAGCAAGACACGGGAAACACTTGTTTGGAGGATTTTAGGAGTCTCTGCAGAGGGAGGTCCAGAAGGAAGGTATCAGATCAGGATGCCCAAAGGTACTCTGGAGTAATTTGTAGGCACTGCAAATTTTTAATGGAGAGAAAAGTAGGGAACATGCACAAAATATACCCCCTCGAAGAGCCCTCAGTCCTCTCCTTTCTCCTGAGCGAGGTGTAAATTCACAGGAAGAGGTCAACTGTTTGATAAGACATTAATTCTTACCTTGTTCTGGTTCACCAACACTACATTGATAATTGAGTTCACATAGTTCATATGCCTGATGATGTTTTGTTCTTCATTCTTTTTTTTTTTAGGGTTTTTTTAAGGTTTTTTTGCAAGGCAAATGGGGTTAAATGGCTTGCCCAAGGCCACACAGCTAGGTGATTATTAAGTGTCTGAGACCGGATTTGAACCCAGTTACTCCTGACTCCAGGGCCAGTGCTTTAGCCACTACGCCACCTAGCCACCCCTTGTCCTTCATTCTTTTGCTGATCATGACTTTCAGGTATTCCAATAATTTTCAAATTATCTTTCCTAAGTCTGTTTTCCATATCAGTTGTTTTTTCAATGAGATATTTCACATTTTTTTCTAATTTTTCATTTTTTTGGTTTTGAAGTATTGATTCCTGATTTCAGGTAAATTTATCAATCTCCCTGAATTCTATTCTTTGTCTGAAGGATTTGTTCTCCTCAGAGAGTTTTCTTATCTCTCTTTCCATCTGGCTAATTTTGCTTTTTAAGCATTCTTTTCCTCAATAACTTTTTGAACTATTTTATCCATTTGACCTAAGCTGGTTTTTAGCATGCTATTTTCTTCAGCATTTTTTTGGATTTCCTTGACTAGGCTGCTGACTTCATTTTCATGTTTTTCCTGCATCTCTCTCCTTTCTTTTCCCAGTTTTTCTTCCAACTCCCTCATTTGATTTTCAAAGTCTTTTTTGAGCTCTGTCATAGCCTGAGCCCAATTTCTGTTTTTCTTGGAGTCTTTAGATGCAGGAGCTTGTGCTTCCTCATCTTCAGACTGATTATTTTGATCCTTCTTGGGCTCATTTGCAAAATATTTCTCAATGGTCTTCCTCTTGTTTCTTTGCTTGTTCATTTTCCCAGCCGAAACCTGTTTTTTGGGGGTGCTTCCTGAGCTTTTGGGACACTCCCACGAGGGTCTCAGTGTGTGAGGCTCTGTCCTCCTTCCTGGTCTGTGAATGACCATAAGCGCCCCCCTCTGCCACGGGGCCGAGGTGGGGGGGCCCTGTTGTTCTATGGGGGGGCCTAGACTGGGATCAGGATCTGAATGTGTTCAGAGCCCCAGAGTCCTGTTCCAGGGGCAGAGGACAGAGCTTGGCAGTCTCTCTCTCTTCACTCCCCTCCCTCAGCTCAATGGGCTCATGCCCTGGGGGCTCCTGCTTACTGGCTCTGCCTGCTTCTGTTTCTGGATCTGGGCTGCCTAAAGACCAAGCTGCTGGCTGTGTGCCCTGAAGGCTGGGCTCCACATGCTCACTCTGGCAGAGGTCCCCCGCTGTTCCCCCACTTTGTGCCCAGTGCTCCCCAGGGTGCAGCTCAGGAGACTCCCCCACTGCTGTGAGCTGCGGCTCCCAGTGCTCTGGGGCTGTCTCCCGGAGACTGAAGTTCTTTGGCTCTGGCAGGCTGCTCCTCTGACCCCGACCCGGGGAGCAGAGCCTTTCTGCTCTTTTCCAGGTTACCTTGAGTAGGCGAACTGCCTCACTAGGTCCCTTTGTGGCTTCTGTCTCTCGAAAGTTTAGTTAGAGTCCTTAGTTTATGAGTTTTTATCAGAGAGCTCCTAAGACTTGATCCCTTCATGTTGCCATCTTGGCTCCACCCCCCCCCCCCTTCATTCTTAAAGAAGACCATGACATCAGGGAGGTGATGCCATGACAAGCACATGAATTGGATTTGAGTAAGAGGGATGCTGTAAATAACCAGCCTCACTTTCTCCTCCAGAGTCATCTGGGACCAGTGGTCAGATCTGAATTAGGATGACTGAAGACAAGTCTGGTCACATAGCTAGTAAGTGGCAAGTATCTGAAATTGGATACGAACTCCAGTCCTCCTGACTCCAATACCAGTGTTCTAACCACGTGCAGCCCAGATGCCTCTCATATGCCTAAGCTTCACTAATGAATCTGGTCTTTAAAACAGAGTCCAAAGATTAGAGATTTGGTAAGATAGAGGCAAGACACAGTAGAAGGAAATTGGTCTGTATAGTCAACAATTATGTACGGTACAGGACTAGGAAGAGAGTTATCTCTCGAGCAAATCTGGTTTCTTTAACTGATGTGAGGAAGGCACCCAAGGTGGTACTATAAATCTAGAGCAGTGACTTGGAACCCTGAGTAAGGAGAACATTAAAGAAGTGGATTGCATGTCCCCCTAGCAATCCAAGTGTTTTTCCACACTGAGAGTTCAGAATAAGAGAATCGTCTTTTGGGAGGAAAAGTAAACCAGAACAGTTGGTTGCTTGACTGCTTAGCAATCTGAATTTCTCCTCCCAAGTGAAGTTAATTCAAGAGGGTAGTTTTAGGTCTCTATTAAAAGCACTTGTCAATTTAGATAAAACCAATATATTCACTGTGTGGGCATTGGAGCCAAGAGTCTTTTTTTTTCCATTTTGGGGCAGAGATCTAGACACAAGCTAACTTCTGATGATCCTAGAGGAAATTCTGACTGGGAGCAAAAGTCAAAGATTTGATTGATAACAGAAACTCTCTCAGGATTGAACACAATCCTAGTGAGCTCAAAACTTTAGTAAACGAGCAAAGATTACACACAACTGCCTCCTAATGATATTTTTCTATTATTGGACAACTCTGATTGTTAACAAATTTTTTAGTCTATCTAGTCACATGTGCACCCTTGTAACTTCTATCCACTGGTCCTAGTTATCTCTGCTGAGACCTAGCAAATAAATCTAATGTCCTAGGTCAGTCAGAAAATAACTTTTGTACCAACTATGTGCCAGTCACTAAAGTCCCGTCATAAGTTTTGAGGGAGACTAAGAAAGTATCCATATTTTCTCAACCAAAATAACAGGACATAAGGCATGACAAAATATTTTTTTATCTTTTAATCATAACTTCTGAAATATTTACATGTGGTTTATAGCTACAGTAAATTAGATGATACTATTTAGGTGTATGAAAAATCTGTAATTTCATTAATATGTATGATGCCAATCTATCACTGGCCCAGTATCACACACATACGTATGTCAGAGGTAGACTTCGAACCCAGGAATTGTTTCTCAGTACCACTCATTATTCATTATACCACACTATTTCCTTTGGAATTAATATTATAAAGTAAATAGGTTTTGAAGATTATCCTAATAATTCTCTTTTATATTTGTAGGGGGAAAGTAGAAATAATAGAGGAGAGAAACTATTCCTTTGTGGAATAAACCAACATTTTAGAATATTTTATTTGGAGTATTTGTGAATGGGGGGAAAAGATGGTGGGAAGTGACATATCTCAGGAGAGGACCTAAAAAATATAAAGACACAAGGATCATTTGCTTTTCCAAATATCCTTAATGTGAAGTTATGAGAATGAATTTTCTCAGAAAGACTACAGAGCCATAAAATTTGGAAAAGTCAGAATTAACTGTTAAGAAGACTTGATAACCTCTCTCTTGATTCCAGAATTTATAGTAGTCCCTTCCCTGCCATGCCCAAAGCAAATGTTCACTTTACTCCAGAAAAATAAAAAGAAAATCATTTAAAGGAAATTTTAAAGTATTTTAGTAATTTACTAGTGGCTCTTTACAGAAGATTTAAAATTTAAAAGCCTCAATAACCTTAAAAAATCAGAATATACCTACTCTGCTAAGCGCAAAACAAAGATTAGAGTGTTGTTTTTTTCCTATGACAATCTTATTAGTGTCTGGGGTCTGCAAAAGTTTTTGTACCTTGCTTGTACATTTCAAAACCATCTTGCTAACAAATTCAAGGTACAGTTCGTACCTAGTCTTAGACCTTAGACTAGGCAAGAGTTTGTCTATGTTAAGTCATTTCAAAGCTTTCAACAAAATTTAGTCTGTGCCATATTAAACTATGATATAAATGTCACAGAAATGCTAGCTATAAGATCACAGATTTAGAGAATGAGATCTGAAACAAAAAGAGACTTAAGAGATGCAACTGTCTCATTCCACATATTGGAAGACTGAAGTCCAGAGAGGGTGAATGATTTAGGGTCATCGATTTAGAGCCTGAAGAGACCTTAAATGTTATTTATTCCATTAACAGATGAGAAAACTGAAGCCCAGAGTGGGTAAGTTGCTCAGTTTCTCATAGAAAATTTATGGCTTAGTGGGATTCAAATTAGGATCCTTTGATTCCAAAGTCAATATTTATTTCACCTCAGTCAGTCAACAAACATTTATGAAGCTTATTATTTGCCAGGAACTGTGCTAAACACTAGAGATACAGAGAAAAACAAAAGACACTCTCTTCTTTCATGGACTTCTAATGGAGGTCTAATGGAAGAAACAGCATAAAAATAACTATGTATCAACAAGACATATAAAGCATAAATTGGAGATAATCAATGGAAGGAAGGCACTAGCATTAAGATCTTGGGAAGGCAAGAAGAACAGATAAGGAGGGAGAACATTCCAGCTACTGGAGACAATTAATAAAACGTCTTAGTATCAGAAGAGGAATTTTCTTATGCAAGGAACAGAAAAGAATTCAGTGTCACTGGCTTGCAGTATGTAAGAGTGAGTAAGGCATAGGAGGACTGGAAAGGTAAGAAAGGACTTTGAATATCAAACACAGGATTCCATATTTGATCTTGAAGGTGATAGGCAGACGAGTTTATCAAGAAAAGAGATGATACTGTTGGATTTATACTTTGGTAAAACAATTGAACTTTGATAAAATAATTTGAACAATTGAGTAAAGGATAATGAAGAGAAAAATCTTCAAACTCTCTGTAGCCAATAGAAATAGTCACCTAAGTAAAAAGACCTAAAATAGGCACAACAAAATTTCCTAAAAACAGCTTTCCTTCATCCTAGACTTAAGGGCTTCCAAAAAAAAGTTATGAGAACATTTCTGAAAGACCCAGTTCTCAAGTTACAGAATTTCTGCAATTATATAAACAGTTATTGGTTTACCTAAGGGAAGGCAGGTGGAGAGAATGAAACTGATGTGTATGTTTGTATATGACTATTTTATCACATGTTGGCACACTAAAGCCCCAGCCACACTGTTACTAAAGAGGCATGAAATCAAGCTTTCAATTCTAAAGACTCCATTTCCCAACTGAGAAATGATCAAAGGTAGTTCTCAATGGAGAAGATCCAAGTTATCAATAACTATATGGGAAAAAATGCTCCAAATCACTAAAAATTAAGTAAATTAAAATTAAACAACTCTAAGGTTCCATCTCACACTCAACAAATTGGAAAAGTGGACAAAAAATGGCATGTTTGAAAGGTTGTGGGAATTCAGATACCTTAGTAGATGGCAATTAGAGTTGTGATTTATTCAAGACATTGTCAAGCAATTTGGAACTATGATCCCAAAGTCACTACACTGTGTATACCTTTGACCAAGCCATAGAACTCTACTACACCTATGACCTAAAGGAATCAAAGAAAGAATAAAATGAAAATGTATGAACAAAAAAAAATTGTAGCAACTCTTTTTATAATGGAAAAGAACTAAAACTAAGGGAATGCTTCAAGTGAGTAAAGGTGAATAAATTTCAATAAAATGTATTGTATGTATTTATCTCTTCATTATCCTCCACTCAATTGTCCAAGAAATTTTTACCAAAGTATAAATCTAAGAATGCATACATTACATACTGTGTATATTTTAAATGACATGAGAAATGACAAAAGGGATAGATTCAGAGAAATCTAGGAAGGCTTGTGAACTGATACAGAATGAAATGAACAGAACTGGGAGAAAAATTTATACATCAATATTGTAAACACAAACTGCCTCCTTGAAAGATTTACCTACCTCCTGTCAGAGAAATGGTGGATTCAAGATTCCAAACAATTTGAAGCATAAACAAAGTGGGAACTAGTTTTGTTTCACTATACAAATTTTTACAAGGATTTTTTTCAAAATTAATGATTGCTAATTGAAAAATAAAATAAATCAACCCCAAGAGGCCACTTGATAAGGAAGCACCTTAAATACTACCCATCTCACAGATGGTTGTTAGGTAAGTGTTTTGTAATTATCAAAATGTTCTAAAAATTTGTTACCAATATTCATAATAGTGAAAATTAGTTCTTGAAATGTAAAAGATCTACAAGAAATAGAGACTTCTGATTCATTAACTTAGGAAGATAATAGATAAGGAAACTTCACCTACCAAGGCTTGTTGGCACCTTCTCTACAACTTACTGCCTTGGATAGCTGTCAAAAAGACAAGTTAAATTACTTCCCTATGTTTACACAACCAATAACATGTGAAAAGTGGTTGGACCCAAATCTTCATGGTTCCAAGATCAGTTGCTCTATCCAGTACACCATGGGAGCCTGAAAGAGAAGCATTCTGAGACTTTAATCCAGTGTTTTGCCCACTCTTGCATGAACCCATACTATTTTTCAATGATTTGATCTATCACAGCTGTTTTTCACAGGCCTTCATTTCTCCAAAAGGATAGACACCTGCTGCAGAGTTCACTTCCTGCCCACAAAGTTTGTATATAAAATAAGGTTACACAAAACCAAGTTTTGAATACTTTTTCTCACTTCCTTGTAGGCTACATAAGAGTAGGACTTTGTATACTAGAATTCCTATGGAAATGTACAAATGATCCAACAGAATGAAGTTATGGAGGGGGAAAAAACAATACTTTGCTAAGATGCTACAAAAGTCTTCAGTGGCTAAGAAGTCATTGCCTCTATGGGAGTTCTGACAGAGAATAAGTGTTCCATTAGATTTGTTCACAACTCCCACCCAAGGCCAACCTGATGCATATCAGTTTTAATTTTTTCCAGTCTGAGTCTTATTGTATTCTCTTCAACCATGACTGGGTCAACATGTGCCTGATTAGGTACAATAAACCATAATTGTGTTGGCAACTACATGACCTTTTTTTTTTTAAGATTTCTTGCTGCACTGCTGTCACAAGGAACAAAAATGACATATACAGCTGTTTCTAATTCTCCAAAATTTTTGTTACTCTATTTTAAGGCACAGGATGACATGGCATAAATATTCTTTTAGTAACGTAAATGTTTTATTGTTATCGAAACTATCATTATGTTTTAGCAAAGTCTAAAACTATTTAGATTTTTTCCCAGGGAAGAGCACAAACACAGTCCTCAACTACCACGAATTATGCAGTTGAGTTTCCCCACTTTGGGGGGAATTGCAGTGGTCAGTCCATCTGGAGTGCAATGGATAAATCCTACCTTTGTGATCATGGAACCACTCCTACCAGATAAATATTGGATTTTAAGGAAAATAATAAATAGTTTCAGTCAGTGTTTCTGAAAAAGGTCTCATTCTGAGTCAAATTTATAAGATTATAAATGGTCAAAGATATGAACAGACATTTTTCAGATAAAGAAATTAAAACTTTCTTTAGCCATATAAAAAAATGCTCTAAATCACTATTGATTAGAGAAATGTAAATTGAAACAATTCTAAGGTACCACCTCACACCTATCAGATTGACTAATGACAGAAAGGAAAATGATAAATATTGAAGAAGATGAGGGAAAACTAGAACACTACTGCATTCATGGTGGGATTGTAAACTGATATGACCATTCTGGAGAGCAATTTGAGACTATGCACAAAAGACTATAAAACTTTGTATGGGGCGGCTAGGTGGCGTAGTGGCTAAAGCACTGGCCCTGGAGTCAGGAGTACCTGGGTTCAAATCCAGTCTCAGACACTTAATAATGACCTAGCTGTGTGGCCTTGGGCAAGCCACTTAACCCTGTTTGCCTTGCAGAAACCTTAAAAAAAAAACAACTTTGTATACTCTTTGATTCAACGATATCACACTAGGTCTAAATCCCAAAGAGATCATAAAAAAAAAAAAAGAAAAGGACCCACATGTACAAAAATATTATAGTAACTCTTTTGGTGTTGACAACAAATCAGAAATTGAGGGAATGTCTGTCATTTGGAGAATGGCTGAACAAGTTGTGTGGTATATAAAATTGGATTCTAAGAAATGATGAGCAGGCAATTTTCAGAAAAAACCTGAAAACAAGATCTGATGCGAAGTGAAATGAACAGAACCAGGAAACATTGTATACAACAACTATGAATGATTTAACCCTTTTCAGCAATTCAATGATCCAAGACAATTCCAAATGATGCAAATGATGGGAAAATACTATCCATATCCAGAGAAAATATTATGGAGTCTGAAAGCAGATCAAAGAATACTATTTTCATTTTTTTTCTGTTTTTATTTTTTTCTTTCTCATGGTTTTTCCTTTTGTTCTGCTTCTTTCACAACAACTAATGTGGAAATACATTTAACATGACTGTACATGTTAACTTATATCAGATTTCTGCTTTCTTGGGGAAAGAGAGAGAGGAAAAATTTAGAACTCAAAATTTTATAAAAATGAATATTGAAAACTATCTTTACATGGAAATAGAAAAAATACTGTTGGAGAGGATATGTCTTCATTTTTCAGAAAGTGAATCTGTTAGAAAAATGCTCCTATGAATACATTCATATACTCAAATCTATAATCTCACTGAAGTGGATGTTCCCTCCTATGATACAGATTATAATTCATTCTTGCTTGAATAGCCTATGATTTCTGCATATTCTCCAAGAAGCTTGCTGGGAGGTATCCACCCAATTGGAATTTCCTGTCCTTGAGAAAAATTAATGTCATGGAGAATTTAATACTAAAACTCTGTGATAGCTTACTGTGTACTATGAGTGCTGAGGGAAGTAACCTGAGATTATGAAATATACCCAAAGGAGTCAGGGTATGAACCAATATAGAAACTGTATTTTTAAATTTTTATTATTTAATTCCATCTCTTAGACTAGATTAAATCTGACCAGTCAGGAGTTATTAAAAAGAAAATAATAAAGTCACTTCCCATCAAGTTTGGATTTGTTTTTTACTAAGGTTGGGGGAGCACCCCAGTTATTCTCAAACTTGAATACCCTCTGGTGGCCAGTGGAAATACTTCAGGCTAAATTCAAGTGTCTCTTCCAAGTGAGTGTGTCTTGAGAGATTAGAGACCCTGACTGATGGTTCAAGTATGACATTAGCTGATATCTAATTCAAAGCTAAACCAAACTCATGGCTAGATAATTAACCCAATGACAGTTTTCTTCCTGAATAGATAAGGAAAACAGTGCAGAGTATATGTCACATTCATTTGACCTAATTCAGCTGCTTTTAAAGACTACTTTCTTTAATAATATTACTATCTCCTCTCTCTCTCTCTCTCTCTCTCTCTCTGCTCATAAATTTTTTTAATGGAAATCTTTGCAGATTTTTTCTATATTTCTCCTGTTTGTTGTCCTTCCAATGTCATCCTTAAGTCATCTTAGGATGACTTTGCTTAGTTGAGTTTCTGATTCATTTTTTTTTAATTTTTGTTTAAGGCATTGGGGTTAAGTAACTTGCCCAAGGTCACTCATGTGGGTAATTATTAAGTGTCTGAGGTTGGATTTGAATTCAGATCCTCCAGACTCCAAGGCCAGTACTCTATCCACTGTATACCCAGCTGTCCCTCCAATTTTTTTTAAACTAATTTTGTCCTCTATTGTTTCTGTCAGTGGTGGGGTGAGGCAATAATACTCATAATGCTACATCATCATTTTCTATAATGTTTTAAGAACAAGTTTATATTCTAAATGTCGTTTTATCTGGCTAACATATTTTTTCTGTTGGCAATTAAGGCAAGTGATGGCAGACTAGAGCACTATTTTTGGTCTCCTTTTCATGAAACATTGCTTTTGTGAAACAATTTAACAGGTGATTTCTAATTAAAATTATTATTGTCCATGACTATGCCCTTTTTTCTGTCCATATCCAATTTTTCATCATCAATAGATGAAAATAATGTTTTCATTTCATGCCATATCTTTTTCTCATGTTTAAGTTTTGTACTTTTTTTTAATTTTTATTCTAAGTCTGTGATTCACTGTCAGTTGATTTAGGAATGATTCTCAAATTGGTAACAAGTCATTCATTTCCTGTCTCTTAAAAATATAATCTTTCAATTTTTGTAATATTCTTAAGTTCTCAGTTTAGTCAATTTCTTCAGATTATTTTCTTGAAGAAAATATTTGTAATACATGAGCATGAGGCTTCTGTGTAATTTATTTGTTAATTATTGTTCTTTATTCTTGTGCCATGTTAGAGGCAACCAAGCTGCTGAATAGACAGCTGAACCTGGAGTCAGGCAGATCTAAGTTCAAATCTTACTAGTTCTGTAACCTTGGGCAAGTCACTTAATCTCTTCCTGCCTCAGTTTTTTCATCTATAAAATGGGAGTGATAATGGCAACCACCTCTCAAGGTAGTTGTTGAGTACAAAAATGATATAATATTTGTAAAGCTCTTTGTAAAACCTGAAACATTATTTAAATGTAGTTATTATTTTATATTTTTCAACATAATTTTTGACTTTCCCAATATTATGTTGAAATTGCTGGCATCAAGGAATACATTGATTTGATCTTAGTATGTCATTGAATTCCTTTTAGGTTCTCTACCACATCATTCTCCACAATAAATGTTGGTATATAATTTATAATTATTTTCATGGTGGTCTTTTGGCTAATATTTATTATAAGTACTGCAATATGTCTCATGAAATTATTTTTCTTGTTTTTGAACACATAACAAAACCAACTGTCAATTTATAAAATTTACTCTTCTAAGGAGAACTTGTGAATCATTCTTTCATTTAGGTGCAATTTCCTTCTTTTGGACCCATTTAGAGTGAAAATATCAAGATTTATATTCTTGGATTCCTCCAATAATGCTAGTCATTTGACATGGAACTTAGTAAGATCTATAACCAATAAGGAATTCTATCATCTCTGTATTTATTATACTCACAGGTACTGAGATATAAAACTTGTTCCCAATGTTTATCTTAAATAACAATATATCCATATTGTTATTTTGCTGAGTAATGTATGATGGTAATTGTCCTTTACTCCTGAAGAGGACCAAAATGACTTCAAAATGTTGGAGTCAAGCTGCAGGGTGTCCAACTGTGACTGATCAGACAAATACAAGCTCAAAATGCTTGTAATGTCAGTCCACATGAACATTTGGAGTGGAATTATCTCTAAATTTGTGCATCTCACATTTCTTTTGTCTACTGACATCTGAGCACAGCACCTTCTTTGATATGGACATGCCATGCTGGATGGTCTTTTGCCAGTATCTCCCAAGTCATACATTGATTCTAAAGTTCTTCAGAGAGACCTTGAAAGTATCCTTATGTTGCTTCTTCTGAACTTGATGTGAGCATTCAATGTATGAGTTCTCCATAAAATAATCTTTTAGGCAAACATATGTTTGGCATTCAGTCTATGTGACCAACCCATTAGAATTAGAGTCTGTTTGAATACTTGTCAGTTCAGCTCAGAAAAAGATTGCAGTGTTCAGTACCTTGCTTTGCCAGGTGATCTTTAGAATCTGGCTTAAGACAATTCAAATGGAAGTGATTCAATTTTCTGGCATGACGTGGTATACTGTCCAGATTTTATAGGCATGTAACAATGAGGTCAGCCCAACATCTTCAGTTTGGTAGGCAACATAATACCTCTTCTATCCTGCACTTTGGAACCTTCTAGACACTGAGCTAGCTCTAATAATGCATGTATCAATTTTATCACCTATGTGGACATCCTTGGAAAGTTTATATACTGCCAAGGTAAGTGAACTTATCCACACTATGCAAAATTTCTCCATTCGCTGTAACTGATGGTTCCACAGACAGATGATGTAGTATTGGCTATGATTTCTCAGCGTTAATTGTTAGACCAAAATTAGCACAAACTGCAGAGAATCAATCCATACTTTGTCACATATCAACCTTAACAACTGCATTGAGTACACAGCCTGCAAAAAAAATCATGCAACAACTCTCCATCTTGGGTAGAAGAATGTAGAATTTTGAAGTTAAATAATGCATCCTCAGTGCAATAGTTGGCCTTGATGCTGTTTTCATCCTTATTGAAGGCATCTGCTAACATTGCTGAAAACCTGCTAAGAAGACTGGGAGCAGTCTTTCTTTCATGCCATTGATAACTAGGAAAACATCTAGGATAACTAGGAGCATCATCCACTATCCAGAACATATGCAAGCAAGCCATCATGAAAATGGCATATGTTGATGAACTTCCACAGATAAAAAAATTTTGAAATGATTTTCCAAAAGTCCTCACAACTGATAGTATCAAGGGAATAGTCAGAACTTAAAGTGTTGTCTATAAACCTCTGTTCTGCTCCTGACTATTTTCCTAAAATAGTTGGAATAAACACCATATCGACCATTCCTTGGTCTTTTCTGAAGCCAAATTGGCTCTCAGATAGATGACCATCTTCTAGGTGAAGCATCAGAATATTAAGGAAGACTCTGGAAACAATCTTGCAGCAATGATTTAGAGAGAGACTCTGCAATCGTCACAGAACAATCTATTTCCTTTACCTTTATACAGGTAGACAATGGAGGCAGCCTTGAACTCTTGGAGCATGACTTCTTCATGCCATATGACCTGGAAAATTTCGGTCAACCTTTGTATGAGCAATGGACACCCCCCCACCCCCCCCACCCCCCACCCCCGTAAAGCTCAGCTGGAATTGAATCAGCACCAGGTGCTTTTCCTGACTTGACTAACTTAATGGCTTTCAAAGTTTTTTCTTCATTTAGAAATCCAGCTAGAGAGGGATTGTGTACTTTTTCCCTTCTTTTTTTCTGTTAATGTTTAAGATTGTCAATTTCATTGGCATGCAATAAAAATACTAGAGCCTTATAAAAGTGGAATATACCACCTGAGTTTTCTCCCACAGGAGATCTTCTAGCAGAGACTGAATGAACACCTGTTCATTCAGGTGAAGGCAAGGAGCAAGGAGCATATTGTTTGAGTATAAACAATTCTGTTAAGGTAAAAGTTGTATTTATATAATCTGTATTTCCCTTCCAACTTTAAAAACCATTTCAATGAATAAGCATCCTTTTTTAAAATGTTCATTGATGCTCTTTATTTTTTTTAAGCAACACTATCACTGCCCAATTATTCCTCCATTGAATGGATCTTCCCTTGTAATACTTAGTTAAGCAAAAATAAATAAATAAATATATAAATAAACACAAAAATGTTTGCCTCATTCCATATCAATTGTCCATGACCTCACCACTAAAATCTAAGAGAAATGAATAAACATTTCCTAAGGAGTTGCTAGTAACTCTAAGGAAGACAATAAAAAAATCAATTCACATTTGTATAGCACTTTCCTCTAAGAAAAAAAGCTGGTTCAGGAAGCATAATGATCATTGTTGGAAGGGATGTGGGAAATCTGGGACACTATTACACTGTTGGTGGAGCTGTGAACTCATCCAACCCTTCTGGAGAGCTATTTGGAACTATGCCCAAAGGGCAACAAAAATGTGCATACCCTTTGACACAGCAATACCACTACTGGGTCTATACCCTGAAGAGATGAGGAAAAAGGGTAAAAACATTACTTGTACAAAAATATTTATAGCAGCCCTGTTTGTGGTGGCAAAGAATTGGAAATCCAGTAAATGTCCTTCAGTTGGGGAATGGCTTAGCAAACTGTGGTATATGTATGTCATGGAACAACACTATTGTTGTATTAGAAACCAGGAGGGACGGGATTTCAGGGAAACCTGGAGGGATTTGTATGAACTGATGCTGAGTGAGATGAGCAGAACCAAAAAAATACTGTACACCCTAACCGCAACATGGGGGTGATGTTCAAGCTTGAAGGACTTGCTCATTCCATCAGTGCAACAATCAGGAACAATATTGGGCTGTCTGCAAAGGAGAGTGCCATCTGTATCCAGATAAGGAGCTGTGGAGTTTGAACAAAGTACAAGGACTATTCCCTTTAATTGAGGAAAAAAAACCAGATAGCTTATTGTCTGATCTTGTTACCTCTTGGACTTCTCTTTAAGGATATGATTTCTCTCTCATCACACCCAATTTGGATCAAGGTACAACATGGAAACAAAGTAAAGACTAACAGAGTGCATTCTGTGGGGGGAGGGGGGAGGGAAGCAAGATTGGGGGGAAAATGTAAAACTCAAATAATATCTTTAATAAAAAAATAAATTTAAATTTAAAAAAAAAGAAAAAAGCTGATTGTCATAATCACCATTTTGTGAGGTAGATAGTACAGGAATCTCATTTTACGGATAGGAACAATGAGATTTAGAGAGATTATACGGCTCTCATGGAGAATTCAGCTGGTAAGTGGCAGAGCCAACACTCTAACCCAGCTCTTCTGGGCTTTTGAATTGTCTTTTCCATTAAATTATTTACTTTTTTCTTTCCTTAATTCTTTTTTCTTAACCTGATTTTCTTTTTCTTCTTCTTTATATCTTTCCACAACCCAGTAGCAATGTCAGTTTGTATGAGAAGAGCATGGCAACAAAAGACTAAGTGAAATTGTATCCTTTATTGGAATCTCTTGCTTTTCTGTTTTTTTTTGTTTTTTTTTTATGAACACAGGTCAGCAATTAGTGATACTGAGGAAAGGATGCTCTCAGCTTGTGAGTTTAAGAGTTCCTCAGTTGAGATGTTGATCCACTCATGTAGACTTTGTGAACTGCTTGAACAATACATGACTGAGGTGAATGTGAAATACCAGTTTAACAATCCCATAAAGGATTTTTACTTTCTGGAGGACTATAATGAATTTGAAGAGTCTGTTGAGTGATTTCTACTTTCTGTGTTTGTTCATGTATGCTTCTGCATTCTTTGCATCTTTTGCAACTGCTTTTTTCTCATTATGAAGGAAATCACAGTTATCCTATACCTCATCCCCACATTGCACAAGAAGCATTCTTTCTAGATGAGATCCTAATACCCCTATTTGAGTATAGATTTTAAGCACATCATATTTCAACTTTGTTTTAGAGATGCCACTGAAATTTACAATAGAGTAAAAACAGAATAAAAAAAAACTTGACTTCCTTGGAGTCAGACCTTGAAGATGACCCTGGTCTAGAGATTCTTGTTGAGATATACAAAGACATAAATGAAATAGCCCCTGACCTCAATAAGTTTACATTCTATTTGGGAGGAGGGGTGGGACAGAAGTGCATATGAAAAGACATATAAAATAAATACAATAAAACTTCCAAGTTTATTTTGGTGGAGAGGCACTAAAAAGAGAGGGAATCAAGGGAAGTCCTCATCCACTACTGTACACCTGTTATACTGTTGTACACCTCATATTGGAGTCTAAGAGGAAGCAATGAGAAAGGAATGCATTTCAGGCATAGATGATGGCAAAGTCTCAGAGTTGGTTGACAGAAGACATAGATAGAAGAAACATCAAGAAAACCAGTTAGGCTGAATCAGACTATGGGAAAGTGAAAAATGTACAGTGTAAATGAGGGAGTTTGTGACTCCCTCCCCTTCCAAATGAATGGATGTTCTCAGAGAATTTAGTTATAGATGATGAGGTTTTAATGAGATAACATTGTCAAGTGTAGCCAAGACAAATGATTCCTTTACAAACCAAGAGCACCTCTGTGAATTAGAAGGGTATAATTGCTGAGCAAACAAATTAACCACATCCCTAGGCACTTTAAATACCTAAATCCTAGGGGGTCAGAAGAAGTGAGGCTCAGAGCAATTTGTGGAAGGGGGGCGCTAGGGAAGACAGGATATTTGACCATGATTGCTAGTAATGACTTGTCCTATGGAAGACACTCCTTTCAGCAACTAGAGAATTTCTAAGGTGAAGAGAATTTGAGAAAAAAAAATTGAAGGAGTGGAGACACACTCTCCAATGTGAATAAAATCATTTGAGGAGTAGAGTCCTGGCAGCAAAGAATAAAGCTAGATATAGCTTCAAGACCTTGACCTTTGAAAGCAGAACTGTGAAGAAGAGCAGACCCTGGGAACCCAGCTTAACAACCCACCTAGCTGGGATGCTATATTCAAGGGAAGCTGCATGAAGACTACAAGAGAGAAAGAGCTTTCTGGCACTGGCATTTACCATACATGTATCCTAACTGTTTATCTCACCACCTTTGTACTCTAACTTTGAGTCCACTCTCGGCAAGAATGCTGTGGAGAGGGTTGGCTAGGTGGCGCAGTGGATAGAGCACCGGCCTTGGAGTCAGGAGTACCTGGGTTCAAATCCGACCTCAGACACTTAATAATTACCTAGCCATGTGGCCTTGGGCAAGCCACTTAACCCCATTGCCTTGAAAAAATCTAAAAAAAAAAATGCCATGGAGAGTCTGATCTTGTTACCTCTTAGACTTCTTGTCTCTTCTTTAAGAATATGATTTCTCTCTCATCACACCCAATTTGGATCAAGGTACAATATGGAAACAAAGTAAAAACTTGCAGATTGTTTTCCATTGGGGGTGGGGGGAGGGAAGTAAGATTGGGGGAAAATTGTAAAACTCAAATAATATCTTTAATAAAAATAAACTAAAAATTAAAAAAAAAGAATGCTGTAGAGAAATATGGCTTAGATTTAAGAGGGGAATGTTTTATAACAATTGTTTTAACTATGTCATCCTAGCAAATGTCTTTGCTAAGAACTAATTTAGTCTCCTGGTTGACTGTTAACATAAAGCATACTCATGAACTACAATAATAGGAGTAGTCATCCATAAAGTGCCCCTATAACTTCAAGATAGCAGGTACCCAGGGTAGTTAGGTGGCACAGTGGATAGTGCACCAGTCCTGGAATCAGGAGGACCTGAGTTCAAATCTGAGGTCAAACACTTAATTACCTAGCTGTGTGACCTTGGGCAAGTAATTTAATCCCACTGCTTTGTAAAAACAAACAAAAAAAAAAAGATAGCAGCCACATAAAGAGTGCCACCCAACCTACAAGTATGAGTACAAATTATGGGAGTAACCAAGATGGAGAGGTACTGTAAAAAAGGTTGGAAAGGTAGATGGTGGGGAGGGCCTTTTAAGGGGCTTTAAATTCCAAGTGTGGGTAGCAGAGAAAGCCAACTCCATTTTGTTTGTAGTTCCTCTATCTTGCCCCTGATCCTGTTTTTATTGTATCCCCTTTCCTGTCTGGCATTCCTTATTGCTGAAACAACAAGGATTGTCCATATTAGAGATAGTTAACCTGAGGAAGACCCTTTTCTGTTACTAGCTAAGCAAGCAGGCTTATCTAATCACCTGATATAACATCCCCGATTCCTACCCTGTAAACCACTAGTTTCAGCTCTTTCCAGTCCAAAAATTCCCCAATCCCAATTCACCTCCTGCAAACTGAAGGACAGGTAGAGCAGTAGATAAGCAGAGTGATGGGTCTGAAGTCAGGAAGATTCATCTTTTTTTTTAGGTTTTTGCAAGGCAAATGGGGTTAAGTGGCTTGCCCAAGGCCACACAGCTAGGTAATTATCAAGTGTCTGAGACTGTCTGAGACTGGATTTGAACCCAGGTACTCCTGACCCCCAGGGCCGGTGCTTTATCCACTGTGCCACCTAGCCTCCCCTGATTCATCTTCTTGAGTTTAAATCTGACCTGTGATCCTGGACAAGTCACTGAATTCTGTTTGTCTCAGCTTCTTCATTCATAAAATAATCTGGAGAAGGAAATGACAAACCACTACAGTATCTCATGACCCGAATGGGGCATGAAGAGTCAGACACGACTAAAACAATTGAACAACAATGTAGGTTTAGTTCTTTTGTTCCTAGGAACAAGAGTTTTCTGGCAAACTCAATAAACTCTCATTGATTCCTAAATTTATGGCAAAGAGTTTGGTATTAGATTTGGTTTTGGTTCTGGGTTCTGTTTTTTTTTGTGGCACTGACAATTTTTACCTACACAAAAGAAGCAGAGAACTGAGATATTCCTCAAACCAACACACCGTTGTTTAAAATATAACTATACATGTTGAATCAGCAACTTTCAGTTTACTACCTATTAATTTGAACAAACTCTATAAAAGATGTGATTGAAAAAAATTCCATGCTTCATCCCCTATACCCTCAGTTATCATGTCCCTACATGTAATGGAGGTTGGATGTCAAAGCATTAAAATTTAATCATGAACTTTGGTAACATTTTCCTAAACTTGATTTAACTACAGGATGTCGATCTTGTCATTGAACCACCTTTCCATACAACTCTAGAAATTGAAATTTTTATCTCCCTCAATTTTTGAGACTAAATCTTATTGAAGTCAGTATATCTTTAACGGAGAGAATGGTAAACAACAGGAAGAGAGATGTAAAAGGGGGGGGAGAAGGAAAGAAAAATTAATAATGGCACTCATCTCAAAAATTAAACTTTGTTATTATTGTTAGTTATTTTCTTTTCAATCTTTTTTAGAAGATAATCAAATTTCATCTCTTCTTTTTATGAACACTTTCATGTCCCCTTCTTATATTTTTTCTCTACTAATGAAGTTTGTCCTTTGTTCTGGGAGAAGACCACGACATCAGGGAGATAATGCCATGACAAGGAAGTGAATTAAATTTGAGTGAGAGGGTACTGTACTAAATTACCAGCCTTACTTTCTCCTTTGGACTCATCTGGTTCCAGTAGCCAGATATGAATGAGAATGACAGGAGATAGCCCTGGAGGTGAGGCAACAGGATTAAGTGACTTGCTAGAGGTGATACAGTTTTGAACTCAGCTCCTCTTGACTTCAGAGCTAGTGCTCTATCCGCTGAGCCACCTAGCTCCCTATCTTTCCTTCCAGAGAAGGATGTGCAATTTGTCCATCTTTGAGAGTTGTAGTCTCTGTTATTTGAGTTGTTTGAAGAATTTATAAAGTATGATCTCACTTTAGGAAATTCATCACTTCTCTGCCCCCAGCAAGTCCCAAAGTCATATTATTATATTTTCATTTAATCAGAAGAAGAAAATCACATATATTGAGATACTGGAACAAAACTTTTTTTTCCTCCTGTTGGATTTTATGAGCTATTGCCATGAACCTTAGAAATCAAAATTATTTCGTGCCATCTCATTAACCAAGGTAAACTAGACAAACAAGAAATTCCTCATTCATCAGTTTTGTTTTGTTTTGTTTTTAGCATAACTCATGCTCCAAGATCTATCAGAAGGACAAAGGGTGTGACAGAGATCATTAAAAGAACTAAACTCTTAGCTTTGAATTACTCAATCCTTTTTGAGAAATAAATCAAGAAACCTTAAGCCTTCTCAATCTCCCCAAGATAAGAATGCCTTATTGTTTTTGTTCACAAGATCTTTATCTTTTACCTATTCATTTACTAGAAATGCCACACATTTTTATAGCACTTAATAGTTAAGAAATTTTAAAATATAGACAAATATTTCCACAGAGTCTATCCATGAAAGGAGCATGGAAAATACAAATGATTTGCTGCTAATGGTGGCTGTTCATATCAAAGATGGAGTCTCCGCTTAGCCCTGCCTCAGTTACCATTTAACTAATGATGAATTTTTACTTCTTGACTCCACTCTCTGTACCCTTGTCAGGGATGACTATAACACAGGGACTCCACTGTGGAGAAATTTTGCTGCATTTCATAAAAGTGTCCAGGGTACAGAGGGGTACAAAGGAACATGGCTAGAGCTATACACCAGGTATAAACCCTGGGGTTTTTGGAACAGAAGATAATTAACCTAAATTCTCATTGCATTTGAATCAAGTGTGCAATTGTCAGACTGGTCCATCTTTTCTGAGACAGTGCATTATGTGGAAGAGAATGAATAAGAAAGCCGCAGAGGCTTTATTTTTCTATCATAGTCTGGAATTGTCTTCTCATTTCCTTCAGTTTTTCCCCTATGCATATCACATTTCCTGCTAAAACATCTAAGGGAGTTGTCCACATATGGCTCCCAGCTTTTACAGACCTAGGACACAAACTGGATGAGATTCAAGAGATGTGCTTGGGTCTTGAAGTTAAGTATGTTGTCTATGTTAGCTAAATGACTAACCTACTATATAAGGTGCTGTATTGCTGCTGCTGCAGTTGTTTGTCCTTCATTTCAAAGAGGACAAATGATATCACAGGGTGATGATGTCTTGACTTGCACATCAATTGTATTTAAGTGAGGCAGAGCTGCACAAAATCAGCATTAGAAAATTCCTTATTCAATTCTTTCAATTAAGGGCTTATGTGCTGTATATATATCAGGAAAGTACTAAGGATGAAAAGATGAAAAATGATGCATTTTTCTGTCCTGGAGGAGTTTATAGTCTAAACAAGGTTTAAGACCAAGTGATCTACCTCCTCTATATATATAGGACTATGAAATTCCTCTATTTGACCATAATCTCCTATGAAGTAATAGATAGAACCCTGGGCCTAGCATCAGGAAGATCTGAGTTCAAATTCAGTCTCAAATCCTTGCTAACTGGTTGACTCTAGGGACTCCATTTACCTCAGTTTCCTCAACTCTTAAATGGAGATAATATTAACACCTATTTACCAGGGTTGTGATGAGGATCAAATGAGATAATGTTTATAAATTAGCACTTAGCACAATGTTTGAAAAATAATCAGGTTCATTCCCTTCCTTTCCCCTTCGAGCTCTTCCTGGATCTTATTATCTCCTAAGTCTATTTTTCATCTTTACCACAATGTCTAGTTACTCCATCCCCTCCCTGATTTTCAAATCCATCAACCTTGCTTCAAAATTTGGATATTATCATTAACAAGTTCAACTTTCCATCACCTTCTAACCTTCTAACCTACCACAGATTACCATCCCTTTCCAAAGCCAAGCTCCAGATATCCCAGAATCTCATCCCTAACATTTGCTTTCTCTGATCATTCTCTTGTGCCAGTCTTCTCTCAGTTGCCAGTGATCTCTTGAAAGCACAGATCTGACCATGTCACCCTCTAACCCAGTAAACTGTAGTGGCTCCCTATTATCTCAAGGGTCAAGCATCATCTCTTTGTCTTTTAAAACGCTTCATCTCTTCCTGTTTTTCTATTCTTCAGGTGGCACAGTGGAAAGAGCATTGGTCTTGGAGTTTGGTAGACCTAAGTTCAAATTTTACATTACTAACTATGTGACCTTGAGCAAAGTCACTTAACCAGATTGCCTTGCATCTAGGGCCATCTCCAGTCATCCTGATTCATATCTAGCCACTTAACCCAAACAACTCTGGAGGAGAAAGTAAGACTGGTGACTTAGCACAGCGCCCCCCCACTCAAATCCAATTCATGTGCTCGTCATGGCATCACCTCCCTGATGTCATGGTCTTCTTCAAAAATGAAGGACAAGGGGTGGCAAGGTGGTGAAGTGGAAGTGGATAGAGCACCGGCCTTGGAGTCAGGAGTACCTGGGTTCAAATCCGGTCTCAGACACTTAATAATTACCTAGCTGTGTGGCCTTGGGCAAGCCACTTAACCCCATTGCCTTGAAAAATCTAAAAAAAAAAAAATAATGAAGGACAAGCATCATAATTAAAATTATCACACTTTACTACAAACCACATACTCTGCTAATCAGCAACACTGCCTTTCCTGTTGTCCTTCTTGGTCCTCCCCATCCCAACCACCCCCCTCCACCTCAGCCTTCCTTTGGATATAGCCTTCCATTTGCACTATGTGGAGAGAGAGAGAGAGAGAGAGAGAGAGAGAGAGAGAGAGAGAGAGAGAGAGAGAGAGAGAGAGAGAGACAGTCAGGGACAGAGGACAGACACTTAGACACTCAGACAGATACAGATCAGAGACAGAGATAAAGGGGGAAATGTGCATTCTTGAATCCCTTCTTTTAGTGCAGTTTTAAGCTTAAATAGCTTTGTATTGGTCTCTTAATAGCTTAAAATAGCACCAAGACTTTGGGGGCCCTGTTCTAACTCTTTAGGGTTTCGAATCCTTAAAATAACCTGTGAAGTAGGCAGCCATATCCCTATTGCAAATGAGGAAACTGACCTAGTAACTCAAGTATTTACAATCCAGTAGAGGAAATGAGGAATGGAACCACGTAACAACTATAATGGATTAACTGAAAGTCAGTTTGTGATAAACACCATGAATGGTGAAGATAAGAAGTGATACCAAACTTGAGTTTGTCTCAATCATTTTTCAAAAAAAAAACCCCAAAAAATCATTTTTCTTATAACAGTTACAGAGACTTCCTTAATAAGAGAAATTAAAAAACCAAAGTAGAGGCTACACATTTTTAATTTAAAAAAATCTGCATAGCTTCCGTATTTTCTAGTAACCATTGTTTTGTTTTCTTTGCTTTTTTTTTGTTTGCTTTTTTTAGGTTTTTGCTAGGCAATGGGGTTAAGTGGCTTGCCCAAGGCCACACAGCTAGGTAATTACTAAGTGTCTGAGACAGGATTTGAACCCAGGTACTCCTGACTCCAGGGACGGTGCTCTATCCATTGCGCCACCTAGCCACCCCTCCTTTGCTTTCTCATAGCTTCTGCCTGTTGATTCAGTAGAAATTATTCAGAGATCAGTCCTGATTTGGCCACTATTCATTATCATTGCAAACATCTTTGCTTGTCTCTTTGTTTCAAGATTTCTCCAGTGTGTTATGTAGTGGAGTGGATAAGGGACTAGCCATAGTATTCTGAAGACCTAAATACAAATCCCACCTTGGACACTTGTTAGCTGTGTGATCCTAGGCAAGTCATTTACCTACTCTATGCATTAGTCTTCTCATCAGTAAAATAAAGGAATTGAACTTGATGGATTCTGAGGTCCCTTCCAATTCTAAATCTTTGATCCAATGAACCTTTCAGGAATTTCATAAACCAGAAACCACAATCCACATATCTAAGAACTAGAAATTTTGTCTCCAGAATTTGAAGCTATTACTGCCTATCTACTTGTGAAAAAAAATTATTGACAAATTCATCCAAGTTAGTAAATTGACCGTTTGATCAAAACCAACATTTGCTTTGTGTCTTATTAAAACTTTGCTTCCCAAAGCAATCAAACTCTGCATACCCTTTGATCCAGCAATAACACCACTAGGTCTATATCCCAAAGAGATCATAAAAAGAGGAAAGAGGTTGTTACATGCACAAAAATATTTATAGCAGCTCTTTTTGTGGAATTGGAAATTGAGGAGATGCTCATCAATTGGGGAATGACTGAACAACTAGAGGTATAGAACTATAATAGGATATTCTTGCGCTATAAGAAATAAGCATGGCTAGGTGGCATTATGGATAAAGCACCGGCCTTGGAGTCAGGAGTACCTGGGTTCAAATCCTGTCTCAGACACTTAGTAATTACCTAGCTGTGTGGCCTTGGGCAAGCCACTTAACCCCATTTGCCTTGCCAAAAAAACCTAAAAAAAAAAAAAAAAAGAAAGAAGCATGGTTTCAGAAAAACCTGAAAAGACTTACATGCAAAGTGAAGTAAGCAGAACCAGGAGAACATTATATACAGTAGAAGCAGCACTGTGCAATGATAGACTATAATTGACTTAGTTTTTCTCAGCAATACAATGATACAAGACAATTCCAAAGGACTTATGATGGAAAATGCTATACATATTCAGAAACAGAACTAATGGAGTCTGAATACAGATTAAAGCATACTGTTTTCATTTTATTTTTTCATGCTTTTTTCCCTTCTGTTCAGATTCTTCTTTCACAATATGACTAATAGAGAAATGATGTTTGTCTGTCATTCTTGAAGAAGACCATGACATCAGGAAGGTGATGCTATAACAAGAAGATGAATTGGATTTGAGTGAGGAAGTGCTGTGCAAAGTCACCAGACTCACTTCTACTCCAGAGCCATCTGAATCCTGTGGTCAGTTATGAATCAGGATGACTGCAGATGGCCCTGGATGTGAGGCAGTCAGGGTGAAGTGACTTGCCCAAAGTTACACATCTAGTAATAATCTAGTGACTGAATCCAGATTCAAACTTCTGTCTTCCTGACTTCAAGACCAGTGCTTAACTACTGTGCTCCCTATAGGTTTTACATGAATGCACATATATAATCTAAATCAAATTGTTTGCTAACTTAGGGAGGGAAAGAAGAAAAAGGAGGTGCAAAATTTTATTTTAAAAATTAAATGTTATGTAGAGCCTGTTTTTAGATTGCTTTCTGTCAGGGGGAGAGGGGAAGGAGAAAAATGTAAAACTCAAAATCTTGCAAAAAAATTATTGATGAAAACTATGATTGCATGTTGTTGAAAAAACAAATAAATAAAAAATATTTAAATTTTTAAAAAATGAATATTAAAAGTTGTCTTTCCATGTAATAGGAAAAAAATATCATTTAAAAAGAAAAAAAACCTTTTTTGCCAGGCAGTGAGAATTTTTTTCTGTAATTCTATTTTCAGTCTATCAACCAACTACCATTTATTAAGTGTTCACTAAGTGCCAGACATTGGGAGGATATAAAAAGGCAGAAAATAATCCTTGCTCTCAAAGATTGTTCAGTCATTTCAGACATGTCTGACTCTGTTATTCTACTTGGGGTTTTCATAACAAGATACTGGAGTGATTTACTATTTCCTTCTCTATGATGAGGAAACTGAGGTAAACAAATTAAATGGTTTGCCTAGGATTATATAACTAACTAGTCAGGATCTGAGGTCAGATTTGAACTTAGAGGGATGAAAATTCCTGATTCCAGGCAGCACTCTATTTACTGAGCAATATGGTTCTCAATGAGTTTCATACTGAAAGAGGGGAGACAATGTGTAAAAACTGTGTACAAATGAGATATAGACAGTATGACTAGGAGGAGGTACTCTGGGGGGGGGGGGGCATTAAGACTAAAGAAGCCAGCCTAGGAAGGACTCTATAGAAAGTGGAATTTTAGCTGAGACTTGAAGAAAGTCAAGGAAATCAGGAGGCAGAGATGAAGGAGAGAATTCCAGGAAAATGCTCAAAGTCAAAAGAAAGTATCTCTGGCTTATCATTTAAGGAGAGGGAGCAAAGTGTGGGAAGCTACTAAGTTGTGAAGGCCTTTCAATGACAAAGGACTTTCTGATCCTAAAGAATGTAGAAAAACATTGGACTTCAGAGAATAGGGATGATATAGTCATATTTATGTTTTAGGAAGATCACTGACAGATGAGTAGAGGATGGGGGAGACTTGTGGCAGGCAGACTTACAAACAGGCTATATATATATGATAGGAAAGTAAGGTTAGGTGCTATTAATATCTTCATTTTACATTTAAGGAAACTTAGTAAAACAAAGGTTAAGTGACTTTCTCAGGGTCACACAAATGTCTGAAGCATTTTGAATTCAAGTTTTCCTAATTCCATGCCAACAATGCTTCATAACAAAGACCTGTAGTTAAAACTGAGACATTAAGAAAATGATATGAAATAAAGATGTTAAGAAAAACATACAGTATAAATCATCAGAATACACCCTTCAACCCTGAAATTGTTAGACCTTGTGTTGTGATTCTGTAACTAGTAGCAACTGACAGCAGCGACAAAAACAATTAGGGAAAAAATAATCAGCAGGAATACTGCTCATTGTCAACTTAAGCAAAATCATTTCCTTTCTTCAGAATTCATCTGGAAATGTTATCAGGGCAGAAAGATTGCTGTAGAGTATTACAAGGTTCAATCATTTAGTATAGGACAAACAGAGGAAGCTATTTCATCATAGATCTGTCAGTCATGGAAACAGACTTTTTCTATTCATTCTTAAACAAGCAAGGTTAGATTATTGTTCAACTGCTGGGTAAACTAGCATAATAGTTTAGTTTCCAATTAATGCCAAAAGTTTGCCTATTTAAAAAATTATTCATATTATTTTATTTTTTGAAGCCTTTCTGGGATTATAGATGCTGACAGTGAAATATCCATTGTAGGGACTACATTAGAGTGTTTCCAGTATTCCTCTGAAATGCAATACAGGAACTCCAAATATAACCATTTTTTTCAAGGCAATGGGGTTAAGTGGCTTGCCCAAGGCCACATGGCTAGGTAATTATTAAGTGTCTGAGGTCAGATTTGAACCCAGGTACTCCTGACTCCAAGGCCAGTGCTCTATCCATTGCGCCACCTAGCCACTCCAAATATAACCATTTTTCTCAATAATCATCAATGTTCAATTGCCCTCATCAATGGAGGGAAAACAATAACAGATAATTTATAATGATACATAATATTCATTATTTTGTTTGATTTAGGAATGCAAGAAATTTAATTTACTTGTCTAGCCTAGTTCTATATCATTTCAGTCAGTTTGTGTGTGTGTGTGTGTGTGTGTGTGTGTGTGTCTGTGTATCTTTGTGTCTGTGTGTATGTGTAAGAGACAGAGAGACATTGATAGACAGAAAGACAAAGACAAAAAGAGAAATAGAAAGACAGAGAGAAACACACAGAGAGACAGAAAGGCAGAGAGAGATAGAAAGACAGACAGACAGAGACACCCACTGAGACACTCTGATCTAACAGGGTGAGGTGGACCCTTTGCACCATTTCTAAGTCTTTCATCCATATCTTTGCTACCACTACCTCCTGGCTTCTCCATGATCTTGCTCCATTTACTTGACTGTCTCTACTTTCTGATGTCTTAATGCTCATGTTTGCTACTTATTTCTTCCCCTCAGCCTACAAACTCATTCCAGTTTTCTAAAATATCTTCTTTTGTCCCATCTGACTGCTTAAACCCAGTCTCAAATGTCTCCTCAACTTTCCTGACAAACTTATGGAAAGCAGACTTTAGAATCACTCTTTTCATTTCATCACTCACACCTCTCAACCTCCAGTAACCTGGGTTCCATCTCTAATCTTTAAAAGATCATTAATCAAATCCGACTTCAGACACTTAATTACCTAGCCGTGTGGTCTTGGGCAAGCCACTTAACCCCATTGCCTTGCAAAAAAAAAAGATCATTAATGATCCTTTAATTACCTAATCAATTGGGTTTTTTTCCCTCTATCTTCACCTTCTTGGAACTGTCTGCAGTATTTAAGATTCCTTTTTCAAAAATTCTCTTCTACTTTGGTTTTCTATAACCCTACTTTTTAGCCTTGTTTCTCTTTCTTCCTCTCATAACTCCTTTGTAGCTTCCCTTACTAGTTTTCCTCCCTTCTCCTGCTTTATACATGTACATTTCTATATTTATTCATGTTCTCCTCTCTCTTTGTAAATTCTATCCTTTAGCAATATCATCCACCCATCAATTTTATGATTGCACCTGTGTAGATGAGCTCTAAATTTAGAGCTCCATCCTGAGGTCCAAGCCCAGATTTCTAATTGTCACACAGATACCCTGCCAGCACTTCCAATTCAACATTTTAAAAATTATCTCATCTTCCCCAATCAATCTGCCTTACCTCATAATTATTCCATCATTGTTGACAGCTCCACTATCTTTAGTCATTCAGACACAAACCTTAGCATCACTGCTTACTCTGTCCTCTCCCTTACCCTTCACAGACAATAAGATGCCAAAGGTCTGTTGATTCTATTTCCACAACAGTCCTTACATCTCTTGCCTCCTTTTCACTTCCACTACCTTAGACTCTCATTACCTTTTACCTGAAATATTGTAATGACTTTCTAACACATTTCCATGTCTAGTTCCTCTCCATTCCAGTCCAACTCTTATACTTCTGCAAAAAGCAGGTCCACTTACATCAATTTCTTGCTAAAATATTTGCAATAGCTCCTAATTCTAATGGAATGAAATATAAGTTCTTTATTTTAGCCCTCAAGATTCATCACAATCTGACTGCAATTTACTTTTCCATTCTCCTTGTTGTACTTGATTTTCCAGGGAAAATGGACAGCTAATAATAATAACTATCATTTTTATAGTGCTTCACTTTTATTTATGATTACTGTCCCCATTTTCCATTTGAGGAAATTGAGTCAGACAAACATTAAATGACTTGCCCTGGATAAGTGTCTGTAACTAGATTTAAACTCTTGCCTTCCTAACCGCAGGTCCAAAGCTCTATCTACTATGCTATCTACTTGGTTTGTGCTTAGCATATCATGAATGTTCCAATGACAACAGGTTTATTTTAGTCATGAAAGAGTCAACTATATAAACAGAAGAACATGAAAAACATACTTTCCCTATACATTAGGCTGAATTCCAGATGAGCAACACCCTCAGAAGTAAAGTAGAAAGAAATTTTAATTAAAATATATTTTAAAAGAAATTGAGGGATTTATAGGCAAGATGTCTGTAAAAAAATAGTACCCACCTTCAATGGTTATTGTGAGGATAAAATTAGATAATATGTGAATCACTTAGCATATTTCCTGCAAATGTAGATATTTAATAAAATTTGTTTCCTTCCTTCTTTCCTACAAGAATCTGTTTTGGGGAATTATATCTAAACCAAGATGATCTCACTCCATGTCAATGTTAAAATTCATAGTTTTTTTCCCTAAAAGTCAAATCCTTCACTTCAAAAAACAAATAAAATGTGACTTAAAAAAAAAAACCCTTACCAAACATAGAACAAGTAAATGTTCTCTGAACCTCTAGCATTTCCATTTGGTAATGAAATGACTACTTTTTGTTAACTTAAACCCTTCCTTCTTAGGATTTAAAAAAAAAATTGGAAGCCTCTCAGGGCAATGGTTTCCTTCTCTTTAAAAAAGAAAAATAAAGTATTTTTTACCAGATGATTCCCAAGAGCCCTTTCAGCTCCTGATCTATGAACTGCATATGGAGATTAACAGTAATAATAATGACATTGTTCTTTAGTGTTTACAAAAGGTTTTCCTAACAACTTTGTGAGATAAGTAATGCAAATATCATTAGTTCTCATTTCCCAAGTGATGAAATTGAACCTCATCACATAAGTGAATTATTTGCCCACACTCACAGGGTTGGTAAGTGGCATGACACTAATTTAGACCCTAGTCTTCTCCCCCCAGATCCAGTGTCCATTCTACAGACCATTCTGCATTTCAGTAATACAGTCTTCCTTACAGAAATTACTTATTTCAAAAAGTTTGTCCTTCATTTTTTTTTTTTAGATTTTTGCAAGGCAATGGGGTTAAGTGGCTTGCCCAAGGCCACACAGCCAGGTAATTATTAAGTGTCTGAGGTCGGATTTGAACCCAGGTATTCCTGACTCCAGGGCTGGTGCTCTGCCCTTCATTTTCGAAGAAGACCAAGACATCAGGGAGGTGATGCCATGACAAGCATGTGAACTGGATTTGATTGGGGGTGGGGGGGCTATTCTAAGTCACCAGACTCACTTTCTCCTCTGGAGCCATCTGCATTCAGCAAGTCAGATAGGAATCAGGATGACAGGAGATGGCCAACTAGGTGGCACAGTGAATAGAGCACTAGACATGGATTCAGGAGGATAACAGTTCGAATTCAACCTCTGATACTTGCCACTTACTAGCTGTGTGATACTGGGCAAGTCACTTAACCCTGATTGCCTCACATCTGGCCACTGGATCCAGATGGCTCCAGAGGAAAAGATGAGACTGGTGACTTATCACAGCACCCCTTCACTCCAATCCAATTAATGTGCTTGTCATGGCATCACCTCCCTGATGTCATGGTCTTCTTTGAAAATGAAGTACAAACATTATTATTTCAATAGTAATGTCAGTTACAAATAGCCTACCACTTGCTAAGGCAGTTTTAGTGATTGATTTTGCAAGAAATTTTGATATTTTCCTACACTGTGTTTCTCCTTCATGTATCAACTTGGCTTTTTCTCACTCCCTTTCAACCTCACCCTTTCTTGTTTTAGAAGCCATTGTCTGTTTAACATGAAAAATGTTCTTTAGTAAGCACAGTTACCAATTACTCAAAGAGGGGAGGTGAAGGGGGAACTAAATGTCATGTAATGAACAAGTAAAATTTTACTTAAAGCTGTTCCACATTCTGCAGTTTCTTGGCAACTGAACAAACATTAATTCAATTCCATTCAAATTCAACAAACATCAAGTAAGCACCTCAAGCTGAATAACAGGAATACAAAAAAGCAAAAGCAAAATATTAGCTGCCCTCAAGGTGCTTATATCCTACTTGAAGGAATGTGAACTAGCCTTAACTACTGAATGGGCATTGCCTCAGGAAAACTGAGTTCCTGTTAAAGACCTTAGCTTAAAAAAAGTCAAGCTCTCCCTCTGCATCCAGAGTCGGCTCCATTCATCCTGATCTATATCTAGCCACCAGACCCAGATGACTCCAGAGAGGAAAGTGAGGTTTGCACAGTCCTCCCTCCCTTAAGTCCAAATCACTTGCATGTGAAATATCACATCCCTGAAGTCATGGTCTACTTCAAGAAAGAAAGACAAATAACAAGAGCAACCTGACATGTGCATCAATAAGAATAACACAAAATCATTTGAGAAGAATGGATGATCAGGGAAATTTCCAAGTAGGAGTTGGGACCTAGATTAGTCTTTAAAGACAAATAAAGGTTAAGAAGACAGAGGTAAAGAAAAAGTTAATAGAGATGGTGTTAGAGAAACAGAGAAACACAGAAATAATTAGAAATAGAGATATACACAGATGAAAAATTTCCATAGCTTGTTCATTTGACTATATGCTATAAGAGTTATAGATACAGATCTAATAAAAAAAACAACTACATAGCAACAAGTCTGTCCTGAAAGCTCTAAATTATGTTGTTTTGCTTGAAATAACTAGAATATCTTAATCTAATTGAAAGGTTCAAATATTGCTCCTGGAGCCCTAGTAATCTATGTGGAAACTACAGAGACAAGAGCATTGCATGAAGTCTACTTCAGGAAATCCAATATGAGTTGGTTTGCTACAAAAGGTCTAGAATCAAATAAACATAGATGATATGAATAGATATTGTTGTATTTAGCTACAACCAGTTTGTGTTGATTGCTCTAAATAGTCTAAATGTTTTAAATATAAGCAAAGGAATCAAATATTTCCACTAGTACCTATCAATATGAGACTATGTGTGTATGGATGCATATATATATATATATACACATATGCATGTGCATATGAATATTTATATGTATATGTATGCTTAAATCCAACTAGATTACAATAAATCCATATATATCACTCCATCGTGTTTTTGTTTGCTCCCTCTAGAAGCTAATTCTAGCTGAAAGAATAAACTGTGATTACTAAGAAACAAAGAATATGATGATGATGATGATGATGTTTGTCCTTCCTTCTCAAAGAGCATGACATCCAGGAGACAATGCCTTGATAAGTACATGAATGGGATTTAAGTGAGGGGCTACTGTGGTAAGTTAGAAGCTTCACTTCCTATTCCAGAATCATCAAGATCCAATGGTCAGCTATGAATCAGGACGACTGATTGGAGATGACAGTTGAGGACATATAGAAAAGAGAAGGAGAAGAGTGTAAGAATTTATATAACATAATGCCCTGAGTTTTTCTTTCCTTTTTTTTCCTTTCTTTTTTTTTTATTTTTTTTGCAAGGCAATGGGGTTAAGTGGCTTGCCCAAGGCCACACAACTAGGTAATTATTAAGTGTCTGAAGCTGGATTTGAACTCAGGTACTCCTGACTCCAGGGCTGGTGCTCTATCCACTGTGTCACCTAGCTGCCCCAAATTTTGCTTTTCTTTACAAGTTTCTTTACAAGTATTAACTCATTTGATTCTCACAATAATTTTGTAAATTAGATGCTTTTATTAACATTGTTTTAAAGTTGAAGAAACTGAGGCTAACAGCAATTAAGTGACTTGCCCTGGATTACATAGTAAACATCTGAAACTGAATTTAAACTCATATCTTCCTAACTACAGGTTCAGGTCATAGAGCTAGTAAGTATCTGGTTGAACTCAGGTCTTCCTGACCCTAAATCCAATCCTCTGTCTACTGTGATATCTGATCCCTCTAGAAAAGCCTAGTTGCTCTAAAATTAGAGATAGATATTGGTTTTATAAGTATTATCATTTCTATTAACATTAATTTATAAGTATTTAGTGTAGGAAAGTGCTAAGGTATATTGACTTGTCACAAATACAGAGAAATCTAGAAATCTAGCTGAAGCAATAAAATATCTCCATTAGGAATGTGGAGATCAAAGGAGAAAACCTACATAATAACTACTTAGCAAAAAAATTTTAAATCAATATTAAAAATTGTCCTTGCATGTAACTGGGGGAAAATAAAATATTATTTAAAAAAAGAAAGTCCCAATTTGAGTTGAATATGTTAAATATTCTAAAATACAACCCCTGGAGCCTAATGTATTTGTATTAGAATGTTCTAAAATTTAGTTGAAGAAGTCAATATTACAGCTAAACCTAACCTAAAAATCCAAGCTAAAAAAAAAACATACTCAAATATATTGTAATAGATCTCCTTAGACTTCTCCAACTTGTTTTACACTGCTATAAATAGAAAAGTAATTCAGAATTGAGATTAGGAAGGGGATGAGGGCATATAGGGCAAAGGGTCAAGAGACTCAAAAATAGAGCACAGGGTAAAACTGAACTTGTTAACTAGAGTCAAGATGTGGAAGGGAGGAACATGAGACCAAAAGACAATGATAACCTGGGAAAGCAAGAAGGGGTAGAATGACTGGAGGATGTAGTAAAATGTAGTAAGGATGAAGAGTATCTTTAAGATAAGTAAGACGCAGATGAAGATGGAAGGAGAGTAGTCAAGGAATTTTAGTCATAGATTGTGGGAGATGATATGTTCAAGGATATGACAATACCCAAGTGTGGCTAAAATGGAGTGACTTGATGACCTGAAAAGCAAGGGCATTAGGATGGTTATCAGTATATAATTGAGTCTTCACATGTAAACGTAAGGATTGTAGTAAAAAGGAAGACATTGATACAGGTATTGAACTGCTTGAGGAAGGAGAAAAAATAATCCAAGAGTTGATAGGACCAATCACAAGAATCTAGAGAGTGATTAGCTAGCTAGCTAGATAGATAGCCAGCTAGCTATCTCTCTAAGTGGTGGGAATTTCCAAGTTCAAGAGGTTGCTGAATGATGATGGTAGGGTAAGAATCTGAAAGTGGAAGTAAAGAGAAAGATATTCAGGGGCAGCTAGGTGGTGCAGTGAATAGAGCACTGGCCCTGTAGTCAGAAGGACCTGAGTTTGAATCTGAATTCAGACACTTAACTACCTAGCTGTGAGACTCTAGGCAAGACTTAACCCCATTGCCTTGCAAAAACTAAAAAAAAAATATTCACTTACTCCTGCTACAAGCACAGGGCAAGGTAGGAAGGGTGACCAAGGGATATGAGAAGGGAGTGGAACAAAAGAAAGTACATCCAGTACCGGAGAAGATGGCAAGGCATGCATGCTTTCTGGGGGTAGTCTGTTTTCTGATTTCAAGAAGTTGGAGGAACAAGAGCAAAGAGTGTAAAAGGAAAGACAGTTTTTAACAAGAAAATAGGTATTCCCTAGGGCACAACAGAATGGGAGAGTACATTAGGATGTGGATGTAGGCAGGTTAGAACAGATGTGGATTGGTATGAGGAAAGAGGACATAAAAGTAAGAGAAAGGAGTCTCATCCTAGTCAGCCTGTGTCTCAATCACAGAAATTCTAAGTGGAGCCATAAAACAGCAGATTACCACCCATCCCAATAGCAATTATAGTGTAGGCTTGCTATCATTTTCTATACAGGAGATGGAAGAGGGGGAGGGGAACAGAGTGTATAACAAGTCTCAGATCTTGCCTGATGATCAAAGGTTGGAGTCAAGAAAAAGTCACAGTGAGTCATTTTTCCAGACCAGAACAGCTTAGGAAAACAAATAGAGGTCTTGTGACATTGAGGTGAGGGCTGGACAGGAACCCCAGTGGCAGTGGTAATGGAGAGCATCACAGCACCAAAGGATAGAAAAGGAACCAAGCCATAGCACTAGGGCAGGAAGCACAAGGCAGAAAAAAGATACCAGATAATCCCTGACCATTCCAAGAGAATCATCTGGCAGCCATGTAGCCCATTATCCAGTTGCAGGTCACAGAACCAGGGTGAAGAAAAACAAACAATAAAGAATAGGTTCCAAAAACCATGAACAGAGCAGTGACATTGCTTTAACCATTAGATCAGCACATACACTTGAAATGGAATAACCAGGGCAGGAATGTCCTAGATCAGAGGAGAACTGCTTTTAAACTGCTGAACCTTTCAGCAGATTGACTCTGATAGGGTCTAGCAGCACTCTACTGAAACTCAATCATTCACCAGACATCAGACTAAAACCTAGGCTCAAACTAGGAGTTGGGGTACATATCTTTCCTCTAATCATACTACTTTGGAAACACCTAACACTTAAAGACTCCCAGGTAGAACTGTGAAAGAAGCAGGGGGACATAAGAGCATAGCAAAAGTAAGCAGAGCCTAACTTTAACATAAAGTTCAAAGTTAAGAAGTAGGCTGGAAGAATGAGCAAACAAAAAAAAGAACCTGACCATAAAGAGTTACTATGGTGATAGAGAAGCTCAAAACACAAACTCAGAAGGCATTGAGTTGAAAACATTCACAAGCAAAGGCACAAAGAAAATGCAGATTGAGCATAAGCAACAAGAAGTCTTAGAAGAATAAAAGAGATTTCAGAAAGAGCAAAAATTAATTTAAAAAACAAATAAGAGCAATAAAGAAAAAATTACAAGAGAAAGATGAGAATCATACAAGATAGATATGAAAAGAGAATTAATAGCTTAATAAAAGATGTTTAAAAACCTTACTAAAGAAAATACCTTTGGAAAATCAGAATTGGACAAATGGAAGCTAAAGACTCCATGAGACATCAAGAAATAATAAAACAAAATCAAAAGACTGAAAAAAAAATGTGAAATATCCCATAGGGAAAAATCAACTGACCTGGAAAATAGGTTGAGAAGAAACAATTTAAGAATAATTAGACTACCTGAAATCCATGCAATAAAAAAGAATAAATATATATCATATTTCAAGAAATTATAATCAAAACTACCTAGATATCTTAGAACCAGAGAACAAAGGGAACAGTTTAGTAATAATTCCCAAAGTAAATTCATTTTAGAAGGTTCTCAGAATACTCCACACAAGACCTCCCTAATGACTCATTGTAGCTCCAGGTGACCTGGGTTCTTGAAGCCTGTGCCAACAAGATGCAAGTTCTGACAGATCCTACTAAGCTGGAGACTTCTCAAGTATGGGCCTGGCATTGCATTGTGAGGTTATTATCCAAGGATCAGACAAGTAAAGTACAGAGAAATTCATAGGAGTTGGACACAAACCAGCTGCAGCAACTTATAAATACTATTAAGGATGAACTATGTCTGGTGAAGATAGTACCCAGTTTAATTAAATCATAGATCCTTGAAGTTTCAGCATATAAATTATCAGAAAATCAATAACTATCTTTAGCTTTAGAATAACTAGGCTCTGCCCAGAAAAAAAAGACGAGTCATACATTGCCCCCTCTTTGTTAACACTGCACACCTGCCCAGCTGTAACAGTGGGAATGCTCCCTTTCCTACTATATATCTGCAGAGAAACAGGATCTCAGATTGAGATCACCATGCCTCATTTACTAACACCCTGTTACCAAGGGTGACTATACTTCATTTGAGACTATTTTAAAACTTGCTTTGCAAATTCAGTGATAGAGATCTGTTCTACAAGAAAATCTCAAGAACTAAAAAGATCTAAGATGATACTGATTTATAAGGCTTCTAGTTACAGTTGCATTTTCATTTAATGTCTATTGAAAAATGGCTATCTTCATTGACTATCAATAGTCATCTTTTTGTAAACTTTTCTGCTCCACATTTTTCCACTTCCCTCCTTTTCCTCCCTGCTCCCCATAACATCTGAATCTGGTATTGGTTATATATATGTACACATCAATGACTATCAAACTAGATTCAAGATTGTTATTCATTGGTCTGTTGGGAGGGAGAATGGCTATGTCATTTGGAAGAGCTGGTGAATTATTTTGCTTTGGGGAATTCATCTTGTATTTAGAAGAAAATTGTTCCAAGAAAACTAATTAGAACTGAATTCAGGATTCTGTGTTTTCCCTAGTTTCTTTAAGGCCAGTCCTATATTGAAGAGGACAAAATAGTTATTATCAACTTTTCCTAAGTAACCACTGCATGTAGAGCATCAGAAATGACAAAAAAAATTTAAGACTGCTCTTAAGAAGTTTTCCATTAAATAATATAGAATCTGCCTTGAATTGGCTTCTATTAGGATTATATATATATTTAGGTGTCAGAGGAGACCTATTTCCAACCTCCTTATTTTTTAAATAAGGAACCAAAAACCTAGATAGATGAAGAGACTTATTTAATGTCTTCTCTAGATGAAGGAAATCACTATCCTCTTAGAAGAACCCACACTGCTGGGGTCCCTATTAGAGAGAACCCAGAGCCTCCAAGTAGATCAATCTAGCAACTAAGGGCAGGATTCTGGAGGAAAATTTTTTACTTCTTTTAAAAAATTTTCTGATACTCATTTTTTTACCTGGTGTAGAGAGTGATTATAGATTATAGATCTGCACAATAAATCATTCAAGTACTGGAATTGCCTTTTTATCTTCAGAGAATTACTTTTATGTAGATACTGTGCTTTGCATTCTTTGTGAACATAGGATTCCCCTTTTCTCAGTATGAATAATCAGAGGGGAATGAAGAAAGCTGTCTTTGGTCTTAAAGTCTTTCAAGGAATCTCATCTAACTTGACAGACTTGGGAGAAATATGACTTGATGTGCGCCTATAATGTGGAGTTTCATTTAGCTAAATCAAATGCTTTTTTGATCAACAAGCAACAGATATAGAGGAATCTTAGATCTTTTCTACCTTTCAGTCATTTATTTGACTATAAAGTGGTTTGCTTTAGAGTTGGGAAAGCCTGGCTATTACCTTCTCAAGTTTCCTGCAAAGCTTGAGAAAATCCTGAGCAAATTGTGGTATATGTATGTTATGGAACACTATTGTTCTATTAGAAACCAGGAGGGGTGGGGATTCAGAGAAGCCTGGAAGGATTTGCATGAACTAACTGATGCTGAGCAAGAGAAGAGAATCAGAAGAACATTGTAGATCCTAACAGCAACATGGGGTTGAAAATCAATCTTAATGGGCTTGCTCATTTTATCAGTGCAACAATCAGGGACAATTTTAGGGCATCTGCGATGGAGAATGCCATCTATATCAAAGGAAAGAATTGTGGAGTTTAAACAAAGATCAAAGAATATTAATTTAATTTTAAAAAAGTATCTTATGTAATTTTGCTATCTCATATTTTACTTTTTTCTTAAGGACATGATTTCTCTCTCAACACATTCAATTTTGATCAATGGAAACCATGTAAAGACTATCAGACTGCCTTCTCTTGGGCGGGGATGGAAGTGAGATTGGGGGGGAGAATTGTAAAATTACACAATGCCTTGAAAGCACTTTAAAGATCCCTTGCTAGGGGCAGCTAGGTGAGGCAGTGGATAGAGCACCTGCACTGGAGTCAGGAGTACCTGAATTCAAATCCAGCCTCAGACACTTAATAATTACCTAGCTGTGTGGCCTTGGGCAAGCCACTTAACCCCATTGCCTTGCAAAAAAATATATTGTGGTTTATATGCTAACATCAATTGTGTAAATTGAAGAGGTAGAGAAATTCTGTGAAGAAATTGATGCTCCATGTTAATATATACATTGGGGGAAGCTTGCTAGCACTGCAGTCAAGAGGACCCGAGTTCAAATAAATCCAGCCTCAGACACTTAATAATTACCTAGCTGTGTGGCCTTGGGCAAGCCACTTAATTCCACTCTCTTGCAAAAAACAAACTACACACACACACACACACACACACACACAAACACACACAAACATTGATACCCAGTAACTTCAAAGCAAAAGGAGGCATAGATGAGAATAAAATATATATGTTGAGAAATGTGATTCAAGAGTAAGAAGTAAGAAAGTTCTAAATTTGTAGTTGACACAAAAGCCTCAAATCAAAGATATCCATATTTTCTTCAAAAGAAAATCAGTCAATTTTTTGGATAAATTGAATAAAGTCACAAAAAATAAAAAAAATTATATTATTAGAATGGTTTGAAAGTGAATTGCTTCTTATCTGGGAGTTATTACTGTATATAATCATATTGTTAGAAAAATAAAAATGCAAAGCTAAAAGAAAAATTTTATTCTTATTTTTATATGAGAAAAAAATTATAACATTCAATTAAAAAAACTCCAACATGAGGTATTTAAATAAATTGTTGATGCTAAGAAAAAAATAGGAACTAGATGAAAGGAAGAACACTAAAATTAATCATAGCAATTTCAAATAGAAGTTTAACTAATGGAATTAATAAGGTCAAATTGAACCTAAAAACCATCTTATCAAAAACCTAACAAATGTCAAAGAAAGAGCTGTGACAGCCAAGGGCAGAAACAGTTTAGAATATAAGCTCCTTAATAAAATCTTAGAAAAATGAATGGTGAAAGATTATGAATTACATTTTCTCATAAATAGTAAGAATTAGAGGAAGAACCCTGGTAAGAAAGTTAACTAAGCAAAGTCATCCTAAGGGAATGTAAGAATGAAACAGTAAAGAAAACAAAAAGACCTAAAGATGGAAAAGGTATGTATTTTTAAAATCACAGTTCTCTTCATTATCAAGGTTAATTGTGAACTTTAACATTACCATTTAGAAGCACTCAAAAAGTGAAAATGCTACTGAAGAAAACAAAGATTGGAAAATAATTTTATCAGTTCAAGTGTACACAGAGGAGGTCTGTGCTGGAAGCAAAACAATTTTGAGGACAATGAGAATTTGATTCTCAAGGCATTTCAAGGTAGGAAAGATACTTTATTCATGGAAAAGTTTTTTTTTTTTTTTTGGTAATATAGCCTCTTTACAAAATGGACAAAAGTAGAAAATGTCCTTGTGTGGTCCCCTTCTGCAGTGATGGTGACAAGTGACAGAGTAGTAGAAAGGAGACAGAGGGTAATCACATGGGACTATCTATTGGCAAAATCAGGTATCTACCAAAATGCCTAAATACTTAGTAGTCCCCATTCAGATCTGGTAATTAGAAATCTGCCCACTGTCAGATCTGCTTTCTAGTGCAGCGTAGAAATGAAGGAGATGGGTAAGGTGAACTTCTATTTATTTATCTTCCCAATCTTTCTCAACCAGCATACTGCTCTAAGTATCTTTAGACTTGGGTCCATTGTAATATCCTGATACAATCAAGTATTTTATTTAGTAAACTTAACTAAAGCACTCACTGAAATGGTGGCCTTAGAACAAACTTCAGGTTTAAACTAAGGGGGTCCAATGGAAATTTTTGCCCAGACTGTATAGAAGCAATGTTGTTGTTGTTGTTGGGTCTTTTCACTCTGATTTTTCACGACCCCACTTAGGATTTTCTTGGCAAAGATACTGGAGTGGTTTACGATTTCCTTCTCCAGCTCATTTTATAGATGAGGAAACTGAGGAGGTTAAAATGGCTTGCCCAAGGTCACACTATTAAGTGTCTAAGGCTGAATTTGAACCCAGTCTTCCTGACCCCAAACCTGGCTCTCTCTACACTGTGCCACCTATAACACATAAAAGGAAACTGACAGGTAAGGGGGCTGGAGATGAAGAGAAGACAAAAGTATCTGTACCTGGGGAGGCTGGCTGGCCTCTTGATGTGACTTTATATCAAGGGGACAGAATGGACAACTGAGTGGGTGACCAACAAAGTTTCTGAGCAATACATCTATTCTTGTATCTTGTGTGCTTTGTTTCATAAATTTAGTAGATGAAATGATATGAATCTGTATTACTGTTCAATGGTATATAAAACCAGATTAATTTAAGCAATATTCCCTTATCAATAATCCAGAATGGAGCAAAGAATCAGAAAGTCAGAGGTAGCTTCCATAACGTTCAGGGGGTTGAAGATAGCATCTAGATGAGATGTGAATATATTTACATTTTTGTTCAGACAATGGGTGATTACATTATTCCCTAGAATAATCTTTATTTCATCTAGACAACTGCCTTAGTTTACAATTAATCTAATCTTCATGTCCTAGGCTGTATAAGGAAACATATACCTTTTCTCCGCTTTACTTGAAAGAGCAGCTGATGCAAACTTACGTTACATCCATGGGATTTTTCTGCACTCCTTTTATAACCTTTATAAACATGTAGCAACAAGTACCATAATAAGCATTTATTAATTCCTATGTGCTAGGACTTGTGCCAAGCACTTTACAAATATCATTTCATTTGATTTTCACAACCCTGAGATTGGAATAACATTCCCATTTTACAGATAAAGAAACATACAGGATGAGGGACTTGTCCAGGGTCACACAAGTGTGAGTCTTTCTGACTTCAAGTCCAGGGCTCCTTCCCCTGCAACCCTTAGTTGTCCCATGTCAAATAAATTGCTAGATTTGCTCTCATTTAACAGGATTTACATATTTTTTGTAAAAAGCTTTTGCTTTCTAATTGTCCTCATTACTTCTGACTCCAAATAGCACTAATATCATTCAATGGTGCCTTATGAAAGATACTTGAGAGAAAATGAAGATTATGTGCATAGCTGAACTAGCAGTACTATTTCAAGTCATATAAGCTTATTTTAGAAATATATTTATAATATATAGCATAATTCCTGAAGGTAGTAAAGTTTTTAAAAATCCATAAATTTACTTATTCAATTAATGAGTTTTCCAGGACAAGTTTTTCTTCTTTCAGAACAGGCTATTAGAATAGTGGCTATGTTTTGGAGTTTGTAAGACTTTTGTTCACATGCCCTATTTCTGAAGTACACTAGCAATGTATTTCTGATATACACATACGTATATGAATATGTACATATATATCAGGTGAATGAATATACTTCATCACAATTAAGAAAACATAAAAGCCTAAATTAAGAATCTGGATGGGCAGTCACAGATTAAACAGAAGTATCTACTTAGAAGCTACTCTGGAATGGGACAGAAAATGAAATCTGGCTATTTTTAAATTTAGAAAGTTATTTATATTGATCATATTTTCATGAAAACACCTAAGCCTAGAGAGCTTTAAGCATGGATTGCCTCTATATTGAAAGGCAGAAAACAGACAAGTTTCATAGCATGGGTGAGGATGAAACCTGAAGTTCAAATGAAAAATATTTTCATTTTTTTCTTTAAAGACATGAAAAATCTTAAAATTGGATTGGTAATCAAGCCATAGAGAAACTGCCTCTTTCCACTGAAATTATTATTTATCAATATCCATCTTCTAGATGAATAATGTTTAAGAAAACAAGAATCCCAAGAAAATATAGAATAGGGAACTCCCTAACTGTATAGTTAAGAATGTTCATTGACAGTACTTTCTGAGAGCTTTGAGATCTGCTCAGATTCCATCCTAGAATGCTTATATCACAACCTTGAAAAAAGATAAATCTTCTAATTAAAGACAGAAAATACAATGGCATTTTCAGTATTGATTTTAAAAAATTAGCCAACATTACTAAAAACTATTTTCCAGAACAATTTTAAAATTAAGAGCAAATGAGAAAAGCTTTGTTTTAAAATAGATTTTCTTGAAAACATCAAACATTAAGACAAAAATCTGTCATGCTGGCAAAAGAAATGAAACATAGCATAATACCTTGCATAGTAATAAATGTTTGCAGAGTAGTCTTGTTGAATGCTCAATGTTTAACAAGCCAGATTAAAATTATGGTTATATATTAACTCTTATAATCTTAGAATATTTCAGAACATTTCTAAAATAATTCTAAAACCAGCTTTGGCTAAAGAAGCATAGCAATATTTTTAAATTTTAAAAATTCTCCAATATTTTATTTAAAGATATTTTTAACAATTTTATTTGGCAAAGAGAAGTACAAGATCATCTTTAACATTTCCAGAAGGAATGCTCTTTACATAAAAAGCATTTATGATTTGTAAGACAAATCCCATCTGTGAATACTTCACTCATCATGTGCCGATTCTACATTTTGTACAAAAAAGATCAAATTAGAGGAAATTTATAAAACTGTAAAAACCAGTCCAGGCAACGTAATATACAATCTTGCTGAAAAAGTACTAGTATCAAATCTAGCATAAAACAGTTTATGCCATATACTAAGGTTTAGTTCAAGTCATTGCTCATTGCCGGCTTGCTTTTCCATTTTCTGTTGTCTCCATCCTGAAAAAAGAGAAGAACAAAGATGTTGGTAGAAGAAAACATGTAATAAATAGTCTCAATCCACTAGTCTTCAGGTTTTGGTTTTTGTTTTTTTGCAAGGCAAATGGGGTTAAGTGGCTTGCCCAAGGCCACACAGAGGTAATTATTGTCTGAGACTGGATTTGAACCCAGGTACTCCTGACTCCAAGGCCGGTGCTTTATCCACTACACCACCTAGCTGTCCCTTCACTAGTCTTCAAATGATCTTAATCTTTCAAAAAAAGCTCTAAAATTGAAATGATGAAAAGTTAAATTTAAAAGGTATTCAAATGAACAAAGCAATATCCTACAAGGAATTTCCCCTTCTTTCTTATCAGTAAACTTTCAACTGCAATTTAAAAAAAAAACACATTTACCAAATGTCTGCTAGTGGAAGGTACAAATATTCTACTACAAGAACAAAACATGTACATAGATAAATACAAGATAAGTAAATACAAAGGAATTTCAAGAGCAAGAGGACACTAATGTTTAAGGTTGGAGTGAGGGGAGAATCAGCAAAGGCCAGGAGTAGGAGTTAACACCTGAGCAAGATGAAAGGTGCTATATAGGGAACAATAAGCAGGCTGGTTTGATTAGAGAAGAGTGTATGAAGAGGATAAATGGGACTGGAAAGGTCGATGGGAGACATATTATGGAAGGCTTGAAAAGAAATTTATCTTCAAAAATAGTTGAGAAACCAAAAAAAAAGCCTGAATCTTATCTGAATTTAAACCCAATCTTCCCAGTAAGAGCTACTGTGTTAAAAAGAATATTTCACTTAGTTTCTTTCTAAGCTGAGGCATATTACTGAATCTCCTATATAATTTCACAATGAGCTCTGAGCATTTTAAAAAGTCATCCTCTAATGACAGCAAATATAAAAACTTTTCCATTTGCTAGTTTTAATAATTTTAATATATTAATAAAAGATTAAATTTATAAATCATCACTGATCTCTTAGCAGAATTTCACACTACTTAACCACACTGTTTCTTGGGATTCCTGATGCTATTCTCTCCTGGTTCTTATCTCATTTCCTTAGTTTCCTCTGCTAGTGTCTTATCCCATGTACTCCCCCCCGCCCCCAATATAGGTAATGGCTCTGAACTAGTTTCTCTTTCCTGTTTTCAACATAGTCTCTGTTGATCTCATCAGTTCCCATGGATTCAACTATTACTTCTCTACAAGGTACTTCCAAATCTACTTATCCAGCTCTCCTCTCTCTTCCCAGTATCAGTCTTAAATCTCCAACCGCTTGCTAAGACATTTCCCACTTTTGATATCCCAATGGTATCTCATAATTCAAAATAGTCAAAACAAAGTTCATCACCTTTCTGATACAGCTTCTCCTCTTCCTAACCTCATGGTTTCTGACAAGGGATCTATCCTACTTTCAGTCCCTCAACTCCCTAAACTAGAAGTAATCCTGACTCTACTCTCACTCACTAATCAGCTGCCAACTCCTGTCACTTCTGCCTCCACAACTTTGGTATCAGTGCTCTTCTTTCCACCAACACAACCATCACTCTATTTCAGCTGCTCTTCTCCTTTGGTTAGGACTACCATCCTAGTAGTCCCTAATTGATTCTCCTTATATTAGACTTAACAGGGTCCTAATTGGTCTTCTTAAATTTAGCCTTCCCACTTTCTAACCCAACCTCCTATTCCTAAAGAACAGGTACCCTTCACAGTCTTGTTAAGAAGTTTCAGTGGCTCCTTATTGCCAATAATAAACATAGAGATAACTCTGGTAATTAAAATGTTTGTTGAGTTAGATTTCTGAAGGGAAAAGAAGATTTTGTGACAGGTAGTATATTCAGTAATACAAACCCATTTTCTTCTTTAAGATGTTGATATAATTCAGCTCTATTGTTGACAGAATTCAAACGACCAACAAATTCCTGGTGTTTTCTGGAATTGGCAGTATTAATCCTATTACTCCACAAAGACAGCAAGGACATTGGTCCTAATATTATGTTTGAAAAGAGAGAAGGAAAAAAAGGTATGGAAATTATTTAATCAACTCAATTTTAGACTTGTCAAGCTTGTGGCAATATTATCTTATTTCACAGAATTCAAAGAAAAGATTTAATTACTCTTAAAATCATTTAGTAAGGAATGTCTTATGGCAATTAAGTAAAATGGTTTTTTCTAAAAAGAAAAAAAACATAAGCTATCTCTTTCCTACCTATCAAATTATCTTCCATGCATTCAAAATAATTTATCCCTTCTAGTTAGGAAAAAGTATTAGCACTATTTCCAAGTAATTGCTTAAATCAATACTTTCCATGGAGGATTAAAATTTGACAATAAGGCATATATCTTCATCTCTACTAATAAAAATATATATGATTTGAGTGAAGAGAAAAAATAAGATAACTTAAAAATGCAACTATATCAAATATATAGATTCAAAAGAATAACACATATAGAAAAAATATATATAGACAAGTAATGGCCAGGATGACTACTGGATTTGGAATTAGACTTGTTTCAATTTTGTAGCTACCTAGTTTCACTTGATCTCTCTCAAACACAATTTGCTCATCTGTAAAAACTATTCTTCACAGAGATTGTTGTGAGGAAATTGCCTTATAATCCTAAAAGTTTATATTAAGGTGAGCTATTATTACAAGAAGTTAAGCTCTACCTAAAGATTTTGTTGTCTACAGAAATACTCTCACAGTATTTTGCTAAAAGCCTAAGGAGAAAGGAAAGTTACTGCACAGAGTAGAGCATACAACTAGGGTATCATGAATAATTTTCTTCCCTACTCTAAAGCACCAGAATGTGTTTTGACAAAGCGAAGTTTTCTTTCTCTTTACTGTCAGGATAAAGCTTATTCACCTTAGAACAAGTAAGCTATCTAGAGTGCTCTTCTACCTCAACTGTGGCATTCTGGGCACTTAAGAAATGGTGGTACAAAATACTAAAAGACCAAATATGTTGATTATCATATAATCTATGTTATATGTCAAACAATCTACAAAAGAGCCATTAAATGATGTAAAATCACTCTGACCTTAAAGTATTCAATTCAAAATATAATTTCATTTCCTCCCAGCAACGGACTTGAGACATTACAATTTATAATATAAATTTATTTACAAATGCCAGAAAATACCACAATTAAGTTCTATAGTAATACTGTACTTTCCAGCACTAAATGCTTACTGATTGACTGATAACAGGAAGGAATAGGGATGTTTTTCAGTTTATCATACAAGATCTAAACTATATTTACATGTTTAAAATTGTTTAAATTGTATTCCAGTGTTGATGAAGATAGAAAATGTATGAATCCAGAAATTTTAGAGAGTAGATGATAAAAAGGGAAGATAAGGAAGAGACAAGAAAGAAAGGCAAAGAAAGGATCACTGGACCACAGGCAGAGAGCTGGAAGGATCTTTGGGGGCTCTCAGGTACAAGTCTAATTAGATGGATGAGAAAACTGTGGCTAGGATGCTGAGGTACTTAGCTCAAGACTGAACAATTAATAAGCCCCAGAAGTGCTGCATGACCATAGGCCAGTTTTAAGGAAGGGCAAACTCAAGAATCCAGAAACCAAGAATAAGCAACATGGGCTTCTCCTAACTCCCCAAATTAAAAAACAAAAAATAAGAAAAAACAAGACCCCAGCAATGACAGCATGGCCTCGTTGATTCTGCTCCTAAATCAAGGCTAGATTTTGCTAAGGAGTAAGCCAGCTCAGCAGAAAAATAGACAGATTAGGGAAACAGGGAGATCATCAGCTGAATTTCCTTCTGAAACTTACTAGTGATAGGTTGATTGGCAACATGGCCCCACAGTGCCTCTATTTCCTTCTTTGCAAAAAGACAAAAAAAAAAGGAGCACTACTAAGAGAGCTTGTGGTGAAGCTCCAATAAGATGACATAAGTGAAAATACCCTGCAGATCTCAAAGTTAGCTATAGAAATGGCAATTCTTTTGATTCTTTATAAATCATATCACAGGTTTTGAATTGTAGGGATTAGACAAATGCTTAAATAATTTTTCTGCTCCTCTCCTTTGTATAACAAGCCCCACCAAAAAACAAAACACTGAAACAAAATAGCAGTCACTTTTAATGCAGAGGCATTTCTCAAAAAAACTTACCTTCTCACCTGCTTGCTGATGCCAATAATTCCTTATCAGAGACAGACAGCTTATTTCATAATTAGAATTAAAAATTTTTAAATGCAAATATTTTAAAATGCAACAAGTAAAGGATAAATTGCTTAAAATTCATTCACATTAAAATATTCAATACAAATGTTCTTTTGTTTTTTAAATAGGAGTTATGGAATAGTTAACTAGTAAGAAGAGGGTTTGAAGTAATCAGAGTGACTAATACTTGGGGTTGGAGAAAAATATAGAATGGAACAAAGAAAACCAACAGAAAAACGTGTTTCTGTAAGCCAGTCAGTCCTGTTTACCTTCAACAAAAAGAGAATTGGGTGCAGAGTATTTTTGTCACATATAGCTGAAAATGCATACAGTTCTACTACCTTGAATAATTTGTAAAGACAAAGTTTTGTTTTTATTTTAAATTGGACTTCATTACAATACTTTATTCTCACAGGAAATTAATGGGGCTATCACTGTAATTTTCATTTTCAGTGTTTTTCCAGGCAGTGAATAGAGACTTCAAATTCAAAGGTGCAGCAGAGAGATTTTTTTGGTTGCTTCAGACAACCAATATTCATTTAGATGATGTTATTTGGATTCTAAGAACCTCTCACAACAGTTTGACCCAGCTCCTCTTACCTTTGGACTTTTCTACAGGAGGAGTTTCATCCATTTCAACAAGAGGCTTCTTGTTTGGAGGTTCTGGCGAATCAGGAGAATCCTTAATAACCTCTGCTTCAGCTAATTCTTCTTTTCCACGTTCTAAAATTCCTTTTAACCTTTGGGAAATTCAAATAGTGAATTTTAAGGCATATTTTTAAACCTAATTCTTAAATCAGTGAGTCTTTTAAAATAAATGTTTCTCTATATAGTATAATTTTAATACAAAAAGACAACCACCCCCAAATCTTTGCACCTCTAAACATACACATACCTATAAAATGCATAAAGTGTTCAGAAACAAAAATCCTCAATCTAAACTCAGGCAAAATAATTAAAAGAGTAGGATGAAATGTGGCTATGAAGCTTTCAATATACCACTACTTATGAACTCATATAAAGCAGGACAAGGAAAAGGAAAAAATTTTGAAAGACTTCAAAACTGGGACCACCACAGTGACAGATGAGAAAGTGTCCTTCCTACCTCTTGGAAAAAAGATGACGGCCCAGAGGTACAGGAGACCTGGTCAAAGTGCAGATTTGTTTGGTTTGACTATAGTTTTTTGTGATGAGAGGGCTTAGAGATAGGGAAAGGGAAGTTACTGAGTAGTAATAGTGATGTATAAAAATAGGAAAAGAATATCAGCAAAATAATCTAAAATAAAAGAAGCAAACAAAAAAGGAGTTCAGAAAGGGAAACAAAATAGGATAGCCTTCTTACTACTTTATGAAACTTAATATACTTTTTAAAAAAGTGAACCATGTAGCAATTCAGTGTCTGATCTAAGATTCTTTTTTTCTTCACAAATTGACATCTTTTAAAGTTTTATTTTTGTTTTTAAGTCATAACTGAAAAAATAAAATTTCACTAAATAAAAAAAAATTTAGCTTTAAAAGGCTCGAAAAACTCAAGAGTCTCTTAAGGTTTCAAAAAGTTAGCAACCAAGACTTCTCTCCTCAGAGACAGTTAAGAGGGTAAAAGCATTTCTAGGACACATTTCTAGGATGCAAAGGATATGAAAAGAAGACATTTTCTTTGTTAACAAGGTAGACCTATTTTTATATGCTACTGATCTCAGGTCCCTCAAGTAGAAAGAAGGAAGCCCCAAATTAAAAACAAAATACACCCTAATTTAAAAGTCCTTCACTATACTGTTATTTACTCAGAGTCTCATCTCTGGTAGGGTAGGAAAATGATGCACATGCAAACAAATAGCCAGTTGATCAGTTAGAATATTTATAATTATAGATTACTTTTTTTGCTCAATTTATCAAAATTTATCTTTACTTCAATGACTAGTGAAAGAACTGAATATACCGTTAAGGGGATTACACGATGTAATAGCAAAAATGATCATCTTATATAAACTTCAACTTTGAAAAATATGATGAGCTATCCTTACTTTCTCCCCAAACTAAAGTGAAAATAAACCTATATGTTAAAGAAATCTCTCTCTCTCTCTCTCTCTCTCTCTCTCTCTCTCTCTCTCTCTAAATAGGAAAAAGATCTACATTACTGTGGTGCAGAGGAAAGGACCATATTTGGAGTTAAAGGCTGTGTATGGGTGGCTAGGTGGCGCAGTGGATAGAGCACTGGCCCTGGAGTCAGGAGTACCTGGGTTCAAATCCGGCCTCAGACACTTAATAATTACCTAGTGTTGTGGCCTTGGGCAAGCCACTCAACCCCATTTGCCTTGCAAAAATCTAAAAAAAAAAATAAAATAAAGGATGTGTGCTTCAATCAGTCACTCAAGTGAAGCCCAGTCTTGCACTCCCCACTTAATGCCAGGATGACTGTGTGAACTTGGACTAGATTTGTCTAAGGTCCCTTCTAGGTCTAAATCTGATTATAATGTTTAAAGCCAACATGGCTTAATAAATGCTGAATGAAGTAAAAACAAAATTTGATAAACTGAGCAAAAAAGTAATCCATAATTATGAATATTCTACACAATGATAAAAAAACAAAAGACTGAAATAAACTAAAATGTGTGGTAGGTAGAATATGTCACATGCCCAATATCCTATATGATTCATTAATTGACTTTTAAAAGTTACCTCTCTGAATCTTGCCAAGACTTCTCTTGCTCATAATCTTTCACTGCTTTCTCTGATTTGTCTTCTTTATCCTCTCTCTTCCTTCCTCGTTTCTTCCTCTCTTCTTCTTCTGGGGGTTTGCTCCTACATGCCATAAGACATTCTAAGACTCGTTGATGTTTTTCAGAGTTGTTAATATGAGCTCTGACAAGGGTTTCCAATTCATTCCACATTATACGATACTGTTCATCTCTATAGTAAAGAAAAACAAAACATTATTTTCATAGAAAATAGGACACACCAGAATTAAAATGCCATAAAGTTAACCAACACCGAAAAAAAAGGAAAGGAAATGACAAATATGGTATTCATTTTCTATTATGTGAAACTTACTGTGCATCCACTTATACTATTTAATAACCAAAAAAATTTGCTGTATTATAATGTTAAACCTTTATAATTTAATTGAAAAGGATTAAAAAAACTGATTACCTTTTGGGGCCCTTTCCTCTTGTACCAACTGTGGAAATAGGCAGAGGATCATTTTTCCTCTCCATATCAACTAAGTTGTATATTGTTTTCTGACAGTTTAACACATCTTCATCTGTTAAGGATTCTTTGACAATAACGCTGGCTAGTGGAACTACCTATTGATTAAAAAAAAATCTCAAATTTCTTGAACAATCAAAGCACCTACAGTCAATGTGAAATATTTCATATGATTTTAAATATTTCAAGAGTTGAAGTCTAACCTTCATGCAAAACTACAAACAGTTCATTAAAAAGTTATTGCCTAGTCAAAGGGGGCCGGGTGCAGTCATGTTCTCTACATTAACACATCTTTTAGTTGAGATTCTTGAACACAAAAATGAATCAGAAGACTTGAGATACACTCTCCAATTTGCTATCAACTGGATAAATCACAACCTCTTTAGGAATCAGTTTCCTTGGTTGTAAAATGAGGGGAAGACTATAGGTTAAGGTCCTAACACTAAACTCCTATAATTCTATATAACTGTAGAATTACTTATTTCATAGAACCAGAAAGGTAGAGATTTTCAAATCTAATCTAATCTCTCAAACTGAGGCCCAGATATTTCCACTAACTTGCCTGAAGGAGAGAATCAATGATGAGCCAGGACCAGAACCCAAAACTGATTCCCTGACTTTCAGTTTGGTATTCTTTCTACCACAGGCTTGCCTTCTATTGTATATATTCCACAAATGGCATCTTTTATATTGATAGGGCATAGTTCAATTGTTCCATGAAAAGTTAAATATTTATTGTAGTTGGCAAAACTGTTATCCAAAAAAGAAAATTGAAACTGTATAACAATTTAAAATTACTTACTGCTTGCATGTTGAAGATGGTGGTTTGTGAAATAATCATAGGCCAATAACGAGTATGTTTTTCTAACTGATCTTTTGCTCGTTCCAAAGGGATCTCAACACTTCCATCGATTTTATATCTGGGGTCTAGAAAAGGAGTTAATCTGTTTTCCCTCATAAATTCACCAAAATCCTAATGATAACCAAACAAGATAAAATTAGAAACTATATTTTCTAAATTACACAGTATGGATTAAATGTAATAACCTCTCTTAAAAGTTTATGTTCTATGACATGCAATGAAGAAACACAGTATACTATCTTTTGTTTGTTTTGTGTGGTGTATGTCCAGAAACATTTCTGAAAAATCTAGATAGATATACTGAAGAATATGTATGTATGAAATACATGTTTACATGTTTTGAAGGCTAAAACTTCTAAGTTCAGTCCCTTTAAAGGTCAGAAAACGAAGCAATATAAAATTCTAAGCTAAGACTGTTGACAGATTTTTTTTTTGTATCTTACCAAAGTTAAAGTAATTACAATGATGAATATACAGTTATCATTAAATATTTAAATCAAACTTCTTGGCAAAAATACTTCACAAAATTAAAGAAGCAGAAACAGAATCAAACAAAATTAAACCACCTTACTCAGAAAAGTCCCTTTAACAGCCTGGTAAATTCAAAACATGGAAGTAGTATTCATAGACATTAGAGCCTTACTGTAATGCGGTAATCTGTAACTCTCCCACCACACCCTTCACTAATTGAAGGAGGATCTTCTAGAATGGATCGAGAACTGCTCAAGACGTGCAAAAAAATCTCTCCTCCATGGCTACTAAGCATATGACTAATGACTTTGGAACCTGATTTTCGTGGCTGTTCCAGCAGAACAGATCGACCTGTCAAGAGCAAGATCAGCAAATTAATTCAAATTCAAATTTTTCCCTCTTTAAACATATTTCTGGATGATTCATTTCCTCTACCCAATACAGATTTTTATCAAGCTGGTCTTTTCCCTTCCAATTCTAATTTTTGAAGTTTATATAAAGGAAGCTATCAAAATGTCTGGTAAAATATCTTGTTATACCTGTTAGCATCATAAGTCATTTGGATACTAAAAAGAAAAATGAGAAGATTTCTGGTCAGTCTCTAGAAGAGCAGCAGTAAAAAGGGAAGTTCCACTTTTGTTTCATAATGCCTCAGTGTTACCACAATACTTAAAAGTTTTGCATTCTTGCAGTTGATAAGGCTTTTGTGAATAAAGTTTATGTTTCCATCCTGTTCAAAGTACCATCATCATTTCCAAAAGGAAATTCTTTTGGAGATTTCTACAGTAAAATAGTAGTTCTGAGCAGCTGCTAATCTAGAAATATTCAATACTTAATTCTAATACTTCATTAAAATTTGAATTTTGTGTAGCCATTCTATCCTCCAAGTGTATAACGTAAAAGTGAAATTAAATTTACTATGAGGGTACATTGTTATGCTGAGTTACTTATAAAAAAATGATTAGATATAATGCTATAAATTAAAATCCTTCAAGAGAAATAGAGTGACATTGGACAGAAATACATCTTTGGAGTTATGATTTAGGTTCATAATCTTCCTCTAATATATACCAACTGTGAGATTACTGGCAACTGATTTAACATCTCAGTGTCTCCAGTACTCATAAAACTAAAAATTACAACTTTTCATTGGAAGAATAAGTTTCTAGGTCAAGAATTCCCTATGCTGATCAAATCAGGATAAAAAAAGGCTTTGTGCTATAAAGAACCAAATTCATAACAATTTTATAGTTTACATAAAGTTCTGAGGAAGATCAGAAACACAAGCCATTTTTTTAAATGTTTAAATTTTAGAAAATTAGGGCAAAAAAAAAGAATAAAAGGATATAAAGGGAAACAGTTTCCAGACCTGGATCAGAGTTACAAAACAAGCCAGCAATTAAGTATGGTCAGCACATCTATTTCAAAGTATTCTCCACTTATAAAACTGAACATGTAATTGTATCAACGGAAACAAAGGAGAAAGTTACCATTCAGAAGAAAGTTAGTAAGGCAGGAAGAAGGTCTACTGTTCACGTCTACAGGTGAAATTCTATATGCTCCTGTGCAATAATGTAATTCTGAAACACAAGTAAATACCAATGTGAACAAGCATCACTTTCATTGGAGAAGGGAGAAGTTACCTCCTTCATCTTTATAATGATTAAAGATAAAATCAAATGAACAAGTAGGAAAAACCTACTTATCATTTTTTAAAATTTCCTAAGTACCTTATAATTTACTTTCATACCTTAATTTTGCTTAATTCTTTTAAATGCTTACCAACATTATTTGTCCTTGGTGTGCACCATTTCAATGTCACTGTTTCTTTAAATGAGCCTTCTCCTCTACTGCCACCCAAGTGGAGATCACCTTTAACATAGTCAAAGAAAAAAATGTAGATCAAAGTACAACCTAATCTATCAGTTTTTATCTAAGATCCAGATTTAATTAACTTCAGCAAACATTGATTAAGAGGATTCAATGCTCCAATGTACCAGATTTGAGAAAAATTAAAAGCAAGAGCCTTCATCACACAGGGCACACCACATCCACCCAAGAGAAACAAAAAAGAGAGATGAACTCATTTCAGAGGGTGGGGGAGGCTACAAAGGGGCAATCAGGAAAGCACTGTGGTAAGAAAGAGACAGCTCTGGAGCTGAGCACTAAAGAATTGAGTTAGAAGTTACCAAAGTCAGATTGGGGGGGGGGGGTGTAGAACCTTCCTACCAGTCTTGGGGGCAAAGGTATAGAAGCAAAGACAGACTGTCATGTAGAGGGAAGAGAGTGTGAACCAGTCCAATGAGAAGGTGAAGAACATCAGTCTAAGGAGAAGTAAGGTTAAAGTGTGAAGCAATAGCAAACAAAGGAGTTTATTCTGGCTGAGAGGTGAGAGGGAGTCATGGACCTCCCTGAAGAAGGAAACAAGGAAGGCCAATGAATGGAAGCTGGAAGAGGATTTTTTACTCCTGCTGGATCATGGAACCCTGAGTGGGAAGCCCATAGAAGCCTAGTGAATTCTCCTCAGAATGCTTTTACAAGCATAAAATAAAACCACAGCTAACAAAATAAACCAATTATCCTGAAATGCGGTTGTCAACGTATTTCACAAAGCCCTTGAAATCTATCCACAGTTGGGATCTCTCTAATGAGAGCAGAGAGGCTTCAGAAGCTGTTACGAGTCTAAGCAGGAGATGATGAGGTCCTGGCAGTTTCTGGAGCACTAGCAGAGAATCCTAACTAAGTTCTTGACCTGGACTGCACCCAAGTGATCAGACACTTTCCCAAAGGCAATCAAGGAATTAAAGAGGCAGACTGACTCTCGCTCCTCCCATTCTTGATCAACTCCAATCTCTAATATCCTTACAAGATATTATACCCCCATTACTATGCTTTGGCCCAGGCTATCTTCTAGTCAGAGATGCAAATCCCCTATGGGACGATGGAATTGATGTCAAGCTAGCCTCAGACTTAGAATGATCTGGGTTCAAGTCTCCCTCTGACACATACTAACTACATGAGCCTGGATAAATTAACCTTCTGAGATCTCCTGGCAACTAATAAATTTTAAAAAGCTTGCAGATCTGCATTGCTGAAAGGAATTTCCTTATCAGGAATTCCCAACAGCTAATAATAGCATGGGTCCAATCTGTCTCTCCACATATATGTGAGTATATTTATTGCGTGTGTGTATATATGTGTATACACATACACATAAACATGTATGTGCGTAGACTCAATTCAATAAGCATATACTGAACACCTATTCTGTCATATACTGTTTTAAGCATTGAAACACAAGACAAAAATGAGAAAAGAAAGCACCAGGCATGGATTCAGGCAGACCTGAGATCAAATTCAGCCTCAGATACTACTCATGTGACACTGAGAAGTCAGTTAATTTGCCTGTCTCAGTTTCTTCAACTGTAAAACAGGGATAACAGCAACCACCTTGCAGGGTTGTTGTGCTGAGAGGCACTTGGCTCAGACCTGAAACTAGGAGGCGCTATACAAAGGCTAGCTTTTATCATTAGACATCACACATGCAGATATATAAATGAAACTTCAAAACACACTTTAGAGAGATATGGTCCAAACTCATAGTTGGGTTTGTGCTAATACAATTTAAAAAAGACAATACTATCTAAATTTATTTTTAAATTTCATGATGAAGCAGACTACTAAGAAATTACTTTACATAGTTAAATAAAAATAGTAACATTTTGGGGATCAAAAGATCTAGATTCTAAAGGGAAATAATAAGAATACAAAAAAAGGGTATATAGCACTACTAGATTTTAAATTATATTAGCATAAACAAACTCAATGAAGATAAAATTAGAAGAATAACTATAGACTGGGAAAATAGTTGCATAAAATATTATTGCTAAAGATCTGATATCCAAATTATAGAGTAAATTGGTACAATAAAAACAAGAATTGGTACCATATCCCATTCCTAAGTAAAAAACAGAAATGAAGTCCATGTATATATGCATCTATGTATGTATATATGTATGTATCTATGGATGTATATGTATATATTTTTCAAAATATACCTAGTACTCTGCAGTAACAGAGAATTAGAAACTATGTTTCTATCAAGCGGGGAATGGTAGAAGAGAACTTAAAGTAACTAGTACTGTGTATTAATAAATAATGATAATAACAGTGATAATAATAGCTAACATTTGCATAGTACCAAGTACTTAGCTGTCACAGCACAAGAAGACAGACAAGGGTCTTGGGATGCTACCTGCTAGGACTAGAAATGATTCCTAGCAAATTTGTCTCATCTGGGTATGTGCTATAAGGAAGCTGGAGTCACTCTGGTTCAGAGAACTTCGTGGTGGTTTACAAAGAAACTGGTATTTAAGAAGTCTGAGTAGCTATTTGAAGCCCAGCTCTCAGCCTTCTTTCTTAGTGTCCATGGAAGACAAGAGTTTTCTATGGACAAGAGAATTCCTGCAATTTACATTAGGAGGTTGAGTTTGGAGAAACAGCAGCAATTACTCAAAATTTAAGTTGGATTTTTTTTTGTACTCCAAACTGAAATGCATTTTTGAATTTCCATTTGAATATTGGTCCAGGAAAATGCAATTACTCACTTCTAAAATTAAGAAATTGAGTAATTGCATTTTCCTGGACCGATATTCAAATGGAAATTCAAAAATGCATTTCAGTTCTGAACATTTAAAGATTTAAGAGTTCATTCAAATATTCAAATTGTCATATTTTAGACCTAACTATACAAATGTGGACAAGTAACATAAATTCTTTAAGCCTGTTACCTCAATGGTGCTTTTAAAAAAAGAAAGGAAAAAGGTAATAATACAGTACTTGCCTCAGAGGACTACTGTGAGGTTCAAATGAGATAATGCATATATTATCTGTGCAAACTTTAACATGCTATATGAGTATTATCTATTATTAATTATAACCGAACTATGGACTGTTATTTTTAATTGAAATGGCCTAAATTACCAAAGAATTAGGCCATACAAAACATTTGTGGATGGTCCTAGAAACCAATGACAATGGGGAAATCACAAAGAGAATTTAGAACTATGAAAAAATATATATATATATGTATATACAGAGCACTTTGAGGTTTTCAGAAAACTGGTTAAGTTTTTAAAAGTTTGCTGAATAATTTTATAGATTAGCTCCTAAGATTAAGAAATGTACAACTGGTATTAACATAGGTGACAATTTTAATTGTTAATACAGTTTATTTTAAAAATTCATTATAATTTACTTACCACTTTTTAAGAAATCTACATGGGCTTCTTTATGATGAAGTAATTCCACATCATAATTGGCAGATGTATTTGCATGTTGTTCTTCCTTTAATTGGAAATATTTAAAAATCAGTTCCTTCACATTAAGCAATTAATAATTTTGACTTTTGCTTGAAGGTAATAAATGGCCAAATAAATTAGAAAGGGGTAAGTTCTAACTTTGCAGTAGCGTGCTCAATGACATATTTAAAGATGCAAGTATTTTTCCCCCAATATGGAATCTAATCAAGAAAAATAATCTCATGGTTGTCATTTCAGAACTAAAAGAAGTTCCTGCCTTTGGAAGAACTGAAGTGAAAGTGTCAAGACCACATTTGGCCTACAACACTTCCAAAGTCTAGCAAAACTAGATTAAAATTTGACTGGAACAAAATAAATAAAAAGACAATAAAAAATTTATGTTACTTTTCTAAGTCAATCTACACCTACTGGGATCCTTCTATGAGGTTTAATGGTTCCCTATTCTATTTGAGTTTGACACCACTGGCTAAGAGTATTACTTTTTGCTTTTAATCACTCTTAACTAATATTGCTTCTTGGATATTGTTTAATGTTAAAAGGTTCTATACAAGAGAAGTGTTAGGTTTACCATTATCAAAACATCTTATGTTTCTAAAAGTAGTTACAAAATACTTCTAAAAATATCACCTAATTTGAGACTTGTAACAGCCCTCTGCACTAGACAGATCAGGTATAAAATACCTCCCCTTTTTTTTTTTAATATGAGGTCATGTAAGCTCAGATAAAGTATCCTAAGTTACATAACTAATAATATGTATTTAGCCTTATAATTTTAACCTAATTCTAATTCCCAGTCCAAGTTTTTCAAATATTCTCCAATACTAACCATTTTGCAAAAAAAAAAGAAAAGAAAAAAACCCCTAAGTTGATTTCAAGAAGAGTTGGACATGACTGAAACAACTGTTCATTTACTCAAAATTGAAAATAAATTTTTGACTAAAGATAGCATCTTTAAATAGCTGTAACAGATGAGCAGGCACCATAATACATCAATTAGCAAATACAGAATCATCACCATCTTAGGAATGTGTGTTCATAAAATAGTGAACACAGACTCCAGGACACTGTATTCTAAAAGGTTCAAAATAGAAGAAAAGTGTCACATCAACAGCACACAAATCCTATCAATACGGTACAAGCAAACTATCTGACAACTTAAAATTATATTTTTTGGTTATAATGAATACTGAAATTATATTTAAGCTATTAATTAAAATCATATCCAGTATTTGCTAACTGCTATGTTCAAAGATCTATTGAGGAAGCACACATTTTCCATTGAAAGTCTAGTCAATATAATTCAAAAAGTATACATTTTTCCTTTTCAATATTGTTTTAAGGAAAAGAATAGTTAAAAAGACCCTGTCACTTTTCATTTACACTACTGTTCTAAGTGATAGCAATTAAAGCACAACTTAATGATAGAATAACTGGCATTGGTATATCGTATAATGGATACAAAGAGCCTCAAAAGTACTAAGAAAATTCACCTCCAGTCTTTCATGGGGGGGGGGGGGGTAGAATTGAAAGCAGAGACTACTTTTTTTTGTCTAAGCATTCCAGAATCTCACTTAAGAAAAGTTTGTTGAACTGAATAATAAATGTACACAAATTCAATTCTTCCTAACATTAGAAAGCAATAAGCCAATTGGCCTATTATTTTGTGATCAGTATCTATTAGTTATTAACATCTTTATGTTAAATTGTTAAGAAAATTACAGAGGAAAGAAAAGCTTCACTAGAATGCACAAAATCAGGAAAATCTAGTAACACAAGCTATAAGAAAAAGAATCACAGACACAGCAATAATATGGGATGGACAGATTAGATTTTATACAAAATAACATAAACAAAAAAATTATATAGCCTAATCTTAATGGGTGAAATAATAATAATAATAATAATAATATGGCATTTTGTTCTGTGATCCTTCAAGGCATAGATCAATAGTTACTAACCTGGTCACATACAGTGAATGTGGGCTAGCAAAAAAAAGAAAATATGATATGGAGAGAAAAAAAATGCAAAGATCCAATTAAAATAAACAGTAAACTTCAAAATAAATATTTTTAAAAATAGGAATACAGTCCCTCCAGGCTGAGAAAAATTTTCATCTTACCTTCATTGGTATATTGGTAATAGTGGTAGAAGCCAAATCAAAGTGTTGCTGTACTAAAATGTTCAATTTAGTAGCAAGATGCCTTCCTGCTCGAACACTATGTACTTCACTGGTTAAAACTGGAGACAACTACAAATAATAAATAGTATAGAATGTTATTGAATTTGAATTTGTCATTAAATAATTTTTTTTTAAACACTTTTCTAAGTGTTCAGTTCTTTACAGAACTAAAAAAAAGTGAGTTCAAATTTGGCCTCAGACACTTAATTACCCTGTGTTACCATGGGCAAAACACTTAACCCCATTGCCTTGCAAAAAACAAACAAAAAAACCCCAAAACATCACCACTTATATTGTTTCTAAGTTTTTTGGGCCTTAAGCATAAATAGAATTAAAAAAAAAAAAAGAATATAAATGGAAAATAAAACATGATAAAAGAAAGTAGTATAATTACTAAAATATTTATAGCAATATTTCTGTTGAACTGGAAATAAAATGCTGAGAATAAGGTTAAAGAGATCAACAAGAATTTTTTAAATGTCTCTGTGCCAGGCACTGTATACTCTGAGAGAGAGAGGAGAGAGAGAGAGAGAGAGAGAGAGAGAGAGAGAGAGAGAGAGAGAGAGAGAGTGTGAGTGTGTGTGCGTGTCTCTGTGTGTTTGTGATGTGTCCCTATAATCAAGGAGCTCAATTCTCTGACAGAATATTGAGCAATAAATAAAAATGAGGGATTCTGATAAACCTGAACTTATGCACAGATGTATGGTTAAGTTTAACAGAACCACAACATGCAAAATTTTACTACACAATAATGTAAATTAAAAGACCTTGACAAGAAGATGATTGCTGAGCAACTATAAGGAAGTTTTTCTTAGTTCAGGAGAGCAGAAGAGAAGCCAGAGACTAAAGGTACAGAAGGCTACAATCAGTGTCAAGTATGTTTAGAGCACCGTTATTTTTCCCAAAATAGTTTTCTTTCTTACAAAGGATAGACTAAGGCTGGGAGAACAGGGGAAGTTGCTTTATCTGGAAATTTACTGAGATGCAAAAACAAAAAATCCTCAATAAGATTTAAAAACACAAACAACAAAAAATTGTGTTGTCTACAATAACTTCTTCAAACTATCTATTCTGGTACAGAGGGCTACAATCTGCACTAATGGAATAAAGAATCTACAACCTGAAACCTATAACCAGTCTCTCACAAAATCTATTTCCTAATTAGAAAGAGAAACCAAGAACAAAAGTCAAATAATATTTGAATTATTAACTCTGTTTTACTTTCCCTGAAAGAGGGTAGAGTGGCTACCATGATGGACCAGGAAGGCCTAAACTAGAGTCATGCCTCAGATACTTCTACCTTTGTGAAATCAGTTCAACTCTGTGAGTTTTCAGTTTCCTTAGCTGTAAAAAGGGGATAATTATAAGACGTACTTCACAGGACTGATGTGAGGATCAAATGAGAGGATATAAAGTGATTTGCTTAAAACATTATATAAATATTAGCTATTATAATTATTACTATATTTCTGTCAGTTTTAGACAGTAATATATTTTATAAATCAAGAACTCTAGGCCAAAGATGTCTTAAAATAATTCTGTTTAAGGGGCGGCTAGGTGGTGCAGTGGATAGAGCACCGGCCCTGGAGTCAGGAGTACCTGAGTTCAAATCCGACCTCAGACACTTTGTAATTACCCAGCTGTATGGCCTTGGGCAATCCACTTAACCCCGTTTGCCTTGCAAAAAAAACAAAAACAAAACCTAGAAAAAAAAATTCTGTTTAAAAACATGATGCTGCATAGGTGTCACTTAAATTTATAGTCTTCCTTGTATTTTGCATATTAAATCACAGATCTACTCTAGATCTATGAAATCATAGATGTGTGTATGCCCTCCAGCAATGCAGATTACTACCCATAGATGTCTGCCCAGCCTGCCCAAACCTAGTCCATGGGTCCCTACTAAGCATGCCCCAGATGGTCCATTGGGGCTTCTTTACAGCACAAAATACCCAAATCATTATTTTACCAATCTATCTTTTTTGCACATATATTTCTTTGATGACATTTGCAATCATTTTAGGCAAAAATACATGTTGTTTTATGCCTTGCTTAATATCAATAAAGCATCAAAGTTATCTTTATTATTACATCATTTAAAGACTCTTTAAGGATCTGTACAGTAATCAGGAAAAAAAAAGACTTTATTAGAGGGTAGTCTTTAAGGTGACCTTTAAGTACAGTGTAATTTTACACTGTTTGAACTTTTCAGCTAATCATATGAATACAAAGATATGGCCTGTTTTAAAAATTATTTGTGATCTGCCTTTATCAGAGAAATTTTATTTTCACAATTAAACCAACATGATATCATGTGAACATATAGAGTAATATAAACAAAAAGTGTAAGAGATTAACAGGCTTAAAATAATTTTTTCATTTAAGAGAGATTTCTGAGGAATAATTTCAGAAATAGAGGTAAATGTTTAATGCAAACTTCACACTCACTGTGTAATGTAAATAATACATAATCTTTCTTTTAAATGATTTACTTAAGACCTTACCTCCTTTTTAGGACGATCTGACACAAGACTATCTTCACCAACTGGGTAAGTATGGATCAAAACTAATTCACACTTTTGGATCTGCATGAGACTTAAGAGATAAATTTTTTACTTAGAATATCAGATTATAATATGCATTTTCTTCATGTTAAAAAAACTTAATTTATCCCATTTTGTATATATATACTACCACGGAACTTGCAAAGTATTAAAAAGTACCAGAGCAGATATTGTGGTTATTGTAAAAGTTAAATATTTAAGAAACATGCAAGTTCAAATAAGTTCACTGATTAAGCTTAACTAAGAAAAATCTGACAGCATAAAACTGAGGAACGATTTGTTTTGTGTTGAAAGGGAAATCAGAGAATAATCTAAAATTTCCTCCATGTTTACTACAGATGCTTCTACAGAAAAAAATAAAGTATTACCATGCTAAAAGATAGAGAACAAGTTTTGATTAATAAACCCTGTCCTAATGATTCACTGGAAATAATCAGACAAGATTTCTTGTGCTTTACTTCTACAATAACTCCTAAGAATATAGGCATTTGGATTCCAAGTGCATAAAACTGAAAAGCATTGCTAGCAATTTGCTGGTCTCCTGTAAGCAATAGTACTCTAAGGTCAAGGAAAGTCTTTATAATAGAAAAGAGTGTTGAAGATTTTACAAATCTTTGAACTCCCCTCCCCTCTTTAAAAAGGAAACAGTTACAAAACCAGTATTGAAGGTTAAAAAAAAATATTAGGGGAAATGAAAGGAAAAGGGCAATTCAAACAAGGTAAATGAGAAATATGTTCAATTAGTGAGGACTTTGTTGTTTCTAACTATTGTCTTTGAAATATATAATTGTTATTTCCCAAGATCTGTTAAACACACACTTGTGCTCTTTGTGATTTATACTCACTGATCTGAATTAGCAGCAAGTTTATTATGCTCATGAATGGTTTCCTGAACACAGTCCTCAAGCATTCGTACATGACTATCACTATGGATTAAAAAGACAAAGATGACCATAAGACCCACTTTAAGAAATTTAGATTTAGGAAAAATCCATTCCATTATACATATATTTCACTTAGGACATAAAACTTTTATTGGTAGAACTTAGAATATTTCAACAAAATATAGCTTAAAAACAAACAGCTTAATACTAGTAAATGCAGCTAGTTCCCCCCCCCCAAAAATAGAACAATAACTGTATTTTAAAAAGTAATTTCTACTTTTAAAAATCTCCTTTAAAAAGATCAATAGTTATTTTGGCATTAAAGACACTTCTGTAATTTAAAAAAACCATTTCAACTTAATTTTTAAGTTATTTCTGCAGTATTTCATCAAAAATGCAAATAAGCAGGGCCACTAGGTGGCACAGTGGATAGAGCACTGGTCCTGGAGTCAGGAGTACCTGAGTTCAAATCTAGCCTCAGACACTTAATAATTACCTAGCTGTGTGGCCTTGGGCAAGCCACTTAACCCCACTGCCTTGCCAAAAAAAAAAAAACCCAAACAAACCCTAACAAAAATGCAAATAAGAAAATTATTATATATTTTTGAAAATTCTGCACCTTTTTGCATTAGTAATACAGATTATTCGTCCTCTATTTCCAACACGTTCTGCATTCTCCATCAGCATAGTTCGAGCTTCATGTTGATATTCAGTAATTTTGCAAAGGGTTTCCACTGCTGCAACTAGACCATGCAAAATACTGCAGCATTCTGGATCTGCACGAGGATTTGGTGGTCCAACAGCAGCTAATGCTGCCATTAACTAATTAAGAGAAAGGGAGAAAACTGGTGACAAGTGTGGAATCAGGACTTTAGAACCATCTATCTTATTATTTGGTTGTGCTTCTAGAGAACTTGATATTACACAACAGGTTATGAGTAGTCTAAAAATAGCAATTATTCTTCCTGTGGGGAAATCTGGCTGTCTCTAGGGGATACAATGGAAAACACTCACTCAATATGCTATAGTCAAAAATAATCCATTAACATTTTATCATTCTCAGAATATTCCATATCTCTAACTTGGTCATTGAGTCTTTCCCAGAATTATATATCTTTATCAAACCTTTGTACTTCCCTTTCCCAGCTAATTTTATACCAACCTCATCTCATTTTTTTCAAATATCACAAATCATTTACCAAGAGTGAATTACAATGGGGAACAAGGTTATGAAATGTTTGTATGTTCATGATCCAGTTCTTCTCTCACACAACTAATAAAAAATTCTTTTGGCTAAACCAGAAAAATGCAGAGTACTGAATCATCTCTTTAACACAAGTATACCTTCATTTTGAAAAGATTACTAGATTGAACAAAAAAGAAAACTACAGATAAGACCTTAAGTGATCTGCACATCACACATATAGTGAATCACTGACTCCAAATTTAGTGTTCTTCCCAAAGTACCATGCTGCCTCCCAAATTTGCTGAACTGAATTGAACACTTCAAACCAAGTCAGCATATACCTTGATACTTGGTGATTTCAACAAAAAGTTGGGCAGAAGGCCAAACAATTAAAATTAGAGTTCAAGATTAAGAAATTAAGAGTTCAAAAGGCTTTCAACAGCATTATTCAATGAAAAGAGTTCTGCAACAACCTATAACAAATTGTTTGCTGCAATGGGGAGGGTTGTAGAAAGGGAGGGTAGCGGGAAAATGTGGAACTCAAATGTTTAAATGTTGTAAATTATTTCTGCATGTAACTTGAAAACAAACAAACAAATAAATAGGGAGGGGGGAAAAATGAAAAGAGCACTGAATATGGAACCATATAGGAACTGAGTTCATGTCACTTTTGATTATAAGCTAGTCACAAATTTCCTAAGCTTCAAAAATCAATAGTTTGGGCTAAATTGGGGTCTCCCTTATCTTTTTTAACTCTAAATCTGTGATCCTAGGATCCAGAAACCTCATACCAGAAGGGAAGTCAAGATAGGTGCTAGACTTGGCAAACACCTGACTCTGTAAATAATTAAACTAAGTATATCTAAGTAAACAGAAAGAAATTGGTTACTGACATAGGAGCAATCTCATAATCAGTAGCCCATGTGCACCAGATCATGAAGGAGAAGTAAAGCAGAGGTCATGTAAATAAATGGAGACAGGGAATAGATATAAGATGTTGTAGAAGTAGGATTGACAAGATTCATCAAGTCATTAAATATGATGACTAAAAGTGAGGAATTGAAAATGACTCTGGGGCTGAAACCCTGGATAAATGGAAGAATCGGATGATTAGGAAACACCCAGCTGGAGATGCCCAGTAGAAAGTTAGGTGCGACTGGATTATGGAAGATAAGATCACTGAGCAGGTATAAAGAAAGGGGTCAGGAAAGATCACAGATAATGATCTAAGAAAAGAGAATGAGCAGTGTTCCCAAAACAAGGAAAGAGTATCCAAGAGAAGGAGACAACCAACAGTGCCAAATGCTCTAGAGAGGTCAAGAAAGATGAAAATAGGAAAAAAAAGTTGCAGATTTGGTAATTAAAGAAGCAAACCTAAAATAGAGTACTTTTCCACGGTCAGTGTTATAATGCTATATAATTATAATGTTAATGTTCCATGGACAGTGAATTTCAGAAGTTAAAGCTTCTCTTACATGCAACAAAATCTGAATAACATTTAAAATATATATTGAATTTACTCACATAGAAACACAACCTTAGTATATATTCAAAGACAACTGCATCCAAAATAAATGTTAAATACACCTATCTGTGTGTGTGTTGAGGGAGTGGGGGGAAGAAATTTCTTACAAATTTCTTAATTATCTTGAAATCTCAGAAGTAACAATATAATGAAAGATGAGAAGTAAAGAGAGTTTAAGGTTCAAGGTCTCTGAGCCTCAATTACTTCACCTGTAAAGTGATGTTTTGTTTTTTTGTTTGCTTTTTTGTCCTTTATTCTCAAAGAGGACCATGACAAGCACATGAATTGGATTTGAGTGAGAGGGGGCTGTGCTAAGTTCACCAGCTCTACTTTCTCCTCCCGAGCCATCCAGATCCAATGGTTCAATATGAATCAAGGTGACTGGAGTTGGCCCTGGATTCGAGGCAATCAGAGTTAAGTGACTTTGCCCAAGGTCACACAGTTAGTATGTGTCAAATGTCTGAGAATGGATTCAAATTCTGTCCTTGTGACTCTAATCCAGGGCCATTTCCAGTCTATCTGATTCACCTGTAGAGATAAAATCATTATGTTTTAACCCTGGGCTTATCGTAAGGAAAATGCTTTATAAATGCTTTGTTTGTATAAATTAACCATTATTATCTTTAAAATTCCTTACAACTTTACATTCCATGACTCAATATTGTACAAACTCTGTTTGACCCTATGGCTTCCATTAGAGCAAGGATCTGGATTCCTGATTTACAGAAAACTGATACCTGGGAAAGTAGGGCAAGTATGAACTTTAATAGCATGCAGTTCAGCAAAAAGGCAAAAAATGAAAGCAATGCACAAGTACAATCAGGCAGTACAGTGGTCTCACAGTGCCAAGGTCTCTCAAGTGTGGGAGATGTATAAGATGGCAATCTCTCAGGAGTATTCACTGGAGAGTGGGACAGAAGTGGAGGTAGGGGTAGAGTAGATTGGAAGCCTCAACCAATCAGGAGTCAAAGTTACTCACAGTATCAGAATGAATAAGGACAGTCAAAAAGTACAAGCTATCTGTTACTGTTTACATGCTTTTGATCATTAGTCTAAGTGATTCTATATTGGAGTTATTTTACTTGTAACTACAATATTAAATATGTTATCATTTTCTCATAACACATAATCTTTGATGGTTGCTCTTTGTAATTAAAAGAAAAACCTGGAGATTTCAGGATTCTAGTTTTTCATTACATTACCTAAATATTGTTTTCTTTTCAAATTATCATATTTCAGAAACTAAACATACCTCCTGCAAATTCTGATCTTCTTGAGTCCAAGAATTTAAAACATGAGGTCCAGAGTCACTAACAATGAAATTCACCTGAAAGGTTACAAAGTTGTATTTAAAGATTACATTCAATTTACAAAAAATTTTTTTTATGTTGCCAAGTTACCAAGCAATTACATGGCAGCTACATAAAAAAGCCTTTCAATTTAAATATAAAGAAAAAAATATATAATTACAGTTATCCTTTCCACAGAATGAGGTAGTGTCCCCAAAATCTGATAAATCTACAGAAATTTTTGGCCCTCCTAACCAGAGAAGTTGAAATTTTTTTCATAGGGTGTTTATTATACCTTACTTTAAGATTTGCATTGATATTAATACAATATTGTACACATATTTTATGCATTTCTGAGTTTCTTAATTTTTTTCTAAGTTGTCTGCTGGATTTCAAGTATCAACTAAGGCTTCCACAAAACTCCCCCCAAATTCCCATTTGATTTCTTATACCAACTCATGATCTATGGAAATCAAGATGGGCAAAGTCAAAATGTAGAAGGGATAACTGTATTTACTACATATGTGTGTAAAAAGACAGACAAATATATGGATACAGGCATGTACAAACACATAACCAAATAGCTACAAACAGGCCATGAAATCAGAAAGAGCGGTTTTCAAATTACTCCTCGGACACATACAAGTTTCAAGTCACTATCCTCTAAATAACCTAATCTACTTTTTTTTATTTTGAAGCAGTTAATTCCATATTAAGTTATATCATATGCTATGCATATTTGTCTACACTTTCCTTTTTCTTGTGCATGCTTTCATTTTTTTTGAATTATAAAGATTTTATTTATTGAGTTTTACAGTTTTTCCCCTAATCTTACTCCCCCCCCACAGAAGGCAATTTGCCAGTCTTTACAACCTAATCCACTTCTTAAAGATTAATTGCTAAGAAGATACACTGATGAGGCAAATTTCCACATAAATAAAATCAGAAGTCAAGACCATAAAACAAAAAGTACAGATGTAGATATGCATATATTTAATACGTACTTACATAACTGGAAAGAAAGAGAATGATTAGGAAACAAGGCAGGAAATGTAACTTCACAATTCAAGAACAGTTCAATTTTGCAAGTATCATCTATGTCTAATTTCCCATTCCTTAGACTGTGATCTATATTCTGTATTTTATTTTAATTGGTCATGGGAACCTTTCTTAAACCAGTTTGTTCCCTCAAGGTCTCTCTGACACTAGCATATTTGCATTAGGAATGTAATCTATTTCCTGAGCAACTTAGAAGATACTTAGGGCCGGCTAGGTGGCGTAGTGGATAAAGCACCAGCCCTGGAGTCAGGAGTACCTGGGTTCAAATCCGGTCTCAGACACTTAATAATTACCTAGCTGTGTGGCCTTGGGCAAGCCACTTAACCCTGTCTGCCTTGCTAAAAACCTTAAAAAAAAAAGATACTTAGCCTGACTTCCTTGACTCCAAACAATATTTCTTATGATTGGTACCCTTTCTTGTGGCCTATCCCATGATAACAGGATGATGGCCAATGAGATTTTCACTGCACTGTGTAAACTCAAGCAGTTCCTCACAAGCTGGAGAAGCTTCAAGTTGAGTTCCAGCAACAGACAGTATGTCTGTTCATAGAAGAGCAGCTTAACTAAGCACAGAAAAGCTCAATACCAGAAGACTATTCATCAGATGATGAATTTTTTTCCTACCACAGCAAAGTCACCAATAATGTCTACTAAATATTGTGACTCACATTAGTCAAAGGGCAAAAAAAAACTATTGTATTTACTGTTATTCCTACAGGTCATGGAATCACCCTTGACCAGAACTTTGCAAAGTTTATCCTTTGGGCCTAGAATATTTTTCCTTCTCAAACCCAATTCCTGGAAGATCTTTCTAAGTACAGCTCAGTTGTTACCTCCTAAAAAAAGACCTTCTTGAATCCTCCAACTGTTAGGGCTCTCCACCTCTAAAATTATTCCACTTGTAAAATTTACCTCTAAAATTTATTTCATCTATGTTTTGTGTATATCATGTGGACATGTTACTTTTTTTTGCTTCTTGAGTACAAATATGGTTTCATTTTTTTCTTTGAAACTCATCTAACAGAATGCCTAGTAATGGAGTAGGCACTCAATAAATACTTAAGTATCTAAACTGGCAAAATTATAAGTCATTGAAATATGAAAGTATTGGTATTCTTTAGAATATAATTTTCCTAATACTGCCAAATTATTCTGGTTCAATTGTTCATCACCTTATATTAATCTCAGAGATAACTTATACTAAATGTAATATAAGAAGTACCATGACCTTTTAAGTCTAAAACAATACTAATATAATTAAATATAATAGATGCAATTACAGTATACCTCAAATTCTGAAACACTGATTACTCACCAACTTTTTGAAAGGAAATATATCATACATAATCCTGCAGTATTCCATGGAGGATTCTACTGAACAAGTCCATAATGATTTAGATATGGGTGCCAGTGGTATGATTCCTTGGGTCCTATTTTTCACCAACATGTCAAATTCCACATGCTGTCGGCATGATTCTGCCATGTAGGGACAATGATCCACAACAAATACTGTTTTATGAGACTCAGAAAAAATTTTCATTTTTTTTAATCTGCAGAGAAATAAACATGAAAACCTTTTTTAAAAATGTAAACAAATCTTGATTAGTACTTAATTTCTCTTTAATGAAGACTTGGTAAGGGACTTGACTAATAATTACATTATAATACAATTTGACAAGTTCTCAACTCTATTCAAAATGTCTCTCAGTTTTTTGTCTAAGCCATGTTATATTGTTATATTGCATTATACAGTTATAATATTAGCTTTTTGGCTAAAATTGTCATTGGTCATAATATTTTGGTGCATGTTTTAATCATTCAAAATACATTCAGTGTTAACAATTTCATATAGTCAGCTCTCTAGTTAGCCATGAAAAGTACAATGGTCTAATAGTTAAGAATTGAGTTCTGCTTCTGGGCAAATCATTTATCTACTTTGGGCCATCTCTTCTGTAAAATAAGCATAATGCTCATACTACCTACCTAGTGCATTCAAGTGTTTACAATTTACTTTTTTTTTTTAGTTTTTGTCAGGCAATGGGGTTAAGCTGCCCCCTTTTTCTTTTTTTTTTATAAGAAATCTGCAAGGGAGATAAGTTTTATACTTTTTTTAAACTTCACCTGTTATTTCATGAGTTTAAGAATCACTCAATGAGGGGTGGCTAGGTGGCACAGTGGATAAAGCACCAGCTCTGGAGTCAGGAGTACCTGGGTTCAAATCCGGTCTCAGACACTTAATAATGACTTAGCTGTATGGCCTTGGGCAAGCCACTTAACCCCATTGCCTGGCAAAAACTTAAAAAAAAAAAGAATCACTCAATGTGAAACTCCTTCTAACAATGCTGATTAGCTCTTGCTCAGAAATTCAAGTCTTTCAGATTTACCAAAAAATAACTTGCTCAGGATCACACAATCAAATGATTCTGGACTGAAATGAAGGTTTTTATTTCTTTGAGACTTTTTATTCAATGGACTAAGAGATAGGCAAAACAAGTTTAATTATCTCTATTTTACAGTTGGAGAATCTGAAACTCAGAGAAGGTAAATTACTTGTTTGGGGTCTAGTAAGGATGTGAATTGAAGTCCATATCTTTCAGTTTTTATGAGGAAAATGTTTTATAAATTTAAAGTACTACACTGATATTATCTACCTCAAATAATAATAAAAAATGAACTTAAAGTCAGTATTATAAATCATGAGAAATTATTTGAACTTTGAATTAATATAAAAATTAAGCTATATAGCTTTTAACAGTACCCTTGACCCTTAGCATAGTGCTTGATCACAGTAAGTACAAAATAAAAGTTTCATTCATTCAAAAAAAATTAAGCTATATGGCTTTTTTTTCTTTGTAACTTTTGATGACCAACAAAATGAATAAAAAATCTGGTAACAGGGTAGCACCGGGCCTGGAGTCAGACACTTAACAATGGCCTAGCTGTGTGGCCCTGGGCAAGCCACTTAACCCCATTGCCTGGCAAAAACTAAAAAAAAAAAATCTGGTAACAAGAAAGGTGACAATATAAAGTCTGGAAGAGATCAACTTCTAAAAAACTAAAAGATGGATGACTCTCCAAAGCCAAATATACACAAAGAGATGTAACTTTGAAAAAAAGAATAACTTTTAGAAGTGGAGTAGGTATTGCTTATAGTTCAACTATAAAAATAGGTTTACTTGTTTAGATTTTTCCCCCCCACTAAAAAAAAACTGTATATTTGAAACATTAAACAGACCACCTTAAAAAAAAGCATATGGCAAAGAAACTTTAGTGTCCTTCTTCAAAAAGAAGCTTTCTACTTGATAGGATTTGTTTCCAGAAGATATTTTCATTTCCTCCTTTCAAGGATTTCTGGTTCATACAGGACACAGCTTCATGGAGGCTCTTTTATAGAAAGCGCCAGACCTGAAGTGTCCAGGAGAAGCAGCAGAGGGAGAAAGCGCCAAGCGGGTGGATGAGGATACAAACTTCAGGACGGGAGATCCGCTTACTTTTATGCCTGGTCCAGCCGTGGAAACGAGCCAAAGGCTAGGAGCCGCGGCTCCTCTGGGACAGGCTGCTGGGGGTCGGCTGCTACCGGCGAGAGGAGGGCATCGCACCTTCATTCATCTTCTCGCCCCCGGGTCCCTTTCCCAGTTCACACATAGACAGACACCACGCAAAAACACAAACACATTCGCGCGGCGCGCGTGCGCAGCTCGCCGGTCCCCGCCCCCCACGTCGACTCCCCTTAGCCCCGCCCCTCCGGGGGCCCGTCGAGCACCCCTCCCCCTCAGCGGGCAGGAAGCCCGAAAGGGGCGGAGACAGGGAGGAAAAAAAAAAGTCTCGGCCTTTTAGGGCTTTCTCCCCGATCGAGACCCCTAGTCACCCCTTGGAGTGGACGGCCTGGGTGGTCGGGGCGCCCTCGCTAGCCTTGCAGCACGAACCGCAGCACCGACCACAACGCATCCGGCCCCCGGATCGCGGAGGGGCCCCCCCTCGCCTGTTCTCTCTCCGCCCTGCTTGGGTTCCACTGGCAACGCTCGCGAGACTCACCGAGAGCTCGAGAAAAGCGAGAGGGAGGGAGGAAGTAGAGAAAAAAAAGAGGGGGGGGGGCGTCCTGCGCCTCTCGCGGGAGCAGTCCGAGAGTGTCACCGGTCAACTCTCCGCGCCGCGACCCAGAAGGGGAAAGGGGCACCGGTAAATAAGTCTCGCGAGGCTGGAGGTGTTCTCGCCCCTCTGGTCCCGCCTCCCCCCTCCCCCACTCCTGGCGTTGGAGGTTGTGAGAGCGGCCCGCCCTCCCCAGTCCGTGATGGGGGCTGGATCCGGCCGCTTCCCTTCGCCGCCGGCTCCTCTCCGCTCTGCTGTCACCCGCTGAGGGGACCCGGCTCGGCGCTGCGGCCCCGGAGGGAGGAGTGAAGCCCGGCCCTCCTGGGGAGCCGGGGCCCCGCCGGCGGCACCCGCCCACAGCCAGAGGCGGCGGCGGAAGACAGAGAGAGAAGAGAGTAAGTACCGGCCCCAGGGAAGGGGGAGAGGGCCGGCGGCAGCTCTGACACCTGGCCGCCCCCGGGCGCGCGGGGAAGACGAGTCAGCGCCTCCCTCCTTCTCCAGCGCCGTTCCGGCTCTTAGCCGCTCCTGGGCCCGGGGAGGGGAGAGGAGGCCCGGGGGTCCCCGCCTGAGCTCCTGGGGCCGAGGTCACGGCTCTTCTCCAGTCTCCCCCAGGGAGAGGCCTATTGGCGGCCGATGTAAGATCCCGAAAGAAAGACAAAGGTTATGTAACTAGCTTTGAACCGCTGTCGTCGTGAAAGGATACGCCAATCCGGAATGGCCCGGAGTGCGCTTCGGGCCGGGTCCAGCGCCGAGCCCCGTCTCTGGCTCGCAGCTTCCCAGCTTGCTAGAGAAATATCGGCCCAGGCCAGCTCCGCTCCTTTCCCCCCCAAGTAGGTCTAGCACATCCTGGGACTCTGACCTGCCCAGGCCAACTCGGCTCTTCTTGGAACACCTGGCAAATAAATGGGTGGCTTCTTAAGTGGATTGCCGAGAGTCCACTTGGATACAATGTAGATGTTGTTACTCGTCGGCTTCTCTTGTGAATTAAAAGCTCCGTACCTGATACATAGTAGCCACTTGACAAAGGACTTGTTAACTTGTCAACATTTGATACATTTTCTGAATTAGCACAGTGCCAGGCACTCGACAATTCAGTAAACATATGTGCTGTGCTCAACTCTGCTTAGCGCTGGGGATACAGAAAGAGGAGCTTACAGGTGGAGATGACATGCAAGCAAATATGTACAAAGCAAGTCATATGATTAATGTATAGGAAATTATTAAAAGAAGGAAGGTACTGGAATTAAAGGGCTGTTAGAGAAGGCTTCTTGTGTAGGGTGGGATTTTAATTGCAGCTTAAAGGAAGTCAGAGAGATCAGTAGTTGTATCAGGAAAATTAAAACCATTCCAGGAATGAGGGGATGGGAGTTTTTTGAGTGGGAGGGCGACATGATCAGATCTACATTTCAGGAAAACCACTTCAGTAACTGAATGGAGGATGGTTTGGAGTGGGGAGATACTTGAGTAAGCCCACCCATCAGTAAGCTGTTGCAGACACTTAATAAATAGTTGTTGAATTTAATGTGATTGTAAAGAGGACTGTATTGTGAGAATCTGAGCATCTTTTATCAAGTCAAGCATTTATTAAGGGCCCCCTGAGCACTGTGCTGTTTGAAATGCTTGGAATACAAAAAAGGGCAAAAAACCCCAACCCCCTCTTTCTAGAAACTTGGATCATGATGAGGAAGACAATGTACAAACAATTATATAGAACAGTATATATATGTATATATATATATATATATATATATATATATATATATATATATATACAGAATAAATTGGAGGTAATCTCATAGGGAAGGTACAAAGAGAACTGGGAATGTCTTTTTGCAAAAGGAGGGCTTTTGAAGAAAGCTAGGAAGCTGAGATGAGGAGGGGAGAGCATTCCAGGCATGGGGTCAGAAGGCTTCAAGCAGGACAGAGGGAGTTTCTTGTATCAGGAGCATCACAGCAGCAATGTCATTGAATCAGACAGAGGAGTAAGTTTTAGTTTGGAAAAGTAGGAAAAAGCCAAGTTAAGAAGAGCTTTAAAAAGCTTTTTTTTGCGTCCTTACTATCTCTGTAGATAGTAGCTTATCTTCTTTAAATTTCAATTTTCTCATATGAAAAATGAGAGCCAGGGTGGCTAGGTGGTGCAGTAGATAGAGCACTGGTCCTGGAGTCAGGAGGACCTGAGTTCAAATTTGACCTCAGGCACTTAATAATTACTGAGCTGTGTGACCTTGGGCAACATCACTGCCATGCAAAAAAAAAGAAAAATGAGACTCTAAACTGTATGATCTCTTAAGATCCTTTTTGGTGACTATTCATATTTTTGTAGCAGTTTAAGCACCTTTGTCACAATATCCTTGTGAAGTGAGTACTGTAAGCTACTATCTTCATTTTATAAATGAGAAAACAGGATCTGAGCATTTAAAAGTCACTTGCTCAATCACACAACTAGTAATGTATACACTGGAATTTGAACCTATGTCTTACTGAACTTACAGTTCAGCACCTTTTCCACTATACCACCACATGAAGTCCTACTATTAAATTTAAGGGCATTTCACTCTACTCTGTGTGGCACATTCCATCAATATCTTTGAGAGGAACAAGAATCACATAGATGAGAGAGAATTTGGGGACAAGGACCTCTTAGAGTTAAAATAGGATTTAGGACAAGAAAGAACCTTAGCGATCTTGTAATACAAATCTTTCATTTCACAGACAAAGAAGAAAGATCCTAGGATCAGTTCATACATCATAGACACACAGAATCATATTCCTCCTTCAGATAATCAGATGTTGATTGTAAATTGTTCTGATATTTCTCCTTCCTGGGCTTTCTCCTTCCTGGGCTTTTTATGCACTGGGGAAGAAGTTCAGTGGTTAAATTCATTGAACAAAAATTAAGTGCCTGCCATTTGCAAGGTGATATGCTAGATTTTAAGAGAGATTAAAAAGTTAAATAAGAAGGGCACAATTCTCTAGAAGTTTATGATTTCTGATTTTCTTTAGAGAATTTTTAAATAACATACTGAAGAGTTTTAAATCTTAACTAGTTGCTGATACATTACTTCTAAACAGACCAATATTTACTGTTTTTCTCTCTAATGAACAGTGGATTCAATAAAGAAATGATGACTTCTCTTCAGATTCTTAATCAAATAGGAAAACTAAGCAGCTAGCAACTACTACTGAGGGTGGGCGGTGTGTTCTTTTATCAGAAACAGAATGTACTGACGCCTCTGCCAAAAATGTCTTTGTGCATATCTTTAAACTTTAAGGTAGATGAGAGACAATGTGGCTCATACAAAAAAAGGAAAAACTTTTTATCTTTTTTCTGTATAAAAAATTTTTAATTCATACACTTTATTTTTTTAAAATTTTTATTAAAGATATTATTTGAGTTTTACAGTTTTCCCCCTATCTTGCTTCCCTCCCCCCACCCCCACCCCACAGATAGCACTCCGTCAGTCTTTACTTTGGTTCCATGTTGTACCTTGATTCAAATTGGATGTGATGAGAGAGAAATCATATCCTTAAAGAGAACAGAATTCTCAGAGGTAACCAGATCAAACCATAAGACATCTGGGGTTTTTTTTTTTTCCCGAATTAAAGGGAATAGTCCTTGTACTTTGTTCAAACTCCACAGCTCCTTATCTGGATACAGATGGTACTCTCCTTTGCAGACAGCCAAAAATTGTTCCCAGTTGTTACGCTGATGGAATGAGCAAGTCCTTCAAGGTTGAACATCACTCCCATGTTGCTGTTAGGGTGTATAGTGTTTTTCTGGTTCTGCTCATCTCACTCAGCATCAGTTCATGCAAATCCCTCCAGGTTTCCCTGAAATCCCGTCCCTCCTGGTTTCTAATAGAACAATAGTGTTCCATGACATACATATACCACAGTTTGCTAAACCATTCCCCAACTGAAGGACATTTACTGGATTTCCAATTCTTTGCCACCACAAACAGGGCTGCTATAAATATTTTTTGTACAAGTAATGTTTTTACCCTTTTTCCTCATCTCTTCAGGGTATAGACCCAGTAGTGGTATTGCTGTGTCAAAGGGTATGCACATTTTTGTTGCCCTTTGGGCATAGTTCCAAATAGCTCTCCAGAAGGGTTGGATGAGTTCACAGCTCCACCAACAGTGTAATAGTGTCCCAGATTTCCCACATCCCTTCCAGACAATGATCATTATCCAATTCATACATTTTAGAGAGAGGTCTAGAACTAGATTCCCAATAATTAGTTAAGATAAACAGTTAAATTGAGACAATTATAACTTTAAATTGGGGGACAAATAGAGGCTTGTGAGTTTATGAAAGTCTTTTCCCCCTAATGATTTGTTTTGAAATAATATTGTTTAATTCTAAGCAAGGCAAATATATTTTATTTTTTAAAAAGAGACAGTGTAAAGGTGAAACTAGAGACCAACCTTGGAGTATAAAAGCTTTAGCTTCAAACCCAGCTTCTGACTAGTTATATCTGTGACTCTTTTTTTAGTCATTTCACTTCTCAGTGTCCCAGTTAACTCTGTAAGATTATAAATTTCAGACTAGTTGCTGATTTATATTGGTGGAAGGAGTAACTTATATTGATGAAAAAACAACATACAGTACTTTAATGTTTTGTGGTTTCATTTACAGGAAGTGAATATGCAAGTGGTATGTACCTCTCTAAGCATTTTTTTCTGAAGCATTAAATTACTCAGATAAAGTTATTAAATACTCTAGTTCTCTTCCCTAAGAACTTCCCTAAGTTCAAACCCTAAGAAAAGGGGTTTGAAATTTTTATTATTTTGTAGTATACAGTACCACAAATCCCCTTCTTTCTGTGTTGGCATTTGTTGTTATATAAATTTCAAAGGAAGAACAGTTATCTAAAATTTTATTCTGGGTTTTGATTGTGGCATTTTATATGTAAACTTTGAAGGGGAACTCTTGAAACAAGCAAGAGGGGGTGGGGGGAGGGAAGCAAGATTGGGGAAAATTGTAAAACTCAAATAAAACCTAAAATTAAAAGAATGAACTCAAAAAAAATAATTGCCAACAAATTTAGTAGATTATATAATTATTAGACATAAAGACATTCATTCAAAAAATTCATCAACATTTCCTTTTTTAACTAAAATTTTCTATTTATTGAATCAATAAATATTTAAATATAGAAATTTAAAAAGATATATAAAATAAAACTTCTATTATATAATTTATTTTAGGAAGATATTAAATTTAATATCCCCTTTTCCTTTTGTTCACCTTCCTATAATACTGCTTGCTTTCTTTGGCTGCTTTAAAAACATAATAAAAAAAATTATGGTTGATCAGATGAGAAAATGTTCACAAAACTCTTTGCCAACTTTAAAGCAGCTGTATACATGTCAGACACTAGTATAGGGTTTTAGTGAAAAAACTATTGGGCAAATACCTTAGGGAAAGATGGTCTTGAAAATTTTACTTTGCTTTTCCTTTTTACTGGGGAGAGCTAGCCTGATCTAATACAGAGGTTAAGGGACTAAAGTAGTAAACCCTATTTAGAAAATTACAAGCAGTTAGGTGACATAGTGGATAGGGTATCTGGTCTGGAGCCAAGAAACTCTTCTTCATGAGTTCAAATCTGCTCTCAGTCACTTAATATCTGTGTGACCCTGGGCATGTAGCTTAACCCTGTTTGCTTTAGTTTCATTATAAATTGAGCTGGAGAAGGAATTGGCAAGCTATTCTAGTATCTTTGCCACAAAAATCCCAAATAGGGTCACAGAGTGTCTGATCTGACTAAAATTAGCTAGTCTCGCTCTTGGGGTTTAAGAGTTTTTATAGGGTATACTGAGAACCCATTAAATTTAGACAGAAAAGTCATTCTCAGAAATCTCCAAGTAGTAAACATTTGGCTTGAAATGTTTTTCTTAATTTTTCTAAAACTGCCCACCTAAAGCCAGTTTTCGAAATTTAGTATATTGTAATCTACAGTTCCTTTTAGTATTAGCATGGTTTTTTTTTATCAGATACATTTTATTACTCACCACTCAACATAATATTGGCCAGAGAAGTGTGTTTATGATGACTATTTGTTGATTAATTTAAGTCACAGTAAATTTTCCTATCCAAAATCCATTCATCAAATATCTATTGGATATCTAATATGTACAGAATACTGCTAACTTTCTTATAAACTTCAAAAAAATAAATAAACCATGTTCCCTATCCTTGAGATTAGAGTCTAGATTGGAAAATAATACAACTATAATATAAGCAATATATTATAAGAGCAATAAAAAACCATATCCACTTGACTTCTAAAATAAATGCAAAGTTCCTGCAGGAGGGGGGGGCAGCTAGGTGGCACAGTAGATAGAGCACCAGCCCTGGAAATCTATTATTGTTGTTGTTGTTGTTATTACTATATTATAACTTTCTAACTAAACAGAGCTAAAAATTGGCCAGTGGTTTCACTTGCTAGTCATTGGAGTACCAAAAACCTATAGGAATTGCAGCCTCTCTCCGATGCTTGACTGGTAGGACCTCTATGGGTAACTCAGAAGTAAGGAGATCTACATTCCTAGGGTACCTGCTAGAGTCAAGCCCAATCTTTAGTTTTTTGCAAGGCAATGGGGTTAAGTGGCTTGCCCAAGGCCACACAACTAGGTAATTATTAAGTGGCTGAGGCCGGATTTGAACTCAGGTACTCCTGATTCCAGGGCCAGTGTTCTATCCATTGTGCCACCTAGCTGCCCCAAGCCCAATCTTTTTAACTAGACCCATCAATAAACTGTTATAGGGAAGTCCCAACAAGAAAATTTCTCCTCCTAATGCAAACTGCAACTGCTCTGCAATTTAGAGAGCTACTTGGAGGCTTTGAGAGGTTGATTTGCAACATCTTATGCTTGATGCTGCTTGTGTCAGAATCCTGACTGCAGCTTACAGTAAAGATTTCAGAGACTATTCTAACTAATCTTATGTTTCTCTAGTCTTCAACCCTTATCAACATTTACAATACAGCTTTTAGCATCTAATTGCATATTGTCTTTCCTTGGATTTACCTATACAACTAGTTATAACTCAAATACTTATTGAGTACTTTATATACAAGACATTGAGATTTAAGAAATACTAAAGAAACAGTCTCTGTCTTAAAAGGCTTAAGGGGAAGATGGTGACAAGAGTGGATCCTGTCCTAGGCACTCTCTCATAAATCTTTGAAACTAAGGACTCTAACTAAACTTTCGAGAGACAGAACCCACAGAGGGACCCAATGAGGCAGTTCTCCTACTCAAGGGAGCAGAAAGGCTCTGCTCCCCGGGGTTAGAGGGGTGGCCCACCAAAAGCGAAAGAACTTCAGCCTCCCAGAGGCAGCCCCAGGGTGCTGGGAGCCGCAGCTCACAGCAGCGGGGGCAGTTTCCTGACCTACGCCCCAGGGAGCACTGGGCACAGATTGGGGGAACAGCCGTGGTACCTCTTCCAGAGCGAGCATGTGAACCTCAGCCCTCAGAGCACACACAGAGAGCAGCTTGGCCACAGCATTCCAGATCCAGGAAACAGAAGCAGGCAGAGCCGGTAAGCCGGAACCCCCAGGGCATGAGTCCATTGAACCTAGGGAGGGGAGTGAAGAGAGAGAGACTGCCAAGCTCTGTCCTCTGCCCCTGGAACAGGACTCTAGGGCTCTGACCACATTCAGATCCTGATCGCAGTCCAGGACCCCCCATAGAACAGCAGGGCCACCCCCGACCTGAGCCCCGTGGCAGAGGGGTTGACCCTAACCCTCACACACTGAGACCCTTGTGGGAGTGTCCCAAAAGCTCAGGAAGCACCCCCAAAACAGGCTTAGGCTGGGAAAATGAGCAAGCAGAGAAACAAGAGAAACACCATTGAGAAATACATTATCTATGATCCCAAGAAGGATCAATATACTCAATCTGAAGATGAGGAAGCACAAGCTCCTGCATCTAAAGACTCCAGTAAAAAATAGAAATTGGGCTTAGGCTATGACAGAGCTCAAAAAAGACTTTGAAAATCAAATGAGAGAGTTAGAAGAAAAACTGGGAAAAGAAAGGAGAGAGAGATGCAGGAGAAACATGAAAATGAAGTCAGCAGCCTAGTCAAGGAAATCCAAAAAAATGCTGAAGAAAATAGCATGCTAAAAACTAGCTTAGGTCAAATGGATAAAACAGTTCAAAAAAGTTATTGAGGAGAAGAATGCTTTAAAAAGCAAAATTGGCCAGATGGAAAAAAGAGATAAGAAAACTCTCTGAGGAGAACAAATCCTTCAGACAAAGAATAGAATTCAGGGAGATTGATGAATTTACCAGAAATCAGGAATCAATACTTCAAAACAAAAAAAAATGAAAAATTAGAAGAAAATGTGAAATATCTCATTGAAAAAAACAACTGATATGGAAAACAGACTTAGGAAAGATAATTTAAAAATTATTGGAATACTTGAAAGTCATGATCAGGAAAAGAACCTTGACATCATTTTCAAACAATTACTACAGGAAAATTGCCCTGATATCCTAGAAGCAGAGGGCAAAATAGAAATGGAGAGAATCCACTGATTCCCCCTGAGAAAGAGATCCCAAAAAACCAACCCCTAGGAATATTATAGCCAAGTTCCAGAACTCCCAAGTCAAAGAGAAAATATTACAAGTGGCCAGATGGACACAGTTCAAATGTCATGGAGCTGCAGTCAGGATCACACAGGACTTAGCAGCAACTACATTGGAAGCTCATAGGGCTTGGAATATAATATACCAGAAGGCAAAAGAGCTTAGAATGCAACCGAGAATCAACTACCCAGCAAAAATGAATGTCCTCTTCCAGGGGAAAAAGATGGACTTTCAATGAACCAGGGGAATTTCAAATGTTCCTGTTGGAATGGCCAGAACTGAAGAGAAGGTTTGATCTTCAGATACAGGACTCAGGTGAAGCATAGGGAGTGGAGGAGAAGGGGAAAATAATGAGGGACTTAATGATGATGAACTGCATGTATTCCTGCATAGAAAAATGACACTGATAATACTCATATGAACCTTCTCAGTGAATAGAGCAGGTAGAGGGAGCTTATATAGTTGAAGCACAGGAGAAAGCTGAATTCAGAAATAAAATATGGAGTAAAAATTAAGTCAATAGAAAAAAGGGAAATGTAATGGGAGAAAGAAAAAGGAGAGGGGGAATAGGCCAAGATATTTCATATAATAAGATTTTTCTTTATTATAATAAATATTGTAATAAATGAGCTACTGCAATGATATGGAAGGGGGGGAAGGCAAGGGGGAATGAGGGAATCTTTGCTCTCATCAGAGGTGGCTAGGAGAGGAAACAGCATATATACTCAATAGGGTATAGACACCTGGAGTAAGAAGGAGAAGTGGGGGACGGGGGAAGGGGGGGACGTGAGTGATGGAGGAGAGGATGGACCACAGGGGGGGAGAGTGGTCAGATATAACACATTTTCTTTTTTACTTCTTGCAAGGGGCTGGGATTAGATGGCCTGTCTGGGACCATGGGGCCAGGTGGATGCTGGGCCTAATGGGTGGTATTGGGGTTCAGGGCCTCTGGGCCCCGGGGCCAGGGATCTGTCTGCTGCTCCACTCAGCTACCCTACAGCAGAGTCAGAGTGAAAGGAGAGAGAAAAATATAGTACATGGTAGTGGAGAAATAAGAAAGGAGGGAGTTGTGATCAGCAATGGCAACAGTGGAAAAATATGGAAGTAATGTTTGCAATGGACTTATAAAGAATATGACCCACTCATGACAGAGTTGTTGGTGTTGGAAGAAAGACTCAAGCACATTTTTTATTATTATTATTTTGGTGGGGGGTGCAGGGCAAATGGGGCTGGGTGGCCCACCTGGGGCCACATAGCAGGGTGATCGTTGGGTGTCTGAGGCCAGATTTGGATCCCGGTGCTCCTGGCTCAGGGGCCGGTGCTCTGTCCACCACCTAGCCACCCCTACTATTATTACTATTTTATTTTGGTTTCTTTTTCTTTTTTTAGTTTTTTCAGGGCAGTGGGGTTCGGGTGGCTTGCATGTCACACAGCTGGGTGATTGTTGGGTGTACGGGGCTGGATGTGGGTTTGGGTACTTAGGACTCCAGGGCTGGTGCTCCGTCCACTGCGCCACCTGGTCATACCTACAATTATTACTATTATTTTTTTAATTTTAATTTTTTTTCCTCTCCCCTTTATCGCTCAAGTGAGTCTATATTTTTGGGGGGGAGGGGTATTTTCTTTACTCTTAAACAAGAATATTTTATTAATGTATAAAAAAAATTTGTACAAAATGAGAATAAATAAATATTAAATATTTTTAAAAAGGCTTAAGGGGAAGTAGAGGGCTGGAGGAGTTTGAGGGGCAGTCCCTGAATAAAAATATAGTATTTACACAAGTAAGTAAATAAAAAATAAATTTTAGTGGGAGAGCACAAATATTGGGGGGTGGAGGATAAATCAAGACTACAAGAAACAAGTAGCACTTGAGATGAGAATTGAAGTATCTAAAGATTTTAAAAGACAGGTGAATAGAATAAACTGGGAGTCATTTGTCCTTATTTAGACCTTTCTGGTTGTTCGTTCATATTTTTCCTTTTTGTATTTCTCTTCAATCATATTCCTGTTCTTCAAAATTTCTACACACACACACACACACACACACATAAATACACATATCAAACGTGTGTGTATATATATCTTCAATTGTTTAAAATACAATAAGAAAAATCATAAATCACATGGAGATGACTTTTTTCCTATAGAATGAACTATGCTGATATAGTATTTTAGACCCTGTAACTGAATGTCAACAAAAAAATGGAAATAAACTTCATGTTACTGTATGTAAGGTAGTATAGCAACTTTTGAACACAAGCTTAATTTTTTTTTTTTTACTGTTATTCCCAATCCTACAGAAATGAGCTGCACAATTGAAAAAGCTCTTGCAGATGCTAAGGCACTTGTTGAACGTTTAAGAGACCATGACAATGCAGCAGAATCTCTGATTGAACAAACTACTGCTCTCAACAAGCGAGTAGAAGCAATGAAACAGGTTTGTATATCTTTTTATTTCTATGTAATAAAAGTAAACATTTATTTTAGATGTGTCTTGAGCTTTTTTTGTGTTTAGATAGTACCTATTTGCACCAGTAATTCTCTAGATGTATGAATGGGCAAACTATTATTACTACTACTAGAGAATCATCTCCAGGGCCTGTGGACTAAGAATGGCTTTTACATTTTTAAACACAATAAAACTTTATTGTAAATGTAAAAATCATTCTTAGCAGTCCTAGAACTTAAAAGTAATTTGACATTTTAAATTAAGATCAACTTTAAACATTGGCACATGTAGTTTATAGCATTTAATGTTTATGTTTACTTTTAACATATTTGAGTACAAATAGTCTCATCTTTTTTTTCTTATAATAATATTTTTCTGCCAAATGAAGTTCATAGGGTCAAATAGCTAAAGCTGCTAAGTGACCTTCAAAGCTATCTAATTCAAACCCCTCATTTTACAGAAGAGGAAGCTGAAGTGGAGTGAGGTTAAGTGACTTCCCTTCCCCAGGTTTACACAGGTAGTCATCTTCATAGACACAGTATGTGAACTAAAATCCTCTGCCTCCAAAGGTCTTTCTACTAGGTCTCCTGCTATATTACCTCTTATTATAACCACATGCTTTTATAATTTGAAGAGCTAATACATTTTTGTTTGTTTTTCTTTTGGGGTTTTTTTTTTTTTTTTTAGTTTTTGCAAGGCAAATGGGGTTAAGTGGCTTGCCCAAGGCCACACAGCTAGGTAATTATTAAGTGTCTGAGACCAGATTTGAACCCAGGTACTCCTGACTCCAGGGCCAGTGCTTTTTCCACTATGCTACCTTGCCGCCCCCGAGAACTAATACATTTTGTCCCTACTGGAATGCCTTTAAAAAAGTATAAGAAATGGGTATTGCTTATGACAAAGTGACCAGATAATTCATTTTATTAATAGTTTTGCATAGAAGTACATTTCTGTAATAAATAAAAATGCACTATTAGAAAAAAGAACTGCTATAATTTTTCATTGTGATAGTCCTCTCTAGGTAAGACATGAATTCTTTAGGACCATTAGCATTAAAACAGAATGTAGTCAAAATGTTAATATATATACACATTTTGTCATGTTTTAAATAAGATATTTACAGGGGGTGGCTTGGTAGCACAGTGGATAAATAAGATATTTACAACTAGCCAACTAGCAATGTGCTCGGATTATAATATTTCCAGTGCTAGAAAGTTTTCAGGTACATACTCCAGGGTCAGTATTCTAATATGTTTCCTAGTAGTTATTCTTTTGTCCTGAGTGAAGTTCTTTACCTTCTCTGTATATCCATATAGATAAAAGACAGTCTTATACAACAGGTTCATTTGTAAATTATAAGGAGTATATTTTCCCATGGAAACATTGTAGTTGGGTTCCCAGGCCAATCCATGAAAACCTGCTTAAAATCTATGGAATTCCAGCCTCAAATACCAGAGACATATCACCCCCCCATGTTAATACATACTCTTCCTTGGCAGTTTGAGGTGGGAAGGAGCCCCAGTAAGAATTGAGAATATGGTTGATAATGGAGTGGTTTACATTGGTAGGAGATGCCTAGCTTAGCCTTGACTATGAAACTCCGAAATATAGGTCAAAACCTCCATATCCTTTTTCTTCTGAGGGCCCCTGAATACTGTTTAATGTACTTTCAGTATTCTTAATCTTAAGCAGCTCCAGTTCACAGAATTCCAAAGTTATAGAATGTTCTTTCTTTTTTAAATTTTATTTTTATTTTTCCTTTCTCTGCCCCTCCCATTAAGAGGCAAAAAGGTTTTTATTGTTGTTCAGCTATGTCTTGACTCTTCATGACCTCTTTTAGCATGTTTTCTTGGCAAAGATAATGGAGTGGTTTGTCATTTTCTTCTTCAGCTCATTTTACATGTAAGAAAACTGAAACAAGCTACTTGCCTAGTTTCACATAGCAATTAAATGTCTACGGCCAGATTTGAACTCAGGTTTTCCTGACTTCAGACTTGGCACTCTATCCACTGACCCATCTAGCTGCCCCCAAAATATCCTTTATATATATATATATGAAGTCATCGAAAACATTTTCACGCATTAGCCATGTTTGGGGGGTATGGAGTGAGAATTAAAGCAAGAAAAATATAAATGAGAAAAAAATACGTTTCAGTTTGCACTCTTGCATCTACTAGTTCTCTATAAGTGGAATATTTTTCATCCTGAGTTCTCTAGAATTGCATTGCTCAGAGTTGTTAAGTCTTTCATAATTGATTATCTTTTCAGTCTTACTGTTTCTTTGTAAATTTTTTTCTGGTTCCACTTATTTTCTTCTGCATTAAATTAGAAATTTAATAAGTCTTCCCAAGTTTTTCTGATCTTATCTCCTTCAATTTTGCAACACAATAATATTCCTTCACATCTGCATACCATAATTTGTTCAGCCATTAAGCAGTTGATGCATATTCCCCTCAGTTTCCAATTCTTTGCCATCATAAAAGAAGCAGTTTTTATATTTTTGTACATATGGGTCCTTTTCCTTTTCCTTTGATCTCTTTGTGTATAGATCTAGTTGTAGTTTTGCTGGATTAAAGGGTATGCACAGTTTATATCTCTTCAGGCATAGTTTGAAATTGTTCTCCAGAGTGCTTGGCACCACTCCACCAACAGTGTTTGAGTATACCTTTTATACCATCTCTCCTGCTGCATTTGTCATTTTCCTTTTTCTATCATCTTAGCCAGTCTGATGGGTATGAGATGGTATCTCAGTTGTACTAAATTGATTTTCTTTGATTATTAGTGATTTAGAGCATTTTTATAGTTTTAATTTCTTCCTCTGTACACTGCTTATTTGTATTCTTTGATTGTCATTTGAGAAATAGCTCTTTTTTAAAAATTTTACTCAATTTCCTGGTGATAGAATTATAAAAGAAGTAAATCCTCACTTTACAAATTCTCAAGCTTCCAAGATTGAGATTTTCAGATTTTAATACCATGTAAAGTCAAACTGTATACTGCGAACGTGAAATTTTGCAGCCCAGCTTTGCTAATAGTATCTTACCAAATCAAAGTTCCAGGAGCAGTTTCTAGAAATTGGGACCATTAGACTTGGAAATTTTTTCTTTGTAGTAATAGACATAGATGTCATAGTTGAAAAAGTGCTGCAAAATATACAAGTAGCAAACTTCCTAATATACTTATGGGTCAAAAGTTTTAATTTCAAAGCTATGGAGACTGTTTTCTTCAGGAATGTCATTCTGATTTCCTAAGGCAAGTCAATAATAAAATACAACTTACTTTTCAGAAATTTACCATACATACACAGCTAGCTTTTCAAGAATATATAGAATCAGATAAGTATAACAAACTGGAATTTTTGGAACAGATGAATGTTTACAATTTGTTACTGTAATTATCTGAAACAGTTAATACATTTCCCTACCTACTCAACTTAATGCTAGTTAGTGATATAAGTTCTATACTACAAACAGTTCAGTGAACTGAAGGTAAAAATGACTGATTAATTTTTCAGATTATTAATACAAATTATATAAAAATAAAACTGAGCTTATGTTGCCTCATTTTCATGTATTATAGGAATATTCACAGAGACGCTGTGCCATAGTAGAAAGAAGGCTAATGTTTACCTCTCATAGACCTGAGTTCTATCTAGTCTTGCTTTCAAAAACATATTATAGTCTTAGGACAGTGGGCAAGGGAATTAACCTCTCAGCACACCAGGCAGCTTTCTATAAATTATGAATAAATTGTTAAATTACGTTAATGGAGAGAAGGGAAATTCCATAGGAGTTCCCCATGTCAGTAAAGAACTAGTAACTGACACAAAAAATTGTTCCAATTATTTAAAATAGAATGAATATTTTTATGAGATTATTTTCTTTTTCAATCTTTACAATTAGTATCAAGAAGAAATTCAAGAACTTAATGAGGTTGCAAGACACCGACCACGATCTACATTAGTTATGGGAATTCAGCAAGAAAACAGACAAATCAGAGAACTGCAACAAGAAAATAAAGGTAATTTAAAATGCTTTAATTATGATAAATTAAGAGTGAAGTCTTTTCAGCGGCTGTGAGAATGGATTGTATTTTGACTTTAAAATAAATCAGGGGGGGTGGCTAAGTGGTGTAATAGATAAAGCACCGGCCCTGGAGTCAGGAGTACCTGGGTTCAAATCTGGTCTCAGACACTTAATAATTACCCTGCTATGTGGCCCTGGGCAAGCCACTTAACCCCATTTGCCTTGCAAAAACCAAAAAATAATAATAATAATAAAATAAAATAAACCAGGGGCACCTTGGTGGCACAGTGGATAGAGCACTGCCTCAGAAGGACCTGCATTTAAATCCAGCATATCAGTAAATTTTTGAAGTGATTTATTATAAGTCAAAATTTATATAAAGACATTAATTTCCATACATTACATGTCATGATATTTTTGTCACTCTTAAGTCTACATCAAGATTCTTTGTCCATTTGTTACCCTTCATTTCCCCCTTATGGTTATAGAATAGAGTATATTCTGCTTTGCATCATTTTACAGTATCATATAATTTTAGAGTTAGAAGGGAATTTAGTGGCCATGTTGTTCAATCTGTCTGAATAAGAATCTCATCTCTTACATACTTCCTCTCTCAATCATTTTTCCCTCCTCTCCTTTCCCCTTCCCTTGTGAAAGCAGGAATTAAAATACCTATTTTGTATATATATGAAGTTTATACACAATGCATTTCCACATTATTCATGTTCTGTAAGAAAAAAGGCAATGAAAGAGAAAAAAATATACTTCATTCTGCACTGTGAGTCCATCATTTCTGTATCTGGAATGGATAGCATTTTTTCAACAAGAGTTCTTTGAAATTGTGGTGAATCATTGATTATTTTTATAAGTTTGCTTTTTCTATATAAATTTTTCTGCCAGTTCTGTTCACTTAATTTGTATCAGTTCATATGGATTTTCCCAGGTTTTTCTGAAATGATTTTTTTCATCATTTCTTATAATACAAAAGAATTCCATCACATTCATGTAGTGTAACTTTTCAGACCCTTACAGTTTGACTTCTGACCCCATCACTCAGCTAAAATTGTTTTCTCCAAAGGTAAAAAAGTTATATTGTTATTGCCAAAATCTGATGGCCTTTCTTTAGTCCTCATCATCCTTCTTGACCTCTCTATAACATTTGACACTGTTCACCATATTGTCCTCCTAGATAGCCTTTCCTCTGGCTTTTCATAAAACTAGTTATTCTTGGTTCTCTTCCTACCTATCTGACACTTCCTCATTCTACTTTGCTGGATATCATTCCTAATCTCATCTTGAAAATGAGTGTACCACAAGATATGACTTGGTCTTCCTTCTCTCCTCTCTATATTCTTTCTTTTTTTTTTTAAGTTTTTGCAAGGCAATAGGGTTAAGTGGCTTGCCCAAGGCCAAACAGCTAGGTCATTATTAAGTGTTTGAGGTTTGGATTTGAACTCAGGTACTTCTGACTCCACTGCGCCACCTTGCCACCCCTCCTCTTTATATTCTCTTGGTGATCTCATCAGTTTCCATGAGTTAAGTTATCCTCTCTGAGCAAATGATTTCCAGATCTGCCTTTCTGGCCCTGGTCTCTTCTCCTGAGCTCCAATTCCACAATATCTGGATATTTTGAACTGAATGTACTGTAGGCATCTCAAACTCAGCATATCCAAAACAGAACTTATTATCTTTCTCCCAAAACCTGTCTCCTTCCAAATATCTCTATTTTGAATAAGGAAACTACTGTTCTTCCAGGCATTCAGATTCACAACCTCAGAGTCATCCTTTACTCCTCATTCTCCTTCACCAGATATATCCTTTCATTGATTTACTTCCACAACATCACTTGCATCCACTTACTCTTGTTTAGGCCTTCATCAGTTCTTCCCTAGAACATAAAAGAAAAACCTTCTACTTGATCTTTCTATCTCAAGTCACTCCCTCCCTCTAGGTAATCTAAGTCACTCATGCTAAAGGGGTATTGTTGAAGCACACTTCTGAGCATATCACTCTCATACTTTCATAACTTAGTCATCAGTGACATAGAAGGGTATTAAGAGAGTGGTCAGTACCAGATGTAAAAGAGATTTGCAGGGTAGAAGAGTCAAAGATGACTCCAAGACTATTAGACCAAGATGATGACATTTCCCTTAAAAGAGAAGTTAGAAGAGGGTTCATGTTTGGGGGGAGGGGGGAAGATTGTGAATTTGATTTTAGACATAATAAGTATGAGGTCCTAACATCAGGTTGAAAATGTAGAACTTTTTTAACTCTGGGGGAAATATTAGAGATTTGGAACTGTTGCATAGAGTTCATATTTGAAGCTATGAGATCCCAAAGGGATGGTGTATAGAGAAGCTAGTATAGGACCCTGAACAGAATCCTAGGTAACCCCTACACTTGAAGGGTGAGAAAAGAATATGGAATCAGCAAAGCCTCGGTCAGAAAAGGAGAAGGAAAATTATCAAAGTTAATATAGATACCCAGAGGAGAATAAATCAGATGTCTTTGAGAGATCAAGGAAACTAAAAAGTAGCATTAGCACTTGATTTGGGAGTCAAAGGACCCACTGTTTCCTTTCTTTGTGACTGTCACTGCATTTTCTTTATCTGAAAATAAGGGTTTCTGACTCACTTTTTTTCCAATTACCTATAAAGATAGGCTTCATCATTTTTTTTTGTTGTTAAAATTTTGAGTTCTATGTTTTTCTCTCTTCTTTCTTCCTCCCCAGGACAGCAAGTATTCAGATATAGGTTATAGATATACAATTATGTTAAACATACCACATCAATCAAACTGGAAGAAGAATCAGAACAAAAGGATGAAAACAAACAAAAAACAAATTGTAAAAAGTAAACATAGTCTGCTTTGGTCTGCATTCAGACCAAAAGTTGTTTCTCTAGATATGGATGGCATTTTCCATCACATGACTACAGGACTTTCAAGGTGCCCCCACAGTTCTAAATCTTATGAAATCCACACTATTAGCAGTATGAAAACAGTCATAGCCTTCTTTGTGTTGCCAAAGAACTGGAAACAGCTGTAGGTTTCCATTAAGAAAGGATTGGTGGAGAAGTATCCTAGAAAGACTCAATATAAGAAACTCAAAGAAACAGGAGATCTGATTGAATCAATGCAAAGTGAAGTGATGAATTAATAACAAAAAAATTTATTAAGTGCTTACTTAATGCCACTCATTTTGATAAGAACTAGTTCAATAGCCCCTGTTCCCAAAAGAACACAGAGTAGATAAGTAGATGAGCAGAATATTAAAAACACTTCAGTTCTAGGACAGATTGAAAGGCCTGGCAGTGTTAAGGATCTGCAGCACTCCAGATGACAATGTTAGGGGTTAGCAAAGCATGTGGTAAGTCTTGGAGGACTTTATGTGGTGGTTGCAGGCGGGGTGGTGAGGGGTGATGGTGGAGTAGAGTCAGCAGCCACTACAGTTCCTTCTAAGTTGTATGGGTAGCAGTACACTGGGGTCTGGGTATCTCAGTTCAAGAAAATATATTAGGAGAGAGAAGAAGGGAAGTGCTGGGGATTGGAGAGGGGGAGTGGTCTTCAGTGCCAGGCTATCCTGGAGGGGCTCTGGGATGGTCCTGGAAGCTGGGAGAGGTGGCATGGAACAAAGAGGAGAACCTAAATCACTACAAGGAAAATGACAAGATTGCTAAAAAAGGGAGTTGAAGCCTTGGTAATTGAAAAACAATGAAAATTCCTGAAGAACAGATTGACATTCTTTTCCTTTAAAGTGAGAGAGACAGAGGACTTAACAGGGCAGAATATTGTATACATTGTCAGATTAAGTTAACTGTACTGGATATTTTTGCTTGTCACAGGGTAGGATTCAGTCTAAAGAAATACTTGAAATGACTAAAATGAAAAGAAAAAAGATATAGGTGAAATTTGCATTTTTGTAAAAACCAAAAAATTTGCCAACAATGTCATTAATGACCTTGGAGAAAGCTATTTTAGTAAAATGATGGGGATACATATAAAATTGCAAGGGTTTGAGGACCATACTTTTTTTCCTCCTTTAGTATCATCTGAACTTCTACTTTCACCTGCAAGTTTATCTTCAAAGCACAACAGGTTTCATGCCCACAATGCTACTCTACTTTCTACAAATTAGCAGAGGCAGCAAAGAAGTAACCCTTCTGCCCAGTCCCTTTGTCCTTTTCCTGTGTATCTGCACTTCATCTTTATTACACCCTGTTAATGGTCAGCATCATTGGTCAATCCCCATCTCCCTGTCCTGAAAGACATTGCAGATAATGCTGGGCTCTCAGGTGTGCATTGTATCCAGCTCCTGCTTAGAATCCACCACAGCAGATCTGGGGACACTGGCCATTATACTTGTATTGAGGATATATGCTCCTTTTGAGAGTTTTGCAGCTTCTCAGGTCATTCATTCATTCGATAAACATTTTATTAAATGTCAGCTATATGCAGACTACTGTGCAAGGTCCTTAGGGAGATGCAAAGATATGAATTCAGACTTCACTGAAGCATACATTGTAGTAGGGAGGGGATAGTGCATATGAATGAGCTAGCATAAAGCATGGTAGATGCAAAAAAAGATACAGAGAAAGTGTTCTGTGTAGTCCAAAAAAGGAAGAGACCATTATTGACCTGGAGGAGGAATATAAATGGTATTTGAGCTGTGCTTTAGGGTAAGGAGAATTGTTCCTGAGAGCCATGGAATTTAGGTATTCCAAGAACAGAAAGTTATAGAAATAAAGACATGGAGACAGACAGAATGTAACAGATGCTAATTTATAGAATCAATAGAATCTGAGTTCAGAGAGATCATTAGAGTTAATTGGTCTAATTTCTTACCAAAGTCATGCTTGTAATAGATTGCTTCCATTTCTTAGTATTTTGAAGTACTTCCTTCTTTTCCAGTTAGAGGTAAATTCCCTGTCCTCAATATCTCAGTCCTTTCTGGTTTAACACTTTTTCCCCACATTTTTTTTCACATTTCAACTTATTTAAAGTCATTTGTATATGTATTTAATATTTGTTTAATCGAATTAAATCCCATTTAAGGATTCCTGGTACATGATATCCAAACTCAACTTGAAGACTTCCAATGTGAGGAATTCACTGAGTTAGCCCATGCATGCAGTGTTTAATGACTGGTTAAGATCATCCTCTTCCCATTGACAATAGTTCTGCCCATTTGTGCCAAGGCAAAAATAAAACTACTTCTAGCATATGATAACTCTTTAAATATATAAAGACAGATTACATTTATCTAAGCCATCTCATCTCTAAATTAGATCAGTACAGAAATTGCAGATAGTCCAATTGGATAGGAAATGAAAGATCAGACTATAGGTGGTTTCCCAAGGTCAAAACTTGAATTTGAAAGCCAGATAACTATACATTAGTAGGGAGTAATAGGGTCGACCATTTGTTGACCCTGATGGATGATCATTCTCCCACATATGTGTATGTATACACAACCTTAATGAGAAATGTGGTCCTGCCTAGGGATGTACAGGGGAAGTATTAGTGACCAGGACACATGTCAAGAGCGGCTGGTCATGCCTCTGATGTTGTAGCATTGCATTGCAGGTATCTTTTAATGATGTTGTTATATTGCTTTCTGCTGACAATCACATTTCTCCTACCAATCTTTAAGATCCTTTAATGTCATCCATTAACTATACTGTGCTTTAGTAAGCTGCTTCCCTGCAGGGAGAAGATGCTGTTCAATCAGCCAGTTTTTTCAGCCATCTCTACCTTCTTTTTCTGGAGTAAAATAATCATTTGATGAGTAATCTTTTTTTTTTTGTTTGTATTTTCTTCAAGTTTTAACATAAGACATCTTGATTTTTAGAAAATTATTTAGTTTTTGTACCAAAAGAATTACTTTGCCTTTTTACTTCAGAATGTGAATAAAATGTATTTGATTTTTGATAGAATTACGCACATCTCTTGAAGAACACCAATCTGCTTTGGAACTCATAATGAGCAAGTACCGAGAGCAAATGTTTAGGTTGTTAATGGCCAGCAAAAAGGATGACCCAGGTATTATAATGAAATTAAAGGAACAACATTCCAAGGTAATTTTTTTTTTGTCTAAACTTTTTAAAATGAAAAGGGGACCTATGGGTTAATTTTACTTTGTTTTGTATAAATTTTTAAAAACTCATGAATAATAGCCTCATTTAAACATGTTGTCTTTTCAACTATGATTTCTTCCATTTCTATTCTTTATCTGCAAATTTTCAAATTGTTTCTCATGTTTGATCTCCTACCATAAATTCTGATGTTTACTTTATCCTTTGTGTGATGTATTAAAACATAGGAGTCTAATTAGAGAAATACAGATTAAGTCTTTATTCTAAATTTGGGTTTTTTTTAAGTTGTGTGTATTTAAAGAATATTTTAGGTGCTTTTGTATAGATCAAAATGACTTCTAGAAAATGAAAACTCTAGGGGGAACCTCAAAACAACAGAATGGTGACTTACACAGTTGCCTTTTAAAGCCTTAAGGCAATTTATTACTTATCTTTAAGTATCGAGACAACTTACTACTTTTTCTAGAGGAACTTTATTTACTCTTGGAATTTAGCAATTTAAAATTCAGAACAAGAATAAAAGTCTTTGGGTCCAAAATTCTTTTAATAATAATCTTCATCTAGATCACCAAGAAGAGAATAGGATTGTCAATTTACCTCACTTTCTAGAAGGTGAAAATGTAGGAAACACAGAAATTAGTGTGTACTTTTGCTAAGAAAAGACTGGCAAAGTAGCCTGGCTACTAACTTACATTCTGAGGAGACTGCTATGAAGAATAATCATAATTAATATTCTTTTCTCAGAGCTGAACACATGAACAGCAAGTAAAAGTAAAAGGGAACCAAACTATTTGAAAATTTAGAAGTAAAAGACTTATGATGCTTTCTGAATGAGACTACTAAAGAATATACAGATTTCTGAGTTCCAAGTAGCACTTTTATAAAATTAGATCAGGTATTAGGGCACAAATTGCAAACGAATGTAAAAGCACAAAAATATTAAATGTCCATTGTTGCCCTTAATGAAATCAAATTAAAACATATAAAGCACAAGCAAAAAATATACCCTAGAGAGATTTAATAATGAAATTCTAAACAATGAGTGGTTCAAGGAACAAATAGAGAAATAATAATGTAAATGCCAATGATAATGATAAACAACAAATAATTGCTACATGAGACACTGATAATAATAAGATGTCTTAGCAAGATTTCTGAGATGAAGCTATTCTTTCTTAAGTTTTTGCAAGGTAATGGGGTTAAGTGGCTTGCCCAAGTCCACACAGCTAGATAATTATTAAGGGTCTGAGACTGGATTTGAACTCAGGTACTCCTGACTCCAGAAGCTATTCTTAAAAGAAAAATTACATACCTAAAAACCTACATTAAGAAAATTTTAAAAGAGATGGCTAATAAACTGAATGTACAGTTTTAATAGTTAGAAAACAAAGAAACAAAATAAGCATAAAAGAAATATGTCATTGTTATTCAGTTAAAACATATTTAGGGGGAAATAAAAAAGGTAAACTTTTAGTTAACTTGATTAAAAAGAAGACAAGCAAATCAGATTAACAAAAATGAACAAGTAAAATCACATCACAAAAGAAATAAATTACCAGACAAAACTTGAAATTCGATGTAATAGTTACAAAAATATAAAATAAGAGCCCTAAGTAGTGATTTGAAGTAATATAATTTCATAAAAGGAAATTGAACTAGCAGCATTAAGGAACCCCTGATCCAGATAGATAACTACATGGTTAATTGGATTAAAATGAATAGGCTGTTCTCAAGAATTGAGAAACCATTTTACCAAACTCCTTTTGAGAAAAATATACTCATAATATTTAAATCTTTTAATTTTCAGTTGATTGTTAGTCCCTGAAGGCCAAAAACTTGTTTTTTTTATCTTTGGAACTCCACTCCCAACCCTCCTATTCCCCCTCTTAATACAGTGCTTAGCACATAATAGGTATTTAATCAGTATTTGTTGACTGACTAAAGTGGGAAAGCATAAAGCAAAGAAAGGAACTATAGACCAATATCACTAATGGCTATTTATTTTTAAATGTAAATTAAATCCTGACCAAAGGATTATTCCCATTTATCTAGCATCATTCACTATGATCAGATTGGATTTTTAACATAAAGACGCTTGTCATTCAGCATTAGGAAAATTAACAATCATCTTATTTAAATTCCAAGTCACATAATTATTTTAATACATGCATAAAAAGCCTTTGGAAAAAGTAACACTCATTTATGCTATGGGGGGAAAAAACCTTTAATGTATAGGCATAGAAGGATCTAAAAACCAAAAGTCAACATACCCAATAAATACAGAAGTAAAGCAATCCTTTTCCTGCTATTATTGATATAGTTCAGAAAATACTTGCAATAACACTAAGACAAGAAAGTATAGATGTAAAGATAGACAAAAAGAAGAAACTTTCCTTGACCTGTTGGAAGAGGGTAAAATCATTTACTGAGAAAATCTAAGGAAGTCAGCAGAGAAACTAATTTTAGCATCAATAAAGTAATAGGTTACAAAATAAATTTACAATCAAGAGCATTTCTATTTAGTAATAACAAAAGCCAGGAGGAAATTATAGGGGTTTCCCATTTATATAACACACAATGTATAAAATAACCTGGTAGTCAATCTACTAAAGTGCATTCAATTCCTATATTGTTGCTATTACAAAAGCAATACTTCAAGAAATAAAAAGCAGCTTAAGTAATTGCCAGATTATTCAGTATCCTTGATTGCTCTTGCCAATATATGCAGAATGGCAGTGATATTAAGGTAAAATCATGGCTTTAGTACTATATCAGTGAGATTACCCCCCAAGGGACACTTTACAGAGCTAGACAGAATAACAAAATTAAGGAGAAATAAAAACTGTAAAATATCAAGCAAAATTATTTAAAAAGGTAGGAAAGAAAGAGAATAGCACTTACCAACTCCAGTTGGACCATATTATAAAACAGCCATCAAAACCATTTGGAACTAAAAAATTATAAAAGTAGATCAATGAAATAGACTAGACAAAGAAGGATGAGAAATAATGAAACTTATTAATTCATTGTAAAACTGGAAAGCAGTCTGGCAGAAATGAGGTTTAGACCAGTATTTTATACCATAATCCTACAGTAAGTTCAAAATAGTTATGTGACCCAAGTATTAAAGTTTATATCATAAAAAATAAAAATTAATGAAGCTGGATCAAAGGGTATACATAGTTTTATTGCTTTTTTGACATAGTTCCAAATTGCTCTCCAGAAAGTTTGAATAAGTTCACAATTTCACTACCAGTGCAGTAGTGTCCCAGTTTTCCCACATTCCTCTCCAACATTGATCATTTTCCATTTTTGTCATATTGACCAATATGATGGGTGAGATAGTACCTCAGAGTTGTTTTAATTTGTATTTCTCTAATCAGTAATGATTTAGAGCATTTTTTTCATATGACTATAGGGAACTTTAATTTCTTTAACTGGAAATTTTGACTATTTTACAATGGGGAATGACTTATATTCTTATAAATTTTATTCAACTCCCCATATATTTTAGAATTGAGTTCTTTAATCAGAAACACTAGCTCTGAAAATTGGTTTCCAGCTTTCTACATTCCTTCTAATCCTTGATTGTATGGTTTTATTTTTGCAAAACCTTTTTATTTGATGTAATCAAAAGTACATAATTTTGTATTTTATAATGTTCTCTATCTCTTGTTTGGTCATAAACTTGTCCTCCATAGATCTGACAGAAACTATTCCTTGTTTTCCTAATTATGGTAATCACCCTTTATGTAGTGACTAATTTATTAATGAAAGGGTGAATTGAGAAATTAACAAAAATAAAATAAATAATTTGAGTTATGTGTAGAGATTTTACATGAATAAAATTAATTCATAAGGGAGATGTTTGACTGTACATCAAATATTTTATAAAAATTTGTAGACATCCAGCAATTTTATAAAACCAAAAGCCATTTCCTAATAAATAAGTTGTCAAAAGATATGAACAGTTCTTAAAAGAATTGTAAATCTACAATTATATGGAAGAATCCACCAAATTGTAATGGTAAAAGTACAGATGAAAAAAAATCTCTTGAATTTCACTTCACACCAGCAGATCAACACAGATAACAACAGATAGAAGTAGTCAATATTATAGAAGTAGTGGAAAGACTGAAACATTGATGCATTGTTGCTGGCTCAGTAAATTGACTGAGCCATTCTAGAAAGCAAGCTGAAATTGTGCAAAGAAAATGAATAACATGTCCATTTTCTTTGAATTATAGATTCACCTGCTCGGTAATATATTGCAGGAAGACCAGTGGCAAAAAGAAAGGTCCTGCAGTCACCAAACTATTTATAGCAACACTTTTTGTCTTAGCAATAACCTGGAAACAGCTTGTTAGAGAATGATTCAACAAATTGTGATGATACATGATTATAATGAAATGTTACTATGCTGTAGAAAACAATAGACATGATTAATACAGAAAAGCATGAAAATATACACAGAAGTAAAGTTAGGTAAGCAGAACCAGGAAAACCATACACAGACATGACAACACATTCATGGGAAATTAAAGGTTATGAAATTATAATGGCTAAGCCTGGCACAAAGAAGAAATGAAATACATCATCACCAGGAAGGAAAGACAATGTCCTCAGACTTTTTCAATATTTGGTTAATTTTACTGGCCTGTCTTTCTTCTTCTTCCATTTTTATTCATTTTTTGTAAGGGATCAATTCTTAGAGTCAGGGGAGTACAGCAGAAAAGTAAGTAACAAAGCATGTCAATTAAAATATTTTTTAAAAAGAAGAAATTTATTCTTGTATATAACTTAAGTCAAATTAATCCTAATTGAACTGCTATCTAAACATTGAAACAATTGACTGAATCAGAGTCATTTTTTATACTTTTTAAAGTATTTGAAGTATAAATATTGACTATTAGAATTACTTTTTAATCTATCTGAATTACTAAACTATAGAGTTAAAAGGCATTAATTTAAAATATTTCTTTTTATTTGAAAATAACTTTATGCACTTAGGGTAAGAATTGCTTATTACCAAATGGTTAGTCATAAGGTAGATTTTTTGACCGCAGTAGCTCTTGGAAAAAAGTCTGTGAAAGTCCTTTGTGTCACTGAAAGAAGTTCTCAAATGATGAAATTGTTGGGTTTTGTTGTTTGTGTTTTTTGCATTATGAGACTGAGGATTAGAAAAATGAAAACTTAAAAGTCTTAATAATTTTAAAATTCCAGTTTCTTTGATAATTTGTATCTCAGGAATAACTAATCAGTAGCCCTTATTTAATTAAGTAGAACAATAAATTGAATAAATTTACAAAACTTGGAATGGTATGGTGCAGAATTCTTTCTAAATGTAATCCTTGGAAATTCAAGTGGCATTCTCATTGGACTTTAAAAATTCAGCTGCTGCAGAATAAGGTGATGCTAAAAGCATATAATATTTATATTAGAATGGATATGAAATTATTGATAAGAAAAATGTAATTCCTATGAAGTCCCAAATCATCTTACATTTTAGAATTGACAATTCTTTTGACATATTTCTACCCTAGGATTGTAAAATTTAATCTGTATGAGAGCAGGGAAGGGGGGGGTGAAAAACAATCCTGCCCAAGATTCTTTGCTAGAATCCTCTGAGGTGCTGGACTTTCTAGATAGTGACTATAAAAGAAAATGTATCACTTACACTGATCTCTTTTTGAACAATTAGGCATTAGTTTTTAGTACTTTTAAACTCATCTTTGACTATGCAGAATTATTCATCTAAAATCCTGGTATTAGATTAATGAAATAATTAATGACTGTTTTCTTTCTTGTTATTAATTCTAACTAATAAATATTGGTGTTTTATTATATTGATTTTTATCCAAAAGGAAATTTTTTTTTAATAGCATTTTGGAACAAGCAATCTCTCCTTTGTGGCTACACTCTGCTATAAATATATGTGCCCACAATTAAATTTTTGAGCACATATTTTAATATAAGTGGGAAATTGGGACAGGCTGATTTTTGCCCAAATAATGACTAATTTTTAATCCTTTTTTTAAACTATTTTTGGAACTCTTAAAAATTTTTTTTTCAAGTAATAAAGCAATTGGCTAACACGCATGAACTAACTCATTCAATTTTTAAATTACGGATCATATCCGTATTAATATTATAATGACTCTGTACTACAGATTGACATGGTATACCGTCACAGCTCTGAAGGAATCTTCCTTGGTGCACCTCGACGAATCCTTGAAGCAACTCAACATGGACTGGAGAGAAGGCACTTGGAAGCAAATCTGAATGTACACTAATAAAACAATTGACTTTGTGGGATTGGTTGGAGGGGGGTTCCAGTGTTTGATATTTTAAATTTTAACATTGGGTTTTAAATTAATGAAATTGCCAATTTACTAAAAATTAATAAAAATGTGCTTGTGAATGCCAAACAGAAGCATGAAAGTGCAGAGTATAGCCCTCCACTCACATTTAATCTCATGATATAATGTATACCATGTATTGCAGGACACATGGCATATTAAAAATTTTTAAGCTTATATATCATAAGATAGAATGAGCCTTCCATTTCTTTGTTGACTGTTGCTGTATAAAGTTTTAGTTTTTTTTTTTTAAGAATTATTCATTAGAACCCTATTTTTGTACTTGGGGACATCACAGGAATCTTTTTCTTGACAATAATTTAAGTTGATTTATCAAATAATTTTGTGAATCAAATAATTTTTATATTGAGATAATTATCGAGAAATTAAAATCATTTTGAGATTCTCTTAAAGTCACAATTAGATTGTGTTTCTTCCATTGAGTCTTAATTCCCTTGCTTCAAGGTCAGGTGTATCATGCATTTTTAAATGAAGTAGAAGTCCTACATCATAGAGATTATAAGGGATTAATGTAAAAAAATTAAGGGATACATTATATTGAAGGGACTACTATAACTTTCCCTCATATTTAAAATCAATATTAAAAGCAGAGGCACTGCCTTTCATGTCTATTAAAATGTCTGTGGCACTTTCTTTAAAGATTTAAGTATTTATTTGTAGACCATAAGTTTGAACTGTTATCTTGAATTTCTCTGGTTTCTAGCCTCTAGTTCTTAACTCCTGTCATTTTTAAGGTGGAATGAAGTCTTGATACCTTTCTATGAAAATTCAGTGTTATTAAGAGCTTGAGTTATATAAGTTATATATAATTGTATATAAGTTTATATAATTCAGTTTTGACTGGGATTTGGAAATACTCTACATAAATTTTCCTTGTATGGAATTTGCTGCAGCAGAATTTGGAATGTAGAACATTATCTTTCTTGCTTCCATTTGGAAGCTAAAGTATTTATTTCCCCACACGTGGACTCCCCTTTATATTCTACTAGCTACGTTTGATGAAACAGAACTAAAAGTTAGTTACATAAATGTTGGTTTCATTGTTTCTCTTAGTTTTCTGCCTCTTCTCACTTCCTTCTGAGTGTTATTTCATTTTATCATAAAAGTACTTCTAGTTGTCTTTGTAAAAAAATATTGAATCCTTGGACAAGTTTGTCATAAAGTAATAATCCAAACCGTCAATATGCAGTTTTTTTAATAGATAGCTTTTCCTCCCAAATTAATGGATAAATTTAATCTACATTTTCAGTTGGCCAGAAGAATTATATGGTTGGAATTCTATATGATAGATGTCTTCTGTCAGTTATTATAGTGGCCAACATTTATATGGTACTTATTTATATGGTTACAAAATATTTATTAAAAACATTGTTTCATTTGAACCTCACAGCTCTGGGATATGGTAATAAAAATATTCTCATTTTATAGAAGAGGGAAAATTGAAACTCAGGTTGATAATAGCTTACATGTATACAGCTTTGTTAAGATTTGCAAAACGTTTAATGTACTTTATGTGTACATAAAGTATTTGAATGTAAGATACTCATTTGAATCTCCTAAAAATTCAACTATCTTATGTAATATCTTCATTTTGTAAATGAGGATTTAAAGCAGAGAGGTTAAATTATTTATCCCTCCCCCAATTATACAACTAATAAACTTGAAAATGAAGACTTAAACAAGGCCTTATTATTCCAAGACCAGTATTCTTTCTACTCTATCACATTGTCTTTTGTATAGATATATGGTTCTTTGGAACCCTAGCTTAAATTTGCTTAAATGTGATTATGACAACACAAATAAATTTACAAGTTCTGAATAATGAGAAAAATCATACTCAGTAAAATAATGGTAAAAACGCAGAATCTATTTCAAATATTTCTTAGTTTTTCAATGAAATTAGTCTTTGTGTAATATTAGAAAAAAAACAGATTTGGTCTTTTATGGAAACAACAATGTAAAGAGTATAAAGAGAATGAAAACGATTCTTTAGCTACTTTTTTTAACCTGTTACATATAAATTAAATGAGTTTTGTTGCTGTTTGTCTTCCATTAAAGTATATGCTTTTTAAGTTGACAGCTCCATGAATAGGTATACTTGGTATCTTTTAGAATATAAATTTTATATAGCAATACAAAGTAGAGGGATGCTCTGGAAATGTTTTACATTAACTGAAGAAGTAATATTCTGATCTAATATTCTTTCTCCCTGTTCCTTTTTTTATCTTTAAGGAATTACAAGTACATGTGGACCAGATAACTGAAATGGCAGCAGTAATGAGGAAAGCTATTGAAATTGATGAGCAGCAGGGTTGCAAAGAGCAAGAACGAATTTTTCAACTTGAAGTAAGTTTTAAATTCCAAGTATAACTTGAAATAGCCAGTGTTAAAAAAAAATGCAATCTAGCATAACATTTTTTTGTTTGTCTTTTGAAAAATGGGAACCATGTTTCAGCTAGTAATGAAACCCAGTTGATGTTGAGGGATAAAGAGCTTTTTTTTTTAATCTGAATTTTAAGGGTGTACTTCTGCCAATTGTTTAGAAATATATTTTTTTACTCAGGTATAGTCATACATTCTTCTCACAGTGGTGGCATACATTAAATGCCTTTAAATCCTCCTCACTATAAAAGAAACTCATAAAGACCTGTTACTGGCTTGGATCAATAATCCTTTGACAGACAACAGAAATTAGTATAGCTGACTTAAAAATTTTTAAGTTTAAAACTCCTGGGGCAGTGAGGTGGTACCAGTGGACAGAGTGCTGTCCCTGAAATCAGGAAGACCTGAGTTCAAATATGACCTCAGACACTTAATAATTATTTAGCTATGTGACCTTGGGCAAGTCACCTAACCCCAATGCCTTTCTAAAATCAAAAAAATAATAATTTAAAAAACCCACTCATGTTTAATTTTACCAACTTGTATTTCAGTCACTTAAGTTAATATTTTCTATGTAGGCATGACATTCTTTCTAAATCTAACTGCATTCATTGGTGGGATAGAAACGTTTTAGGTACTTCATTTGTAGCTGCAGAAACATGAGCCATTGTTCTCAAATTCAGTGGAATAAATGTCTCATAGGAAAAAATCATTTTGAAACTGTGTAGTATTTAGTGACAGCCAACATAGTAGCTATGTTCTTTTTGCCACTAAAGCAAGCAACAAATTTAACAAATGGTTTAAGTCAGTCAATGAAATATTAAAATATAACTCCTTTGAAAACAATCATGACTTGAAAGTTGAAATTAAAAGCTCCTCACTGGGGGCAGCTAGGTGGCGCAGTGGATCAAGCACAGGCCCTGTAGTCAGGAGTACCTGGGTTCAAATCCAGTCTCAGACACTTAATAGTTACCTAGCTGTGTGGTCTTGGGCAAGCCACTTAACCCCATTTGCCTTACAAAAAAAAAAAACCCTAAAAAAAAAAAAGCTAATCACCAACATTCCTTTTAGTAAAATCACAAACTACTCAGCATCCCTTCTATTTGAGTATTTGTGAAGAAACATGAGAGGCAAAAAGAATGGTTTCTTATTACTATACAGTATACAGTGTAAAGAAAAAAGATTGGGAGTTCTAAAACATATTCTAGGTCCAGGATAGGGGCTTTTGTGACTTACTTTAAACTTGGAATTTTTCTCTATAAAATATAATCGTAAGTTCTTTTTTGGATCAAAAACTAACATCCTTAAGGAATATAGCTCATGGAAAAGGAAGTAGAAGTTATGGTAGGCAGGTCACATTCTCTTACCCAAGAAAAATACATTCTCCTGATGTAGGCTGACTTTTATGAGATAATTTGGCACAATTTATAGAGATTCCATTTTACTCAGGTATCAGAAGAACTGGATTTATTCACATAAAATCATGGGAGATGGAACTTTGAAGGCATCTAGTCCAGCTCCATGATCTTGCATTTAAGGAAACTAAAGGAAACTAAATCCAAAACACGTTTAGACATATTTTGACTTAACATCACTTAACATCTCAGAGCTGAGGGCAGCTCTCAAAAATTGTAAGTTATAGGCATATTTATTACCTTACTGCATTGGTGGAGGACGTTTACATACCAGTAATCCTCTACTAATAAAATCATAATTCTAGACCAAAAGTGTATATATTATTTTTGCAGTTGTGAAATGATTTTGATTGGTTACTTCTGCATCATAATTTCCTTTTCTCCCCCCAAGAAAGTTTATCTATTTTAATATGCACCTTGATGTATGTATGTATAGGGATTTTGTTATTTATTTTCTTACAGCAAGAAAATAAGGGCTTGAGAGAAATCCTTCAAATAACTCGAGAATCATTCCTGAACCTCAAGAAAGATGATGCATCAGAGAGCACATCTTTATCGGCATTGGTAACCAGCAGTGATTTGAGTCTGAGGAAGAGCTAAAGAACTTGGAAAAATCACTGAGCTTCTATTGCACAGCTCCTAATAAGGAACCAGGGTTTACTTAAAAAGTTGTTAGTGAATTGAATACCAGAAAAATCACAATCTTAAATCAACCCTTCATTTCATTCTTTTTATATTATGTACACCGGCAAATGACGTTTTAAAAAGATCAATATTTGGTTGTCATTGACTTTATTCCTATTAAAATTTTTAATAGGAAAGTGAAAACTTTAAGCCATTGTTATAAGGTAAACAAAAGTTCTTATAGATAGAAACTACTGATCGTTTTAGGCCCCTGCCATGCTGTTATTTTTCTTAACTTTTTTTAATCCAAATATTAAATATATGTAAAGTTCTATGTAGAATTTGTGCAGTTATACAATTTTTAAAAATTCACATTTCTTAGTGTGGACTTAGAAAAAACGGAAATGAGTCCATTCCTAAATTTGATCTCTATTTGATATGAAGGCTAACAAAGTTACTATATTTTACATGTACCTTTACATTTCTTAAGAAATGCCTTTCAAAGATGTAAGGATTATCCAAAAATTCTTTGAAATTTAGTAATAATCTTTTGGTTTTGTGGTATAGACCATAAATTTGATATATGTTTGTTCTTCAAGCCTAGATCCTAAGTGGTGCTTTTGTTTTAGCCAGCATCATACCGTAGTTGATAGACATTTTGGGTAATAACTGACCATAACTTACTGAAGGTGAAGATATGTAGAAACTATCTTTTCAGTAATGAAAAAGAAAGCTAAACTACTTTCTGAGAAAGAAAACCATATAGAAGACAAGATTATTCAGTAGGTTGAACTACTACTTTGGGGGGGGGGGGTTCGTGAATTAAAATTAATTTGGTCAGGTTTGTTTTCTGGTTGATTTTAGGAATATTAACCTATCCATTACCCAACTGTCATAGTTGGGAGGACTGATAAAGCAAGCCAGGGATAGAGAGATCTGAAGTGGACAAAAAAACAAAACAAAACAATGTATTTATTTTAGCCTTGTTAATAGTAAACATCAACTTTTCAACTGGTTTGTAAAAAGAAACTTTTATTCCTAAAGTCTTGTTTTTTCTTATTAGATGCCAACATAAACAAAGAAACTATAATTGTAGTTCTCTGAATCTGCCCCTCAGCTCATCTGTTCCTACTTTTTTTTTTAATGGCCATCATACTGAAACAGATATTTGGGAATAGTACATTTTCTTGGATTTTATAAAAACTGTAAGTTGATTATTACCACCAAATGAATTTTCAAAACCAACAACCAAGAAAAAGTAATTTAAGTTTGTGCCATTATTTAAATAGACGATACTAAACTTCCTCAATTTAGCAGATTGCAAATTTCATTTACATTATCTGTTAAAAGAAATATTATCCTTATATTAGTGTGCAAAGACTCACATATTGCTAAGAGTAAAAGCAACAACTGTTTACTCAAAACATACCTTCCCAAACATTGGGTGATTTTATTTAAAATAAAACTATTCAAGAGGCCTTAAGATTTTCAATAAAAAAAATTTTTCCTTCAAAATTGTTTGGTAACTGCCTTCTGTTTTACTTTAATAAGAAGCAGTACTTGATGGCAGAATTTGTTTTATCCCACTTACCCCAATTTATCCCAACTTAAGGAAATAGAATAAGCTGCACTGTTAAGATTTAGTATGTGGCAATCTTGAGGCAGCTAATGTTAAAAAAATGCTTGATGAGTATTTTTGTAAATAAAGTTGTGATTTAATTTATCTCTTCTTGACCGTCTTTAATGTGTTTTTTGAGGTTTAATTTTGGAGTTTTGCAGTTTCATTTTGTGTAATACGTTTTCATCACATTACGCATTATTTTGGTAATCCAGAAGCTTGAAATGTGTATTTGGAATATGTACTGTATAATTTTATCAATAAATATGATTGATAAAATTAGTATTATTATTTTTTCCATTAATTTTAAAAGACATAATTTTTCTTGATCCCAAAGGCTTGTCAGTCAACACTTTTATCAAAAACACGTATTGTATCACCCTACAGTTGAAGGCTTTCCTCACAACAAACTTGTGGAGATGATCCTGAGGTTGGGTGCTCACAGCTAAACACACTTTGTAGTTGAACTAATTCCAAATCCACTGCTCCAGCAATGAACCAAGTTTAAAACATCCATTATGTCCCAGTCATCAGGAACACAAGTATAGATGCTGAAACAGTCCCTACCATGATGAAGTTGACATTCTCAAGATGGAGACAAGTACCTAGATAGCATAGTGGATAGAAATGACAAAAAGACCAGGCAGATGGTTCAGTGGGAGGTCCTAGCAACCATGGCCATCAGGAAAGTAGTGCCTGAGCCCCATCTGAGAAGAGAGGGGAAGGAAGGAGAGCCTCCCAGAGAGAGAGTCTGATCGCAGCCATGACATGGGAGCTCTCGTGAGAAACAGGGAGCAAAGTTGGACAGGACTTTGAGACACTAAAGAGGAATTTCATTTCTAAAATCAATAGAGCCCTCATTTTAAAGAATGAGTGGATCAAACAAAATAATGAGACAACATACCAAAACTTAATGGGATACAGCCAAGGCAGTTATTAGGGGATATATCTTTAACTGCTTATGTGAATAAAATAAAGAGGAAATAGATGAACTAAGCATGCAGCTAAACTAGAGAAGAAAAAAAATCAAAACCCCCCACAATACCAAGTTAGAAATTCTAAAAATTAAAGGAGAAATAAAATCAAAAGCAAGAAAAATATTGAACTAATAAATAAAACCAAGAGTTGGTTTTATGGGGAAAAAAAATGGATAAACCTTTGGTTAATTTGCTTTAAAAAAGAAAACTAAATTACTAGTATAAAAAAAGGTGAACTTGCCACAAGCAGACTCAAACTGAAAACTATAAAACATTTTTCACACAAAAATAACTTCTCATGGATAGGTCAAGCTAATATAATTTAAAATGATGATTCTACCTAAATTAATCTATTTAGGGCCTTACCAATCAAGCTTCCAAAAAATTACTTAATGAGCTAGAAAAAAATTGTAACTAAATACATATGAAGAAACAAAAAGAATCAGGGATTTAATGGAAAAAAAGTACAAAAGAAAGTGGTTTAGCCTTACCAGATCTAAAATTATACTATAAAGCATCAGTCATCAAAATTGTCTGGTATTGGTTAAGAAATAGAGTGATGGATCAGTGGAATAGATAGGGGCAAAAGAGACGACAGGAAACAATTATAGTAATCTGCTGTTCGATAGATACAAAGAGTCACGCTTCTGGGATAAGAACTCTGATAAAAACTGTTAGGAAAACTGAAGTTAGTATGGCAGAAATTTGGATTACACAAATTTCTCATACCCCATACCAAGATAAGATCAAAATGGGTACAAGATTTAGACATAAAGGAAAATATTAGCAACTAGGAGATCAAGGAACAGTTTACTGGTCAGATCTATGGAAAGGGAAGCAGTTTATGACTAAGGAAGAGATGGAGAACATCATTAAAAACAAACTAGATAGTTTAGATTACTTTAAAGTAAAACGCTTTTGTGCAGACAAAACCACTAACCAAGATCAAAAGAAATGTAAATTGGGAAACAATTTTTACAACTAGTAATTCTGGCAAAGAACTAATTTCTAAAATATATAGAGAACTGAATCAAATTTACAAGTTACAAATAGTCAAGGGATACACAGAGGCAATTTACAGATGAGGAAATCAAAGCTATCCAGTCACATAAAAAAATTGATCTAAATCATTACTGATTAGAGAAATGCAAATTAAAGCAGCTCTGAAGTACCATCTCGCACCTCTCACACTGGCCAATGTGACCAGAAAGGGCAATGATCAATGTTGGAAGGGACCTGGGGAAATCTGGGACGCTAATGCATTGTTGGGGGAGCTGTGAACTCATCCAGCCTTTCTGGAGAGCAATTTGGAATTACATCCAAAGGGTAATAAAAATGTGCATACCCTTTGATCCAGCAATACCACTACTGGGTCTATACCCTGAAGAGATCATGAAAAAGGGTAAAAACATCCCTTGTACAAAAATATTCATAGCAGCCCTGTTTGTGGTGGCAAAGAATTGGAAATTGAGGGGATGTCCATCAATTGGGGTGCGGCTGAACAAATCGTGGTATATGTATGTTATGGAACACTTGTTCTATTAGAAACCAGGAAGGATGGGGATTCTGGAGAGAAGCCTGGAAGGATTTGCATGAACTGATGTAGAGTGAGATGAGCAGAACCAGAACAACACTGTACACCCTAACAGCAACATGTGGTTCAAACTTAATGGATTTGCTCATTTCAACAATGCAATTTTAGAGTACCTGGGATGGAGAATATCATCTGTATTCAAAGAACTGTGGAGTTTAAAAAAAAAGACCAAAGTCTATTACCTTTTTTTTTTTTTTTAGATTTTTCAAGGCAATGGGGTTAAGTGGCTTGCCCAAGGCCACACGGCTAGGTAATTATTAAGTGTCTGAGGTCGGATTTGAACCCAGGTACTCCTGACTCCAAGGCCGGTGCTCTAGTCACTGCGCCACCTAGCCGCCCCATTACCTCTTTTTTTTAAAGTGTCTTATGTGCTACATAATTTTGCTATCTCTAATATTTTTTTCATCTCCTCAAGGATATGATTTCTCTCCCAACACATTCAATTTCAATCAATGTATAGCATGGAAACAATGTAAAGACTAACAGACTCCGGATGGCTAGGTGGCAGCAATTGATAAGAGCACCAACCCTGGTGTTTGGAGTATCTGAGTTCAAATTCGGCCTCAGACACTTAAAAATTACCTAGCCGTGTGGCCTTGGGCAAGCCACTTAACCCCATTTGCCTTGCAAAAACCTAAAAACAAACCAATAAATAAGTAAATAAATAGATAAATAAAGACTAACAGACTTCCTTCTGTGGGAGAATGGAGGGAGGGAAGGGAGGGTGGAGGTAAAATTCAAAACCTTACAGAAAATGATAGGAAAACAAATAAAATATTAATAAAAATAAATTAAAATTAGTATCAACAGAGCACGAGAGTCCAACAGTTTCTGGGATTATGCTTCCCATAGCTGAACCAGCCCCTAACCTAGACTATCTTGAGGGAAAAACTGCCCAATAAAATAGGTTTACTAATACTAAAAACCAGGGTCACACTGACAAGCAGTAATGATATGAAAAAAGGAGGAAAGCCTTCCTGCTAAAAAGAAACCAAAAATTCCTAATTCTAGTTTACCTAGATTTTACAGTTGATCTCTTTCAACTCCAAACCAGAACATGCTCCAACTCTGCAACAACAGAGCAGCTGGTTCCTTCTGAAAGTAGGTGTTTATTGATTGTTTTTAGCACCCTCCCCCAAAACACATTTTAACCTATTGCCCCTAAGCTGAATTACATTAATAGTGTCAGATGGTCAAACAGACTCTATTTTAAAATAATTCCAAACTTGACATTATTTCCGAGAGCAAAATTATGCCACCTAAAGGCATACACTGTAAAAAATGTACCTGGGGAGCAGCTAGGTGGCAAAGTGGATAGGGCAGTGGCCCTGGAGTCAGGAGGACCTAGGTTCAAATCCGGCTTCAGACAATAATTACCTAGCTGTGTGACCTTGGGCAAGTAACTTAACCCCATTGCCTTGCAAAAGAAAAAATAATGTACTTGGCCTACAATAGTTTTTCCTTTCCCTGTTCATCACTCAATGATAGCAAAGATTTACTATTTATCAAAAAAATCTAAATTCATATATGATAGGACAGAAACCAATTTTTACTCTATAGTTGAGGTGACAAAAAGTCTTTACTAATTTACTTAGAAAACCTTTAAGTGCTATTTGCATAAATTGGAATAAAGAACTCTACAGACCTCCATTAGAGCATAAAAAAAGTTACTACCTACAGTACAATATGTACTTAAAATTTAAATACACATTCACATTTTCCATGACTCTTTTATTGATATGAAGGTATCAAATTTCACAGTTAAATAAAGTATGTGCTTTATTCTAATATTTTTCTTCCAAAAATGGAAACACAGATAAGGTAAATAGCCTGGACAAAAATTTATAAAAAGATACACAAATTTCTGCTTTTGAATAATCATAAAATTTGAAAAGTTAAACAAATTGCATTTTCTTCCTTGAGTGCCCAAATCTTACAATCCCCAGCTAGCAAAAAACCTTGACTTTACAAATAAATATAAGTGGAAATGCATCCCAAAGGCACAGGCCCCATGCTTATTGTAAAAGAGGGCAGAGAAGAAGAGAGATTTTCCAAATGTAAAGTGTTATTAGGGTATATAAAAGATTTCAGAATTCTATATTTGAATAAGGTTCACTTATGCCACAAAGCCCATAGGAATAGGGGTAAGAGGTGTGAAAGAGAAGGATAACAATGGGCAACAAAGGCAATTAGTACCAAAAACTCATCTATGGTTTCTTTAAATTCCAAGACTATTTCTAAAGGTAAAAATTAAAAACTATCCAATAATAAACAAATTTCAAATATCATAAGGATGATACTAAGAAAACTGCTGAAAGCTACACTGCTTCAAGCATCAGTGGTTAACCCATATTCATACATATGTATGTATATTTCTTGTGCAAGAAATTCATACTGGTAAGCCAGTCTCCTGACCATTATTATGGCAGAATTGGGATAAGAGGCTTGTGGAGATTGACAGTCCAGGGCACAGGACCTTCTTGTAGTGGAAAAAATAGCTCTCAGATTACAAAGGAATAAAATTGAAAGTTGGTTGCATCCCAGTGCCAATGACCTTCAGTAAAAATCAGCCACATCTTTAGAGTGCCATTGAATTTTATCCTCCCCTTCATTAATTCACTTTCACCCAGGTAACAAGAACCTTGAGGAAGAGACTATCAGGCTAGTTTTTTATATTCATGTCAACACCAGATAAGAGTCTTGTACAATATAAAAAAGATTTAAATTTTTCTGATTTTGTTTTAAAAAAAAGAGGGATGAAAGCTAATGAACATAAATTATTCTCTTAAAAAAAACCCACAACCCATCTATTCCCAAAATATCTGGTAAAAGTGTTTAGTGTTATATTGAATATGCCAATAAAAAGCAAGAGTGGCCATTTTTAGATTTTGAAAACGAAGTCACCAAGCTTCATTATCTATACATTTTTACCTCTTTTCAATCAGTTGAAATATCAGAGATGATCATTCTAATTTATGTCAAAAATAAAAGTTGTCCTTTCCAAATTTTATCTGATGGGAAAGAGTATCAAGTAGTACTTAGATCTAATAAGAAAGAGAGAATGGCAAATATCACTCTTCATGACTGGTCAGCTTCTAAAATTCTAAGTATACTCAGTAAACTTTAGGTATATGGACAGTGTATAAACTATCAGGTCCCTGAACATCCAAGCAATGACTAATATTCAGTCTAAGGTTTTTGTAAACAACCACCATAATTAGACAAATTAAAAGAAACATTTTAAGGGATTGGGAGAAATAAGAGATTTTAAAAATGAAATGACAATGGGTCTTAGCATGCCTTTCTCCACTCCCTGTACGCTCCATTAGAGCCCATGTACTTTTCCTCCCTAATTATCTATATTTAATGGATTAATTTGAACATTAAACTGAAAGCTCTCTTTTTAGATAATTTTAAATGAGAATGCTTCCTTACCATCAACAGACATTTCCTGCCATCTCACTCACTCCACACCCTCCTGCCTCCACAACAAATGTCTAGATAAAAATGCAACTGTCTCTAAATGAGGCTCAATCATGAGACCCTCCTGAAGGTAGGTCAAACCCAAGAAGACCAATACATACTAACACAGATCTCAGGCAGCATATGCTGCCTGACCTTCAGACACTACGGATTTCCTAAGTGATCAAGGCAGAGCACCACAGTTGTCAGGCCTTGCTTCAATGTTGGTGCTGATTTGGTCCTTTGAATAAAGGGGAAGCAATGAGGGGAAATCTCCATCACAGTAGCAGAGGCGTTCTTTCTCCTGCTGCCTCCTCCTCTTGAAACAGCTGCTTAAACTGTATTAATTTGCTATAGAGTCTCTCTCTTAGTGGACGGACGTGGTAACTGGGATCCAGAATGTTGGTGACTCTGCGTTCCCTTTCTCGCTTCCACATTTTATATGGGTGAGGAGGAAAAAATGGCCGTCCCCTCTCTCTCCGGATCTGTAATGTAATTCCACTCACTGCCAACATTCCCCAGATAGCCAGAATAACAAAGTCTACAAAATAAGAAAGAGATACAGTTAAAATTCATATTTTAGGGGCAACTAGGTAGCACAGTCAATAGAGTCAGGAGTAACTGAGTTCAAATCCGGTCTCAGACACTTAATAAATTACCTCACTGTGTGACCTTGGGCAAATCACTTAACCCCATTGCCTTGCCAAAAAAAATTTTTCTTAATCCAAGACACTTCAATTGCATTTTCTCATCGCAAAATGAGAATAATAGCACTTCTTCAGGTTAAAAAGAATAAAATGAGATAATTGTAAAGCTATATAAATGTCCATTATTATTATTATTATTATTATTATTATTATTATTATTATATTATTACATAATGCATTAATCCAATCATCTTTTGATATCTGGCTACCACAATGCTCAGTCACAAGGACATAGTTCTTGGGAGTCATTTTGCATATATTGAAGGTGTTGACACCCTTTATAGGTCACTGCTGCTGATAGCAATGGGTCTTTCTCAACCCTTTTGAGTAGGGAAAAGGAAATTCCTAAAGGATTCACTTTAATATCTTTTGTTTGTTATAATTTCCTGTAATCTGAAATGAATGGATTACATGGAAGTGGGGCCAGAATGGGACGTGGGGGTGGAAGGAAAGATTTCCAATATGGATATTGTTTCAAAAACTATTTATGGAACATCTATTAAAGTCTCTGTTCAATTCTCTTTCATTGTCAAATCTCCCCATTCCAATTCTCAGGCCCTTCCACAGGCAAGTCAGGGAAGAGGGAGAACCAGAAAAAGAAGTCACTGCTGAAAGATTCTAACTATGCCTCTAATCTTTAACAGAGAGAGGAACCACTTGGGGGAAATAGTGAATAACTATCATTTATATTGCGCTTTAAGGTTGGCAAAGTACTTTACAAATATTACCTCATTTAAACTTCACAACAACTCTGAGAGATAGTAGTGTGAACTCTGAGAGATAGTAGTGTGATTCCCATTTTTACAGATGAGGAAAGTGAGGCAAACAGGATTAAATGATGTGCTCAGGGGTGGCTAGGTGGCCCAGTGGATAAAGTACTGGCCCTGGAGCCAGGTACCTCATGAGGAAGAGTCTCCAGGTCTAATTCTCTGACTACTCCACTATCTAGCTTCCCCTAATCTATACTACCCAGTATGCCATCTATCTAACTCCTGAGATCTAATAGGAATAAATCAAGGGAACCCACAGAAAAACAAGTCAGGCAGTTCCTATGCTTGCAAACACCATGGTTAATTTAACAAAAATGTTCTAAGCATCTGCTATGTATAATACTATGTGGAGCTGCTTTTATCTCTTCCTAAAGTTAATTAGATCTTAATTCTGTGGCAGAGGCAGAGCACAAAAATTCATTCACCATTATGAAATTTTATTCAAACTGGAACGCACCACATGAATCTGAACCCTTTTCTCCCCAATGCCAAAAGTTACTGTTAATAATAAACTTTATGGTCAAGTGTTTTGCATTTGTGAACTGTTATTACAAACAGGCCGAAAGTGAGGGACTTTCACCTCAATGAGCGTTTTCTTACAGCTAGCTGTTCTTTTTGACTTTTTAAATTTTTTTCAATTACATATAAAGTTAGTTTTCAACATTTATTTTTTATAAGAGGTTAAGTTTCACATTTTTCTCTCTCCCTCCCTTCCCCATGATAGTGAGTAATTTGACATAGGCTATGTTAAACATATTAGTCATGTTGTGAAAGAAAAATTAGAACAAAAGGGGAAAAAAGCATACAACAAATTGTAAAAAATTGAAAATAGTATGCTTTGGTCTGTATTCAGGCTTCATAAGTTCTTTCTCTGGATGTGGATGGCATTTTCCATCACAAGTCTTTTAGAATTGTCTTTGATTCCTGTATTCCTGTATTTGAGCTAACTGGAAACAGATACAGCAAGTTAAAATTACACTAATACTTTGGGGGCAAGGATAGGTGCATGGGTACTCTCAAAACTGGTCACACTATTAGACCCTTGGTTTCAATACTTACCATTAGTCTGAAAAGGCACACTGGTGTAAGCTCTGTTGAAATTGGTGTTGACGGCTCTCTTAAGTACATTCAGAGTAATATATGAAAGGCTGGTATAAAAATAGCTGTCAATGGCTAAGACCACGGAGTAGGAGCCAGTAATTCCACAAGCCAGTATGTTCAGCTACGAGAAATGATGTAAAAAGTAAGAGTTTTAGACCCCAATCTCCAAAAGAACATTGATCTCAATTAAGTATCATTGTGAGCTAAACAATCTGTCTAACCAATCAAGGGTCAAGGTAGGAAACTCTTGAGATTTCAGGAAGGGTCATTATCACCAAGACAAATTGAGCTCAAATGTTTAAACCACTCTACAAATTGCCTGCATTCTCATATGATATTCATACTTACTTGGGCATATATAAGCGTCAATTCATTCAAGAAGTATTTATTCTGAATAAATCTTATTCGAAGAGAATATTAACCCTGAAGAAAGATTGCAATTTTGAGATGATTCCTATGTGGTATATCAACTCTTAACCCCTTTTACTAATGTTATGTAACTTAAGTTACAAAGCACTTTCAGGTTTAAAAGACTGTGAGGTGGGTCATAAAGCATATATCCATTTTATAGAGAAGGAAACAGATCAAAATGAATTGGCCGTGATCATACATCAAGTGCCTTCCCCTCCAACAAACTGACAAAAGTCAAGTTCTTTTTATTATGTTACTAAGTCACAGAATCTCATAGAATTAGAAAATCCTCAAGAGACCACACCTCACCAAAAATTGTTGTTCACTCATGTCTGAGTCTTCATGAGAGTTTTCTAGGCAAAGATACTGAAATGGATCACCATTTCCTTCTCCAACTCATTTTGCAGATGAGGAAACGTAGCAAACAGGATTAAGCCCATGGTCATACAACTAGTAAGTGTCTGAGGCCATAGAACTCAGAAAGATGAGTCTTCCTTCCCCCAGGCCCAGAATGCTATGTATTCCTTGAACCATTTAACTGCCCCCAAAATTACTTCTACAAAAATACTTAACAAGACAAACCCATCTAGAAAACTTTAGTGAAGGGAATTCTACAATAACCCAAGGTAACCCTTCCAATGTGGGACATGGATGGAGACACACACACACACACAGAGTCAATTAGTCTCTACAATCACAATAGTCTCTTCAGGTTCCTCTTTTCTTCCTCATCAGAATTATTTCCTTTTGTATTTTCAAAGTACCCCACCTTCCTTTTTTAAACAAGTATTTATTATTTTAGAACTCAGAATGTCTACGACCACAAAATGAATAAAAATTCATTGCAACATACTTACAATTCTTAAGCAACCTATGAAAATTACTGGAACTGAAATGACCATACAAGAAAAAGCCACCCAGAATACAGCATCATTGTGAAAAATCTTCAAGTCTCCTGGAAAAGAAAACAAAAAAATTATTAGACACAAACAGTCCATATGAAATCTAATTTCCTCAACATAAAGGAAACAAATGTATCTTAGCTCCTTATATATTGTTGCAACTGGACTTAGGGACATCAGATTTACAGGATTTGGAAAAGTTTAAAAAATTAAAAAGATGATAAAAGATTTTTTATCTAAAAGGTTTAAATATACATGATTATATCTATATCTATATCTATATATATATATATACATAAATATGTAACACTAAGTGATGCTACTGAGTAATTGGTATTGTAGTTAGCTCTCAACTCTCACTAAAATGGAACTCATGTACAACATTAACAGATTCAAAGAATATCCTACAGTGAAAACTGTGTTCAAATGAAATTCCTATTCATCTGTGGAATGTGTCTACAAAATACCTAATTCTCAAGACACTTTCTTCCAAACTACTAAATGATATAGTATTAGAAATATTAGCTATAGCAATAAGAGAAGAAAAAGAACTGAAGGAATCAGAATTGGCAATGAGCTTTCACTCTCTGCAGATGATATGAGGGTATACTTAAGGAACCCTAGAAAATCATCTAAAAAGCTACTTGAAGCAATTATCAAATTCAGCAAAGTAGATTATCATCACCAGCATTTCCAAGTTACTAAACGTCTCAAGAAATGTGTATTTTTTACAGGAAGGAGAAGCAGCAGCCAGAGAGCAAGTCATCAATGAAGAAAACAACAAGCCAATGCCTTTGGCATTGGCAGGAAAAAAGGACAATAGTATTAAATATTCCTCTTCAGTTTAGTACATAAAAAATAATCCATCCCTTAAATTGTCACTTGAAATGTCTTTCTTCCAGGGAGTCATCCTTAATTCCTCACCCCATCCTCTAACTTCTCAACATAGTAATACACATTATAAAAATGTTATCTATATGTATATGTTCTGCCCTCATTAGGCTATAAAAGTTTAGCATGGAAGCCGCTGGCCTGGGCACATGATCGGTGGCTTGGCCTGCCCGCCTGCCCGTCCTTCCGTGGGTGTCATCATGGCGGAGGCAGCCAGTCAGGTGCTGCTGGGCTCTGGCCTTACCATCCTCTTGCAGCCGCTCATGTACGTGAAGGTGCTCGTGCAACTATGGGAAGAAATACTTTTGGATGGCAAGTCTATCAACTCCCTGGCCTTTTTTGTTATGCTCAATATATTATGAGTATTGATGGAAAAAAGCGGACTTTTTAAGGGCTTAACTACCAGACTGTGTTCTGGAGCCATTGGAACTGTGATCCATAGTAAAGTTTTGCAGGGATACCAGGATTATGACAAGGCTGAGGAGTTAAAACAAGGACTTGAACCTTCACAAAAAGATGGTCCATCTAGTTTTGACAAGGTTGTCAAGGAAACTACTCAGGAGATGTTGGCTCATTCTGCTGCTACCCTTGTCACGCATCCCTTCCATGTGATCACTCTGAGGTCTATGGTACAATTCATTGGCAGAGAGACCAAATATTGTGGACTATGTGACTCCATAGTAACCATTTATCGAGAGGAGGGCTTCCTAGGATTCTTTGCAGGTCTTATTCCTCGTCTCCTGGGGGAATATCATTTCCTTGTGGCTTTGTAACTCATTGGCCTACCTCGTCAATACCTATGCACTGGAGAGTGGGGTTTCCACTATGAATGAAATGAAGAGTTATTCCCAGGCTGTCACTGGATTCTTTGCCAGTATGCTGACCTATCCCTTTGTATTAATCTCCAACCTGATGGCTGTCAACAACTGTGGGCTTACTGGTGGATGCCCTCCTTATGCCCCAATTTATTCTTCCTGGTTAGACTGTTGGTGCATGATACAAAAAGAGGGAAACATGAGCCACGGAAATAGCTTGTTTTTTCAGAAGGTCCCCTTTGGGAAGACTTACTGTTGTGACCTGAGGATGTTAATTTGAAGATATGGGGCAGGGACAGCGACATTTCTGTAGTCCCAGATGCACAGAATTATGGGAGAGAATGTTGATTTCTATACAGTGTGGTGTGCTTTTTTTTTTAATAATCATTTTGATCTTGGGAAAATGGAGGTGTTTGGTGTCTGCCTTTTTTGTTCATTTCCCAATGCAAACTGCTTTACTGCTGAGATTCCCCAATGATTCTTTTTCCTGAAGTGGGCAGTTTTTGCTTTGGGTTTAGATATGATTTATATAAAGCAAAATTGCACTTTTTCTGGAGAAATGGGCAGGTTATTATGGAGTTAAGGCCTCAGTTTTAAACTTTTTAAGAATGAAGAATCATAAAATTCCAAACAGGAATAGAAACAACTTGTGAAACGTCAGAAAAAATTACTAAAGCAACTTTCTAGGAGATAAATAATTATCCTCTTCTTGTGGACTCTAAGGAGATAGTAGGATCCCCACAGAGCCTGCTTCCTGATATAAGGCTTTGAAAATAACTAAGTTTCTCTGACCCCATCCCTCATTTTGCACAACTCAGTGGAAGTAGAATGAGTTTTAAGAGTGAGATGTTAACAATAACAAAGATTATTTTTAAATTCCTTTAACCAAAACGAAGTGCAAAAAAGGTGACTTGGTAATGACTTCAACCCTCCTTCCCTATAAGCTCCACAACAAACCTTGTAAAGTAGAAAACAAATTAGAAAAATATTATGGCACTGTCTTTGGTCCTCTCTATGAGCTGAGTTCTTGCCATACCCAACAGGGTATGATTTTAATTGTACATGATGTTTTTATTTTTCTTCTCCTCTCCCCTTCCCCATTTTGTTTAAAGGAGGGTGGGAGTCATTTAGTTTTAATTTCTAATGACACTCTAAAATAGGATTTTTGTAATGCTGGGTCTGATAATGTAGATTTCATTCTCCACTACCAAGATTTTCTTAGCCAGAGCATCAATAGCCTGGCACAATGTGACCCACGACTAAATGTGTTACAGAGATTTACAGAACAAAGAACATTTTAGAAGGAAATGGAAAAATAAAATTCTAAAAACCTTAAAAAAAAAAGCTTAGCATGGTAGATACTTTGTGTCTGCTGAACTGAAGGCAGTCCACATAAGTTTTGGATTTTTTTTCCCCCCAAACACTACCAGTAAGTACTGATATAGAGCTCCTATTCTGTTCAGAACAGCTGGTAGAAATACTACAAAAGGGGTGGCTAGGTAGCACAGTGGATAGAGCACTGGCCTTGGAGTCAGGAATACCTGAGTTCAAATCCAGTCTCAGACACTTAACACTTAATAATCACCTAGCCATGTGGCCTTGGGCAAGCCACTTAACCCCATGGCCTTGAAAAATCTAAAAAGAAAAAGGGGTGGCTAGGTGGCACAGTGGATAGAGCACTGGCCCTGGAGTCAGGAGTACCTGAGTTCAAATCCGGCCTCAGACACTTAATAATTATCTAGCTGTGTGGCCTTGGGCAAGCCACTTAACCCCATTTGCCTTGCAAAAAAAAAACCCTAAAAAAAATACTACAAAAAATAATACATGATCCTTACTTTCAAGAAGCTTAACAATATAAAGCCATCTCTGCATTCCAAAGAAGTCAAAGAAAAGGGGAAAGAAAAGAACTTATCTGAACAAAAATATTCATAGCACTTCTTTTTGTAATGGCAATTGGAAAGGCAATGGAAATCAAGGTATGTCCATCATGGCTGAATAAGTTTTGGCATATGATTGCGATGGAATATTACTCTTTGAGAAATGACGAGCAAGATAAATTCAGAAAAACCTGGGAAACCTTATAAGAACTGATGCAAAGTAAACAGAATGAGAACACTTTATGCAGTAACAGCAATTTTGTAAGGATAATCTATAACTGTGAAAGGCATAGCTACTCTGATCAAGATAAAATCCCAAGATTATTCTCTAAAAGACCCAAAATAAAAAATGCTATCCACTTCTAGAGAACAGATGGATTTTTTCTTCTTTTTTCAAATTTTATTTTATAGGGGTAGCTAGGTGGGGAAGTAGATAGAGCATTGGCCCCGGAGTCAGGAGGACCTGAGTTCAAATCTGATCCCAGATACTTAATAATTACTTAGTTGTGTGACCTTGGGCAAGTCACTTAACCCTAATGCCTTGCATAAACAATAAATAAATTTTATTTTATTTTTCCTCTTGTCTCATGCAAAAACAAGTTTCAACATTAACTTTCAAAGCCTTAAACTCCAAATTCTCTCCCTTTCTTCTACCTCACTCCTTTTCATTGAGAAAGCAAGCTATTTGATATGGATTAAAAATGTGTAGTCAAGAAAAACCATTATTAAAATAGTCAATGTAGTAAGAGCAACATAACACCCCCCCTCCAAAAAAAGAGAAAAAAAAGTCTGCTATGTCTATAGTCTGTAGTCAGACACCATCAGTTCTGTCTTTTGGATGATAGCATTCTTTATCTTAAGTCCTTCAGAATATCCTTGGCTCACACAGTAATGCTGAGAAAAGGTAGGTCCATTCACAGCTGATCATCCTGCAATATTGCCATTACTTTGTATAAGGTACATTTCCCATTACATCTACTCCTGTAAGTTTTTTTCCGAGAGCATCCTGTTTATCATTTCCCATAACAGAACAGCATTTCATCTCAATCACATAACACAATTTGTTCAGCCATTCCCCAAGCACTGGGCATCCCCCTCAATCTTCAGCTCCTGCCAGCATTAAAGAGGTGCTATAAATATCTCTGCACATATAGGTTCTTTTCTTTCCATATTTCATCCCTTCTGGAATACAGACTTAGCAGTGGTACCACTAGACCACAGAGTAGGTGTGGTTTTATCCACCTTTGGGCATGAACAGATGAATTCTAAATGAAGTTTTTTTGTGTTTTCTTTTGCAACATGGTTATTATGGAAATATGTGTTGTATTACATGTACAATCAAAACCAAATTGCCTGCCTACTCAAGGAAGAGAGAGGGAAAGAATTTGGAAATCAAAATTTTTAAAAAATGATGTTAAAAACTTTTTTACATGCAATTGGGAAATATTTAACAAAATAAATAAATTAAAAACCCAACAATAAAAAGCTATCACCAAGCAATCATTATGCATCTAACTATACCAGGCATTTTGGGTAAACAATGATAAAAAAAAAAAGCATCTCTGTCCTCTAAAGGAGCTTGCATTGTATTGAGAGAGAAAACATGTACATTTATATAAAATACAAATGTTAAAAAAATAGAATTAATACCCATGAAATATCAGTGGACAAAGTATTAAGCAGTGAGGCAGCTTAGCAGTTCAAAGGAGAAGGAAAACTATGAAGGGGGATTAAAGGATGAATTGAATGTAAATAAAAGTCTTTTCCAGATGGAGGAACATTAGAAATAAGGCACAAAAGCTGGACTGAACATGCTACAATATGTTGGAAGGAGGCAGAACACAGAAGAGAGATCTGACTGACTGGATCAGTTCATTCTGCTAATTAGTGGTGAGGAACAGCAGGTAGGGCTTTTTGGAGACTGTGGTAGAGACTACAGAAACTGATATTCTTTGCTTTTTTTTAAAAAAACACTGTACAATAGGAGTTGACTCCTATTTTTGTACAATTTAAGTATAGTTTTTCAATTATTAAATACAATTTTAGTGAATTTAATTTTTAATTTAATTTTAAATTTAATTCTTTGCAAAGGGCCTAAACAAAAAAGTCACAGAATCTCTTACCTAGCGGAGTAAAGAAAGCCACTGATGAGAGGAGGAATCCCAGTACTAGTCCAACATAAAGCATGCAAATCAAGACCAGCCCAAATCTCCACCAAACCAATACTAAGAGAATTCCTCCAAGGCCTCCAGCAACTGCAGTCAAAATCAGACGATCTATATATACACAGAGAGGGGAAAAGGAAATCATTTAACTCACATTTCCATACCCTACCTGCAGTCATAACTTGAAGCAAACACTCAGTCTTAACCTCGAGGGCAAACTAGGATTTAAAGTCACTCTTTGATGGCCCACAAAAACATGTCAGCCCAGTTCATGGAGGAATTCTCTAAGATTCCTGCCTCTGGGTATGCTAATCATAACTCTGAGTGTAACATAGGTTCACAAAATCTTCTGACAGGGGCAGCTAGATGGCACAGTGGATAGAGCACTAGCCCTGGAGTCAGGAGGATCTGAATTCAGATCCTTCAGATCCTCAGACACTTAATAATTACCTAGCTATGTGACCTTGGGCAAGTCACTTAACCCCACTGCCTTGCCAAAACAAAAACAAAACGAAAGCAAAACAAATAAAGAAATGTTATTATCTTTACACGTAATTGGGGGGAAATATTTTTAAAAAAGTTTCAGGGGCAGCTTAGGTGGCATAGTGGATAGAGCACCAGCCCTGGACTCAGGAGGACCTAAGTTCAAATCCCTCCTCAGACACTTAAAAATTGCTTAGCTGTGTGACCTTGGGCAAATCACTCTTAACCCCATTGACTTAAATAAATAAAATTTTTAAAAACAGTTTCTGTGGAAGTAGTGGCCTATAGACAGTAGCTAATCAATATTATAACCATGACGCTAACCGTGACTCTGACACTATCAGTGGTAATGGTTTTCTATTTTATTTTCACAGTGAATCACAAAAAGGAGTATATGAAAATGCAAAACTCTGGTTTATACAGCTTTGCTTTGTTTTTTTAATTATAGAAGTTCAACTTGTTAGCTTTTCGAGCTGTCTTGTTCATCCCTAGCATTATTCTTGAAGGCTTGGAGATCATCATACAACATTTACATCTATGGTGGTCTAGACCTGTGATTTCACTGGCATAAGGAATTCCTTCTATCAGTGCAGATCAGTTAACTATCTGCAATTTCAAACCTTAAAGTGCTAAGTGATTTGTCCACAGATATATAAATCATGTGTTAAATGCTGTCTCCCTGACTTAGAGGGCAGCTCTCTATCTATTGTGCCAGTCATGCAGTGTCATCAAGGAGACAAGAGAAAATTGGAGAATTAAGTCAATGTTTGGGGCGGCTAGGTGGCGTAGTGGATAAAGCACCGGCCCTGGAGTCAGGAGTACCTGGGTTCAAGTCCGGTCTCAGACACTTAATAATTACCTAGCTGTGTGGCCTTGGGCAAGCCACTTAACCCCATTTGCCTTGCAAAAAAAAAAACCCCCTAAGTCAATGCTTCCCCTCTTGACTAAGCAAAGAGCTTATTTTTACTCACCATCATATTGAAGAAGAGTTAATCTTGTAATCATTATATAAAAAAGGAATCCCACGAAGATAAAACCTATGAAGAATAGTTCTAAAAATAAACCACAAAGAGAAAACCACTGTTCAATACTCTGTATTTAAACACACTGATGAATTTTAAAGGTAATATTTCCTTATCAATATCAATATGGGGCAGCTAAGTGGTACAGTGGATACAGCATTGGCCCTGGAGTCCAGAGTACCGGAGATCAAATCCAGCCTCAGACACTTAATAATAACCTAGCTGTATGACCTTAGGCAAGTCACTTAACCCCGATGCCTTGCAAAAAACAAAAAAAATATCAATATGCCCTTGAGTGCCCAGGTCCTACACTTTTGAATACTTGACAAAGGAACAAGAAAGTATGATGTGGCAGAACAGAAATGAGAAGAATCATCAACCATTCAATACTATTAATCTTGAAATATGCCTGCAATAATGACAGCAGGGCACAAGTCTAATACACACAAATCATCTTTCAATTATCCAATATGTGAATGAGGCAGATTTGCTATCAGCTAAGGCAAACACAAACAACTCCAACTTTGATCCTAGTCAAGAATTACAAGCTAAATTCTAGTATTAACCTATATAAAATTAGAGTTGATTGATATGTTGATTACTTTTGCTTATCTTTTTTCTTTTTTCAATATTTTATTCTAAGGAATGACTAAGTAGGAAAAATATTACGAGTTTACAATCTACATTTGGCAATGAGATATTATAAAAGATATCAATTGATATCAAAAGATATCAATTAAAAAATTGTTTTAAAATAAAAGAACCCTGTACCTTTTTGGGTACCCAAAGCAATCCAAACCCAAAGACATGATATCTGAATGATACCATTCCCACTTTGAACACGAATAACCAAAAAACTGCGAAACTTTAATATCAAATTTACTTAATAATATCAGGAGATTCCAAGGGCTTAGCAATAATTGTCTGCACATAAGAAAAGGTCTTAATTTGTCACATAATAAATTCATCATATTGTTCTTCTTTCCCAGTTATACATGACAGGAATATATGACTGAAACAGCAATTAAGAAAATACTAATATTTGTAATATAACTTGCGTTCTATCAGTTCACTCTGATTCTCTGGTTGAAAACATAACAGTGACTTTTTTTTTTCCCCAAAGCCCTCATAACCTTAGGTATCCAAGTTCCAGTCAATTTCATCAGAATTCAAAATGAGCTCATTGTTTACTCCAACCACCACATCTGTTACTGCAGACTTTGAAGTTCTAACTTGCTCTTCACAGATCAGTAGTCTACATTTTTACAGGCAGAGACCATGACAAATCAAACACTTTTTAGACACTGCGATGGATGTCTTGTTTATACAACATAAAATGTAATTATTAGTGCCCCCCTAAAAAAATTCACATTAGCCTAGTAAACCTTGTATTTTTAAAAAATTCCACCAAAAGAACATTGTAAGGTCACACAAACACTTGGGACCAAAACCAGGCCTCACACACTTGGTTTAGTAGTGTTTAGGACACTACTAAAATTTAAAAGAGTACAAAAATGTATTAAAAAGGTAGAGAATACCTGTTTTCCAGAATCTGTGTCCAAAGAAACAAATGAAGAGACCAAGAATAGCAAAAATCGTGAAAAAGACTTTGGTTGAAAGCCTTCCTAGAAATAATTAAAATAAAATGAGTCATATTTTGTGATCATCTGACAACTACAAGAATATCAAATAACACAAAAATTTGCTTTTCAATAAAAATCTTCTTCCTCCCAACTCATTTTCTTTTCTATAGAAATTCTTAAAAAAAAATGACTTATACCAGGGTGGCTAGGTGGCACAGAAGATAGAGCACTGGCCTTCGAGTCAGGAGTACCTAAGTTCAAATCCGGCCTCATACACTTAATAATTACCTAGCTGTGTGGCCTTGGGCAAGCCACTTAACTCCATTGCCTTGCAGGGAAAAAAAAAAAGAAGAAAAGAAAAACCTAAAAAAAATGCCTTATACCAACTGAAAAAGTTTAATGCACTTTGAGATCTTCTTAAACTCTGGTCCTTCTAGTGTCTATATAGATCAAAAGGTGACAGGAAATAAATATGGACTGATCATGTTAAATAACTACTATGTCCACTTTTAGCACAAGATCCCAGAACTGGAAGATATTGTGGAGGTCAGGTCCAATCCACAAATGAACAAGAATTCCCTATATAGTCTGTAGCATTCCCAAGTGGACAGCCAGCCTATCTGAAGACTTCCACTACATCCTGAGGCAGTACATTTCATTTGGACTTGGTTCTCTTTGTTACAAAGTTTTTTAAGCCTCTCTCCATTTCCTGCCTCCCCACTGCTCCTAATTCTGTCCACTAAGTCAGAGCAAACTTAATCCTTTTTATCCTTGGGCCAGCTGTGAGAGTAAGCCTAATGCAGCACCCTGTTAGTTCAGGTTAAATGTTGGAATAAAATAAGGCACTTGAAAGTCAGTGAAGAGTTCATACAAAGAGGTTTGATTTGCCCATACAAAACAAAGAGATTCAACAAAGATACTGTAGGATTTAGCTTATCTGGATGCTGTCCCTCTCATCTCTACCCAGAACCACTTTGTCAGTAAGGCAAAATATGTACCACTAAATCAGAAGGGTCTTACTTGCCAGCTTATCCATACCCTCTCTAAAATATAATAGTGAACACAATACTACAGAGGAAGTCTGGCCAGGGTGAAGAATATTGCAATTACTGATGGCTTTCCATGTCCTGGACACTGTCTTTAAATGCAGCCTAAGTCTGTATTAGAGTTTGGGGCCACATCTCACATTGTCACACAAAACTTACAGTCCACTATACTAAATCTTTCTCACATGAACTGCTGCCAAACTATCTTACACCTTGGTTAAAAAAAAAATCAGCTTCATAAGCAAAGAATTTATATGGATCTTTATTAAAGTTCATCCTATTTGATCTGAACCAATACGATAGCTTTTATGCCATCTTACAGGCCTGCAAAATAATAACTTATTATATTTATTAACTTGATGAAATCATTATTTCAAAGTATAAATCTATTAATACACTGGAAGCACTAAAAATTAAAACTCACTTTGCTAACTGCACAAGTTGTGGTGAGGGTATTTTTTATGATTTAATTAATAATGAAGTATGGTAATTAAAAATTTCCTAGTGTCAATGAAAACCTGATCCCATGACTCAGTCTCAAATTTACAGTCTAAATCAGCTTCTCAGAGATAAAACTGCTTCCTAAATTTGCCTTTGATATATTTTTAAAACAAGGTCACCTATATTTCTCAAGTGTCACATTTCACACTTTACATAAGAAAAAAAAAATTTTCCCCCAGAGGTCTGTTTCTCAAGAATTATTACCAGCCTGACTGTTTAGAAGCTTTCCTATTTTGTCATGATGCCAGTTATCAACCTTACCAGCATGGGAGGAGGAGGTAGTTTTGAAGTTACCTGCTCAGTAATCACACTTATTTAGGAAGCAGTTTTATCTCTGAAAAGTTGAATGAGATTATAAATATGGAAAGGAAAAGAGAGTGAGGGGTATTGGAAAATAGCAACATCCACACAATGTTGGTGAATCTGGGAATTGGTTCTGTCATTCTGGAAAGCAATTTTGAACTATGCCCAAAACTTAATAAAATTCTACTTACCCTTCGATCCAATGATACCAATAAAACAAAAAAAGGAAAATGACACATACATAGAAAAACATTATAGGAACTCTCTTTGCTATGATAAAAGAAAAAGTGTAAATAGGAATAGGAGGGAAGGGAAGGGGAATTTAACTGGACTGAACAAATGATGGTATATCAATGTGATGGAATACCATTGGGTTGTAAGAAATGATGAAGGGGATGGTTTCAGGGAAAACAAAAAAGACTTACATAAATTGAAATGGAGCAAAGAAAGCAGCAGAACCAGGTAATTTATACCATAGCAATAACTTTGCAAAGATACACAACTTTGAAAGATTTAAGAACACTGAAAAAGGGAATGACTAACCATGAAAGTGGATTTCTATTCATTGAAAAAATATAAATTGAATTGTTTTAAAAATAAAGATGAACATAATGATTTAGAAAATGTCAATCAATAATGCACTTCTTCCATTTGCAGATACCTATCTTATTGAGTTAACTTTTTCAGCTAGCTACTAAAATCAAATATTGAAATTAGCTTAATCATGTGAACATATATGAAATATATTTATATATTTATATATATATTTTTAAAAATAAAGAGGGAAAGATATAAATTTGGAAATGAAGGTGATTTAAAAAAACAAGAGATAAATTTGTGGAGATTTTGCTTAAGAGAAATTTCTTTTTTCTCCAAGGTCCAGGAATTCTCTAGGACATATGGGATATTAACAAAAAATATAGAAGATAAATAATATGTATTCATAGTAAAGACCATGGAAAATGGGGGGAGGGGGAGGCAAGTTTTATTAAAGAAAAGTGTCAAAGAATAGTAATGGGTAAAGAAACACTAGCTGGAGGAACAATACAGACAACAAAAATTTTTAAAAAGATTATAAATTTTAGCTCTCTGGGGCTAAAAATGCAAAATGAAAGCAGGAACACTGATAATTATATTGAAATTCCTTATTTTCTGAGAACACTCTTCAGAGTCAAAGGATTTTTTCTTGATTTATATGAATAGATTAATGCACTCACCAAGAGAAGAACAATTGTCTAGAATCGTATTGAAGTGACAGGCATATGTGTGAGCAGGAACATAAGTAGCTGATGTATTTAAGAATGGGTCCCGTACAATAACATTATAAATTACACCCTGTCCTGGGACAGATGAGAAGTAAACAATGGTCTTATCACTGGATTTTAGGGTAGCAACCTGAAATTAAAAAAATGACAGCTTGATTATTTTGTGCCCAAAATTAAACAAAAACTCTACTCAATTTATCACAAGCTCAACATGCCAAGAGTAATAAGATTTAAATGACAACTCAATAAAATGGATTTCTAGAGTAGAGCCCAGTCCTTCAGAAGATAGAGCTTTTGTACTCCATCATGATCAAGACTTAACATTGCATCTTCATGAAATTCTACAATAGCTTTTAAACTTTCATAACTTAGGCTATGGAAATGACAGAAACAAAATTCACAAATGGCATTTGAAGACAAACTGAATTGTCTTCGAGTTCAAATGGTCTTCCATTTTTGCAATTGGGCAATTTACCCCTCAAGTCCAAGTTTCCATTTTTCTTTTATACCTGGAGCAAAATGAAGTTGTTCACCACTAAATAATATGGGTCAATATTATACAACAAGGTACAATGCACTGTCCTATACTCTGATTGCAATGACAATCATGAATTATTGTTTCTATCACAGACAACCTAATTTTCAAAAAAATCACAAACTCCTTAGGGTGGTCTTATACAGCACCACAATATTGTATAGTTTAATTACTGGCCTTCTAGATGATTTCAAAGTTTTAAATAAGGACCTCCTATTTTTAGACACTTAATGAAGACATCTGCCTATCAATCAGTCCATTAACATATAATTATTAAAAGCCTACTATGTGGGGCGGCTAGGTGTTGTAGTGGATAAAGCACTGGCCCTGGAGTCAGGAGTACCTGGGTTCAAATCTGGTCTCAGACACTTAATAATTACCTAGCTGTGTGGCCACGGACAAGCCACTTAACCCCGTTTGCCTTGCAAAAACCTAAAAAAAAGCCTACTATGTCCTAGGAACCATGTCCATAGATAAGAGTATAATCACTCTGAGTGTTAGGACTCCATCAATAAAAGTTTCTGCTTGTTCAATAAAGCAAACATTAATCTTGCCTACAAAACTGAGATTATTCAGGTTGAAAAAGCAGTTCCCTATTCCCTCTACAGGCAGAAATAAAAATTTCACATTTTTGAACACATGATATTTCTCAAACTCAAGTAAAGATTTTTTGTGGGACTATTATGATGGTAGATACATAATGTCTGTGCATATCTTCTCTGCATCACCCCATCAGGTCGTATCTATTCTCAAGCAATATTTACATTTTTAAACAGCCAATCTGCAATATGAAAAACATCCTGAAATAGAGTTAGTAAGAACTCTCAAAATGATAGTTCACTCTTTCAAGGAGTTGGAGTTTTGTAGGCAAATTGTAATGAGCTCTCAGAGATTACTTGGGTTGGACTTCAGACAAGAGATCAATAGTCCTTTGTTCAAAGCCTTTCCAAACTAATAAGAAGATCCCAAATCCTGTCCTCTGCCAATATGGCCTTTTGGAACCCATTATGACCTCCACAGCACAACAAGGAAGAGAGTGAGCCTTTCATGGAGTAGCTTCCCAAGATTAGATAACAAATAGAACAAATTCATAACCTTAAAAGAGCTAACTTTAGCTTGGTGGCATCTGAGAAGCTTCTCCCTCTCCTTGTCTCCTGTTCCCCCCTTCCCCCTTCCTTTCCCCTTCCCCCTCTCTTCCCCTCTCTTCCTCTCTCTCTCTCTCTCTCACTCTCTCTCTCTCTCTCTCTCTCTCTCTCTCTCTCTCTCTCTCTCACACACACACACACACACACACAAACACACACACCATGCCACAAACTGGGCATCAGATTCCAAAGAGAAAAATCCAGCTTGATTTCACTTGATTTCCCTGAACAGCAACGTTGTTTTCTTGGTTCTGGTCAATTCACTCTGCATCAATTCATACAATTCTCCTCAGTTTTCTCTAAAAACTCCCCTTCATCAATTCTTACAGCTCAAAATTAATAGTCCATAATCTATAATCCATTATATTTATATATCAAAATCTCTTCAGCCTTTCCTTAATTGATGAAACCCCCTTAAAGTTAGAATCAATGGATCAAAGGGAATGCTGTTAAGTGATCTTTAGATCACAGGACCAAATTCTGCACTTACTTTGAAACCACTGGCTTCTACCTGAGAGACCATAGACATCTTCTGAATGTGTCTTAGTAACACTTCTTCAGTAAGGTTGTTCTCAGGCAAAAAATACTGATAGACATCATACTCTAATCTCCACCTGGAGTCCAGGCCAGTTCCCAGATCACAGGGTAGAGGATCTGTGCCTCTGAAATAAAACACAATTATGTAGAAGCAAAAACATTTTCCCCTTATAATTTAAATCTCAAATATAAGCAAAGCCAGAAAATTATCACTTAAAACATCTTTACAGACTTTAAGCTTAAAATTACATTTAAATTATAAAAAATTCACAGCCCTTCTTTTTCCATTGAGAAATAGTAAATTCCATTTCTCTGTTTAATGATTCTTTCAACCCAACCCAGTAAGCATTTATTATACACCGATATGCAGGAAAGCACTGCACTAGGCAGAGGATGCAAAGATAAAGCGAAAACCAGAAATATAGGGCCTTTCTTCCTGTCAATAACCTCCTTTGGGGAATTAATCTAAAAGTCAAATAGCTGTATCAAGAAACAAAGTTTGTAATTGGCTTTTCAAAATAGTCAGCTCAATTAACAGCTTCACCGGCAATGAATTACTGTCCAAGTTTGCTTTTTAAATTGTGCTTATCTAATCTATTCCACTTATTTTTTTAAAACTAGCAGACTTTGGATAATTACTATTTCATAACAGAAATTTGAAAGCTGTTTATATTACTACTTAACTGCTTTTTTTTTCCTATTTAGTTTCTCTTTATATTCCTAATCTTTTGTTCCTTCAGTAAAATTTTATTATTTTGTCTAATTCTATAAAACATTTTCTTGTTATTTTCATTGGTATAGTGCTTGTTGAGTTTTATAATATTGACTATATTGTCATATCATAGTCAGAAAAACTAATACTTCTATTAGATCTTTTATTTCTATAAAAACTGCTTAGCAGTTGTATTTAAGTCCTTTATGTGTGAATATTTAAAGGAAATTTACCTTTTTATCCATTTTACTGCTGAGTGAGATTAAAACTTATTTATACTCACTGGATAAAAATGCTGGTTAGTTCTATGGAATTTTCTGTCCTGCTACTTGGCTGAAGCCCTATTTCCTTAATTTTTGTTGATTCTTCAATGTGGTCTAAAAACTATGATGCTATTCACAAATGAAACTTTCTCTTCTTTCCCAATTCTTGGTCCCTTAATTTCTTTCTCTCATTATATTGTTTGTTGTTTTCCCATTATATTTATGTTTTCTATCTAGACCATTCAGATCCTCAAAGAATCAACTGGTTTAGCTATGTCTGTCATGTCAGTATCTTTCTGCCTTTCAGCAATTCTTTAAAAATGTCTATTTTAATATATGCCAGAGGACACTGTAGATCTAGTTTTGCTTAGGGGCATCTAGTTCATTTTGCACATCAAAGAAACCAAGACAAACAGGGTTAAAGTGACTTGCCCAGGTGAAAATCAGGTCTTCTTGACTCCAGGGTCCATTACTCCTATACTATGCCACCTAACTGCCCAATATAGTTTGTCTTTAGAATCTCAGAAATTAGCAGAGTTCCTGAAATATATAATGGCCAAATAAAAAAATGCTTATTAACTAAATGTATAAAGTTCAAATAAGGTTTAAGAATATCCCCTTTTTATGCTTTAACTATAATAATAATAGTTGTCATTTATAGATCCCTTTAAAGTTTGCAATGTGCTTTATATATATATTAACTCATTTAATCTTTAATCTTATTCAAATCTACTTTCAGACAAGAGTCTATCTAGTTAGCAAACCACTCTAGTTTCTTTGCCAAAAACATCCAAATGGAGGGGCAGCTAGGTGGCTCAGTGGATAGAGCACTGGCCCTGAAGTCAGAAGTACCTGAGTTCAAATCCAACCTCAGCTGCTTAATAATTACCTAGCTGTATAACCTTGAGCAAGCCACTTAACCCCATTGCCTTGCAACAAATATAAAAAAAAAACTAAGAAAATCCAAATGGGATCATAAAGAGTTGGAGATGTCTAAAATGGACTGAATAACTAACAACTCTGCCAGACAGGTGGCATTATCACTTCCATTTTAAAAATCAGGAAACTGAGGAACAGAGAAGTTAAGTGACTTGTCCTAGGTCACAAGACCAAGTGTCTTAGGAAGGATTCCAACTCAAGTCTTCCTAAATCCAAGCCCTTCACTCTACCCATTGAACAACCTTTACATACAGCTTTGCAATATAAAAGGTTTAAATCTAAAGCATTTTGAAGAGCTATACATACCTGGTATATCCTAGATTTGCTGGGGCAAATTTGATAATTGTTTCATATAAATTATATTCCAAGTAAATGTTAGGATCCACATCTAAATCAAACTCCAGATTACAGCCTCCTGGGATAGGATCTAGAAGTGAAATAAACAGTTTAGTTACCAGAGATCATGTCCCTCAAATCCTTCACCTTTTTTACAGCCCTGCAATCCCCCTTTCTGAAGGTCAGTGTCCTTCAGATTGAAGGGATGTCTTATACCAGTCACTGAGAGGAACATCTAGTCTGAAAACTTCAAAGATGGAAAGACAGCTCTGCAAGGGACAAGAGAGAAAGCTATGTCACCTAATTTACAGTTTCTTTTTTTTAATTAAATTGTATTTATTTAAGGTAATGGGGTTAAGTGACTTGCCCAAGGCCACATAACTAGGTAACTGTTAAGTGTCTGAGGCCAAATTTGAACTCAGGTCCTCCTGACCCCAAGACCAGTGCTCTATCCATGATGCCACTTGGCTGCCCTCTAATTTACAGTATCCCAGGCAAGAACACAACTGTAGAGCAGACTGCTCACTAGGGGTTGTTGGTGATTGGTTAGAAGTGGATTAAGATTGGGGTCATTTATTAAATCTCACAAGGCTGATAATCAGATCTTTGCCTACAGAAAACCATACAGGTGACCTGAGGGAATCCCCTTTAGGTTCAAGGCACTAACAGAACTGGCTTGCTGGAGGAGACAATAAAGCTCAAATCAAGAATTACCTTTTTCTGAATAAGAAAGTGGAATGGCCACACTCCAAACATTATCAGCCTCTGAAGCCTCCACATACCAAGTACAAACACTCTGATCTGGCCTAAGAAGGGAAACTAGGCCTTTGTCTACACCTGTCCCTGAAGCATCTGGAGGAGGATTCTGGAAACGAAAGGGGAAAAAAAAGTCACTGAACAGCACCACCACCACCACCACAGACATATTGAATTAGGCAAGGTTGACAACATGATCACTCTTATTGGACATTTCCCATATGTTGTCATACTACAGCACTTTTTTTTCCCCAGAGGTTATATAATACACAGCCTTTTCTAAATCCAGCTATGCAAAACTTTTGAACACAACTAAATGAAATTAAACTGTAATTGGCAATATTTAATAAATAAAAATAAAGTATCAGAGATAGTTAACTTGTGATTTTTTGAGTCAACATGTGCCTACTGAGAACTATTTTAGTTTGGCACTGTTGATCTAATCCAAGCGATAGCTGAATAGGAATTTCCTCTCTAACATCCCAGAAAAGTGGTGCTCATCCAGCTGCCCTTTACTGGAAGACTCCATTCTGCCTTTGGAAAATTCTAATTGCTGGGAATTCTGTCCTTGAGATCTAGTTAAAATATGCCTCTGCAATTTCTATGCATTCATTGTTTCTAGTTCTATGTTATTATTTCCCCACTGTCTTCTTAAAGTTCAGCAATCAAAATTTTTTTAATTAGTTGTCATATGATATACCAAGGCACTTTTCATCAAGTTAGGGGTTAGATAACAACTGGAAACCTTGTGTAATGCATCTCAGACAGAGGCTACTATTGGAAGTATGAGGCAAGGGGCCAAGTCAAGAAGGAAACTAATTATGAAAAGCATTTTTTATAATAATAGATTCCCCAAACATTCTTCAAGGCTCCCATCAATATTAACCAACCAACCAACCAATATTTATTAAATTCCTACTACCAGATGTTGTGCTAAGCACTGGTAATACAAAAAGAAGCAAACAAGTTCCTGCCCTTAAGGGGGTTACAATCTAATTGATTATCTAATGGATATTCTAATTTATCTACACAATTCACTCACTATGGCTCAATCCTGATTTTTAAAATGCTAATTCAAAATTTGAAAAGATTTCATCATTTGGAAGAGATTTAGTTCTATAGCATACATAAAATGTTTTCTAATAAGAGTCAAAGACGAAAATGAATTGAAACTGGGGAAACTCCTCATACAGACCTTGTAAAATGAGACTGTTACATTCTTGTACTGAGAATGTACTTGGAAAATTATAAATGTGATGTTGCTTGCAATATGACGCAATACAGCTTCTTCTGGAAAGGGCTTGCCGAGTGTGAAGTATCTAAATTTCCCCAAAGAAAATTCAAGAAGACCTGAAATGGAAAGATTTGTTTTTAATTTTTTATTTAGGCAATGGGGTTAAGTGACTTGCCCAAGGTCACACAGCTAAGCAATTATTAAGTGTCAGATCCTCCTGACTCCAGGGCCGGTGCTCTATCCATTGTGCCACCTAGCTGCCCCTATGGAAAGATTTTAAACATTATTGTTTTTGTAAAACATTATTATATTTGTACTTCTGATACCAGATGATAAAAGCATCATTTAGGTATATCACTACAAACATATACATTCACCTTTACAAGAGAAACAAATTAACCCAGTCCCTCCAAAAGGGAAGAGATACTGGAGAAAGCATGGTGAAAGTCAAGTCTTCTACCTCTAGATAATGCTCTCTCTAACTTCATTCCTCTGTTTCAAAGTCACTGGACCCTGAAACATAGACAAACAAATATACCTACTATAATTGTGAGCTTAGAGAACCTCTATGTCTCTCTCACCTCAGTTTCTATTCCCCTTTTTCCTACTGCGGCCAATCTTTCCTTCCCCTCTTCTACCTTTACTAGACAAAATACAGACTTAGAGCATATAATATTTATTCAGTTAAAATATTAATCTCTCCATTCATTAAACATTAGCTTTGAAAATTGATTTCTGGTCCTCTATCTCCCCAAGAGGAATGAACATTTAAAAAAAAAACAAAATTTTTGAGAAAAAAATTGGGTGTTTTTTAAAAGGGAAAAGACAAGAAAGAAAAATTTGTACCTGACTTTCTCTAGGCCTTCTCTAAAAATATACAGCACAATTTTATACAATATATTCTAATCCTAAATCACTTGATAGCTATAAAATATACATTTCAAAGTACTATGCATATTCTGATTTTCTCAAGGAAGTTGAATCTACAAAGGTGAAAAGATCTTATAATTTCAGCAAATTTGAATTTGATAAAATAAGTTAAAAAAAGCTTTTAGCCTAAAAGATAATGCCTTCATTATCCATCCCAGGAAAATTATGAATAGTTATGATGAATAATATAAAAAATACAAGGAAGGAAAGATAAGGGAAAACTGTATATCCCTTTTCTTTCTTTTTGGATAAGCACCTCTTCTTCTAAAAGCCTGGCCATAGTTCTTTGGTCACCCTCCATAATGGTGGTTGATACAATCTGTAATACCATTGATGGGTCAGAGTCAGGAGAAGCATAACATGCAATAAGGCTATAAAAGCAGGTTGTGGTCAGATTGTAGAATGCCATAGATGCCAGGCTGATTTTTGATTCATCCTTGGGCAACAAGGACCCACTTGAGCAGGGAGTTGACAGATAGAGACTTCTGCCTTAGTAAAATGGGAATGGACTGAAGAAGGTACAGCTATTAAGTTGTCCAGACTAAGGGTAATGGGGGCCTCAACTAGGCTAGGCTGTGTGGAAAAAGGAAGGAGACAAGGCCAAAGGTGTATGGGAAGAAAATACAATCAGCAATAGAAATACCAAAGTCAAGAGTAGAAACAAGTTTGTGGGAGATTACAAATTCACTTTTTATAATATTGATACTGGAATTGATACAAAAGAGACAAAAATAACTGCCTTTGTGACCTGGGGCAAGTGCCTTAACTTCCATACAGATATCAGTTTCCTTAACTATAAAAGAATAGGTATTGGATAAGAGGTCTCTGGCAGCTCAGATCTAGGATCCAAGCAGTCCGTCTTCAGAGGGTTTACACCAGGACAGCCAACCTACAAAAAAAATCTAATTGTCTCAGGAGAGACTATTAAAGCAAATATTTCATAAATAATTCAAAGCAATTTTTAAGGGAAGGCATAAACAGATAAGGAAGATGAGAATTAGCACAAGCCTAATCTAGGAGAGGATGGCTTTCCAGCAGAATTGTGAGGGAAACTGAAGTTCATAAAGTAGGCAGTGAGTGAAAAGGAGTGCATTCCAGCCTTGCCTAGAGATGGGACACAACGTTGGTGCTGTACTGTGCTTTTTTAAATTAAACTGAGGATACTGATACTAAGTGAGATGAGCAGAAGCAGAAGAACATTTTACATCCTAACAGCAATATAGGGGTAATGATCAATCTTGATGGACTTGCTCATTCCAATCAGTACAACAATAAGGGACAATTTGGGGATATCCGAGATAGAGAATACCATCTGTATCCAGAGAAAGAATTGTGGAGTTTGAACAAAGACCAAAGACAATTACCTTTAATTTAAAAAAAATGTTATCTCATTATGTAATTTTTGCTATCTCTTATACTTTATTTTTCTTCCTTTAAGGATATGATTTTTCTCTCATCACTTTCAACTTAGATCAATGTATATCATGGAAACAATATAAAGACTAACAGACTGCCTTCTGTGGGGAGGGGGGAGTGAGATTAGGGGGGAAAAATTGTAAAATTCAAAATAAATAGAAATAATAATGGAAAATTTAAAAAAAAGAAAATTTTTAAATCAAAAATATGTTCATAGAAAAGAGTGGTCAAGTAAAAATAAAAATTCTAATAAAAATAGTAAGCATAAATTGAAAATGTTCCCAAAGTTTCAAGGAAGTAAAAACGGTTCTCTCCAGACTGACTTTTGCACATATTTGTTGAGAGGACTCATTTGAGGAGATACTTTGACACTTAATTATGATTTTGTCCCTGAATGGTTAAATTGAAACCAAGGCAGAGTGTTCTTGTCAAGTTATTTAGACTTAACAACATAGAAGGCAATGAGCTAAAATAATAAACAAACTTCTTTTTAAGAGGTTTAAGAGGAAAAAAAAATCCTTTATCTGACCTCTCAGGAAACATGTCAGTCTGACGGTTGGGATCTATACACCACTTCCCTTCTTCTATTTACTTATTTCTTGAAGGTAGACCAAAAAAGGGCCTTGACAAGAACCAAGCAAAATAATTACACTTTGGGAAGCTGCTGCCCAAACAGGGAAAGAATAAAGATCTATCAAGAAGAAAGGCTACTTATATTAGATTGCTTTCTATCAGGGGAAGAGCGGATGGAAGGGATGGAGAGAGGAAAAACTCAAAACCTTGCAAAAAATGGTTATTGAAAACTTACCACCATATATAGTTGAAAAAATATTTTTTAGAAATTAAAAAAAGAAAAACTACTCAATGAATTTTACTTTTTTCCCCTTATAATTCTTGATCTCTCTTGTTTTTGTTTTTTTTTTTTAGGTTTTTGCAAGGCAAATGGCATTAAGTGGCTTGCCCAAGGCCACACAGCAAGGTAATTATTAAGTGTCTGAGACCGGATTTGAACCCAGGTACTCCTGACTTCAGGGATGGTGTTTTATCCACTTCACCACCTAGCCACCCCACTGCTTTGGTTTTCATGGAAATGACTCCAGGAAGTTAAGCCACTTCCCACTGTCATGGAGCACCAAGATCTAAAGTCTCATGAATGATTATGTATTTCACAACCATCAAACTGTCAGTACTTTTGATGGTGTGGCATACTGACAGGAAGACCCAGAAAACTTGCTACCAAAGTCCTGGCGCTGTCAAATGACTCAAGATCAGAAATCAATATGATTTTATCCGTGGAATTGCCCTTTCAAAAGAGGCACTGCCATCTGTTTTACTTTGCTCCAAGGATCAGGGGCCTTTCCATGTGACTGGCAGCTGAAAGTTCCCATACGTGGTCTCCTCTTTAGAATGGGAACTGCTTGGGAGTAGGGGCTGTCCTAACTTTCTATCAGTATCTCCAATGTTTATTTAGTAAGGACTGTTGAACAGAGCAATTGCTTAACAAAAAATTGGAATTATAATGTGGAAATTACAAAAAAATGGAAATACAAAAAACTTGGATCTCTATGAAATAATATCACATTATTAATTTCTAGTGACAGGCCTAGCAAAGGCAGACAAGTGCCCTAATTGACAGCACAGAGCAAGTAAAAATAGGACTAAGCCTCACACCTCTGAACATATCTCAAAAAGCTCACATGAGAAAGATTTCATGAGGTTTAATTAGGTCTCATGACTTTTGGGAGTAGGAGGCAGGGAAAGAGGCAGAAGGCAGATCAAAAGGATTTACAGAACAACTGTCTTGAGATTGAGTCCTGAGAACAGACAGTCTGAATCTTGCCTGTGATCAAGCTAAAACTCTTAAAAAGTTTTTTAGCAAGTCTTCACAGGAATCTGATTCAGCAGCAGGAGGCTCTTTTCATTTCAACATCTAAGTTTAAGTTTAATCATCACTCATGGCTAATTTTTCTTTCCTCTAGTCCACAAATAAACCATGAGAACTAATCTACCTTTTTTCTATCCCAATCATTCTCTAATTAGAACTAAGACATTTCCAGACCCAGGTTATTATTTAATATTTACTTATTCCATCCATTTCTACTTCATTTTTCTTGATTTAAAAAAAAATCCTCTACCACTTGAAAGTTATCCAGATATTCTCGAGACAATGTGGTGTAATAAGAAGAGATCTATATGGTCTCCAAATCAAGAATAGCTGGAAGGCTGAGTCTAGCCTCTAAAACTACATGGGTATATTATGTATGAGGTGTGTGTGTGTGTGTGTGTGTGTGTGTGTGTGTGTGTGTGTGTGTATGTGTGAAAGAGACAGACAGAACAGAGAGATGGCACAAGAACAGTCACAACCTCTGTGGGCCCCCTGGAAATTCCATTTATAAACTGAAAAACACTGCTGTTCTACACTGATAGAAGTTCTCTCCCAGAGAGTTCTTTACATCAATGAAATAACAGTTCTTAAAAAAAAACAAGAAAAACTAATCTCAAAAGATTAATGAAGAGTACAGATTAAGACAAAGAATTTAGAATCAACAAAGACAGGAAAATTGTCAATTAAAAAAATTGTCAGTCACCCACTTAGAAGGAGGAAGAGAGGAGGAAAATACTTTTAGTTTATAATCTAAGGCAGATAAAAATCACAAAGCAAAAAAAAGGTTTCCCCCCCAAAAAAAAATTTTAAGAAATTGAAGAGGAAGAGATTCTTTTCAATAAGGGGAAAGGAGGCAATCCAGAAAGACTTCATGGAAGAAGTGGTACCTGAGATAACAGGAATAAGGAAATAAACATTCATTAAGCACTACTATTATCTGTCCAAAGTGTTTTACAAATATTTTCTCATTTGATCACTGAAACAATTCTGGAGACAGGTGCTATTATTGTCCCCATTGGACAGTTGAAGAAACTGAAAGGCACACAGAGGTTAAGTGACTTGTCCAGGGTCACCTAGTTACTAAATGTCTGTAGCTCCATTTGAACTCAGGACTTCCTGCCTCCTTGGTTCTATCCACTCTGCCCCCTAGCAGCCTCTTAGGTGAAATGAATCATCCAGTTATACAAATAATACTTAGGAAAACAGTTGGGATATGAACTTAGAGGGAAGGGTAAAGATGGGAGCAAGAAAAAGTGAATACATTCATTTTAGCAGAAATACCGAGTGCTTAAGGTAAACAGATTGAAGAAAACTGGAAATGTAGGTTGGAGTCTGATCACAGAAATCCTTAAATATCAAGTTAGTTTATAAATTTCATCCTATCCTATCAAGTCCTTGGAATTAACATTGTATATATTATATCATGGACCGCTTCAACCATCTGGGGAAGCCTATTTATTTGACATCTACATGCAAAAAGTTAAAGGCTAGAGAGAATAGGTAATTTTTTTTTACCCAAGTTCATGTACTGAAATCTCGATGATGCCCTCAATGGACCATGGACCCCAGGTTTAAAAAGACTAAAGAGCTGGTAAAGATTTTTGAAAAAGAATGTCCTGACCAACCGCATCCTTCCCACAAACTCCTAAAAAAAAAAACCCTCGGAACTACTAGAACCACAGCTACTCAGGATGCAGTTAGGCTCTGTGTTCTTGTTCCCACTTGTTAAATTCATTTTAAAAAATTCTTTCCTCCCCTAGAGGTTTATACTCCTCTATAAAACTGGTACCTCAATCCTGTGGAGAGGCAGAAAAGCTTCACAAAGAAGGGTCAGATATCATGTCAATTATTATTTCAAATGAGATAACATGTAAAGTGTTTTATAAACCTTAAAATGTTTAAATCTTATCTATTATTACTCTTCCCTCTCCTTTCCCCCCCAATGAGTTCTCCTTAAAGGTAACACCAAAATAGAAGTGCCACCAAAACAGGGTCACTGTCTTGGATGTGTCCTTCTCCAAAGTCGCTTGCTGGCCCTGGGGTGGAGAACTCAATTTTTAGAATATCTTTATCACAATTAACAATTACTTTCTGCAGAATCACACAACTTAACTAGCAGAAGGACCAAATATGATATTGATACATATATATATATATATATACATATACACACACACACACACATATATATACATATATATATATATATATGTATATATTTGGGTTCTAACTATTCACACTAGAGCTGACATTCAAATGCAAAGACACCTGGAAGAAAGGCCAAAAATAACTGAAGCACCTTCACCAGTAATACGGACAAGAGACAGAAGGCTCTGGCCTACGGAGAACCAATGACTCAATTTCTGAAGCTTTCCTGTGTGGGGTCTGCTCTGGTCAGTCCCTCTAACTCCCATCCCTCAGTTTTAAGGCTTTTAGAATTTTTTTCTATTTTAATTGAGATACTTAAGCAAAAATACCTTTGATTAAAACAAGATTAGAGTTTTCTGGAAAACCACAGATGATAAAGGGTTTCAGGGAAGAAGAGATGGTCCAATGCTAAACAAATATCAGGGGCAGTTGGGTGGGCAATGGATAGAGTCAGGAGGACTTGAGTTCAAATTTTCCACCCTTCCAGTCTCCATTTTTCTAAGTGAATATATATTTGAAGACTCTGGGAAGTGGAAATTAGGGCCTGGAATAGATGACCATTCAGCTACCCTTCTTTTCTTGGTTTTATTTTTTTTAGATTACATTTTAAGTTTTGAACTGTCTCTTTCCACTCCTTGCTAGAGAAGGCCACCATTAGACACAGGTTTGTGTGTTTGTGTGTGTGTGTGTGTGTGTGTGTGTGTATCTAAGTCCACTTTTGCTCACTTCTAGTTATTAATTCTTTCTCTGGAGGTGGACAGCATTCCCTTCATAGGTCCTGTGTAGTTGATCTGAGTATTTAAAATACTTGGTCTTTCACTGTTAATTCTTCTAACAATATCACTATTATTATATACAAGGTTCTCTTCATTCTCCTCTTAAAGTTCAAAGGAGCCTTATGTTATTGTTCAGTTATGTCCAGCTCCACATTGCCCTAGGTTTTCTTGATAACCATCTTGGAGTAGTTTGCCAGTTTCTTCTCTAATGTGTTCTGATTAGACAGAGGAAGAACTAAGGTAAATAAGTGCTAGGTGACCAGCCCAGGGACACACTGCTAGTAAGTGTCTGAGACTGGACCTGAACCCAGATCTTCCTGACCCTAGGTCTGTTCTGCCTACTCCACCACCTAGCTGCCCTGAAAGGAACCTGAGGCAGAGGTTGTGACTTACTCTGGGACAGGATTCAATTTCTAGGTCCTTCCGCTCCACTCACTTTGCCCCTTTAGCAGCACTTGAAGCTAAGGGGGACAGAAACCTGGAGAAGACATGACTCTCAAAGCAGGTAAGTAGAAAGGTAGCTAATTGTTGAATATTTCTGTGCTATAAGAAATTATGAGCAGGTTGATTTAGAAAAACATAGAAACACATCTGAGTAAAATGGGTGGCCTTCTCTAGTGAGGAATGGGAAGGGTGGGAAGGAGAAAATTTGAAACTTAAAATGTAACCCCCCCCAAAAAAATAAAGAAGTAGTCATCTGCTCCAGGCCCTAATTTCCACCCCCAAAAGCTCCAGATATGTATGTACCAAGAAGAATGGAGACAGGAAGGGTGGTGGGTTATCTTTCCTACCACAGGCTATTCAAACGGAAATGAATAAAACAGTTTTTTTTACAAATTTAAGTATATAAATGTATTTTCATCTTCCTCTCAATCTCCCACCTCCCCCACATTAAAACCAGGCTAAGGCATTTGTACACGTTAAACAAGGTTTTAAAATTATAACCCACTTCTCCCTGCTTCCCATTTAAGAATTGAATCTCTGTTCTATTTGTCCACTAGAAACTAAACTTTTATCATAATATATACAATTCTGACTTCTCAAGAAATAAATACCTGTAAGTCAAGAGTAGAATTTTCTTGCTTCAACTAAAAACCAAACAATAATTCTTGCTCACCTTGCACCTTCTACCTAGATGGCTACACATTTCCCTTTTGAGCCCTATCTTAATCAGTTCATAATCTGCCTATCCAGTTACAAAAAAAAAAAATCATGTTTTTTCCTTTTCTTTTCTCCTTTTTGTACACTTTAAAAGAACTATAGAATTTGCCCTCAGAACGTACTGTATACCATATTCTAGATGAATTACTAACAGGTGCATCATTAAATAGAGAGCATTCATTGGCAGGGACAGAGGGGATCATTCAGATTTAGAGCTGAGCAAAACCTTTGAGGTCATCTAGACCAGTGGGGTCAAATTCAAAGAGAAACAAGGGCCACAAAACCACACATTAGGATCCCTTTGGACCACATGTTGATGTAGAAAAACCACAGATATTTAGTTATTTACTTTTTAATTATATATCAACACAATAAAATCAGATAGAAACTATAATTTAATCTAGTTTGGACCACACTCAAGAGTATTATGGTTCACATATGGCCATATATGAGTGACCCCGAATCCAATTAAACCTCAATTTACAGATAATGAAATTGAGGCCCAAAAAGTTTAAGTAACTGACCCTTGATCATGATAGATAATCTCTATAAAATTATTTGCCTTCTCATTTGTGGGGAAAGGGAAAAGAGTAAAGGTATGAAGGAAGAGAATTTGGAACCTCTCCCAAAATTTTTAATGTTAAAATTTTTTTATAAATAATTGGGGGGGATAAAATGTAAAGCTGATTTTTTTTAAAAGCTGATTTTTTTTTTTTAGTTTTTGCAAGGCAATGGGGTTATGTTACTTGTCCAAGGCCACACAGCTAGGTAATTATTAAGTGGTTGAGGCCAGAATTGAACCCAGGTACTCCTGACTCCAGGGCCGGTGCTCTATCCACTGCGTACCTAGCCTCCCCAAAGTTGATTTTTTTTAAAGAAAAAAAATTAGGGTCTCAGAACCAGGATTCTGACCCAGTTCCTCAACCCCAAAATCTTTGACATTTTGACATTATCTTTGACATTTTTAAAAATTTTATTGAGATGTTTTTATATCACTTTCATTTTCAAAAATTGGAAAGGAGTAGATAGGGGAGCAAACATTCTCTACCCAGAGAACCAGAGCCATCTCTTGTCACAAAGAATTTTCTCTAACTTAAAAAAAAAAAAAGTTCAGCAAAACCAACTCAATCCATTAATTGATCCTGATTGATGCCAGTCACTCTCCTATTAAAAAAAGGGCTGTATATTTTGCCTTCTTTGGGCATCAAATGTCTTTGATTACAATTCAGAAATACACTAATCTGGGTGTCCCAAAACTCTTAATGCAGACCTAAGCTGCTACAAACTTAAAACTGCCCTCTTCACATACAGGTGTCCAAAAATAGCTCAGCGCATATCTAAGTTTCACTAACTTAAAACTGCACTAGGGGCAGCTAGGTGGCATGGTGGATAGAGCACCGGCCATGGAGTCAGGAGTACCTGGGTTCAAATCCGGTCTCAGACACTTAATAATTACCTAGCTGTGTGGCCTTGGGCAAGCCACTTAACCCCATTTGCCTTGTGAAAACCTAAAAAAAAAAAACAAACAAACCCTGCACTCAGATTTCTGGTACACTTTGTATATTTTTGACATCAGATATTTTCCCAGGCCCTCTTCTGTCAGCAGCAGGTCCAACAGATAAGGAAGAAGGCAACAGATACCCTAGAGAAACAGGCACTTGAACCTCAATCCAATGAAACAAAGATCTGTTTATCAGGCAATACATGCAAGTCCAAGAGTCAGCATGAGTAGTATCTAGAGTTAGCCTCCTAAGTAGGAAGAACTTCACCCAGGCAGTTCTTGAAGAGTAAAAGATGCAGAACAAGAATAAATGTGCTCTGATAGTTTCCTAATTCTCTAGACCAAAGAAATCACACAAGTCTAATAAAATTTTTAAAATTGGATGGTGTAGGCACAAAAATGAAATAAGATGCAACCCTAAACTCTCTTGACCTTCTTAGCTTATTGCCATGTAGGAGATGGGAGAAGATACTGGACCCCACCATGAAAAAAATCCAATTTTTCAATTGTGCCAACATATAATGGATATAGCTTAGGGATAGGCCAGGTCTTCACTGGGAAGACATTTTAGCAGGATCACAGATGTGAGCACAATTCACTCTTATCAATACAGACTGTGGAGTTCTTTCAAATGACCTGCCATAAATCACATTGGATGGATCCTCTCTGATGACTTTTACTGGACCCTGTAGTCAAGAGTTACAAAGAATGAAAAAGCATGCATATATATAGATTAGGATCTATACCAGTGGGGAGAGAGAATATTCACATCTCATCTCTGCCTACAGTATCAAAAAAATCTTAGATTTAGAGCTGGATGTGAAGTTTAAAGACCAATTATTCCAACTCTTTCATTTTACAGATGAGAAAACTGAGGCCCTTAGAGGGACCCAGTGACTTGTCCAGGGTCACAGAATTGGTTAAATGACCTTACCAAGAGTTGAATTTAGATGTTATGATTCCAAATCTACTGTTCTTTCCACTGAATTAGGCTGCAGTAGTGTTTTAAGAGAGCAATTTTTATAATAGCACACTGAGAATTTGAAGGACATCAATGCTAATACATTTATGCAAAATAAATACCTCAATAGAAAAATTCTCAATATAAAAATGCTCAGTTTGAGAACTAGAAGTTTGGAGATTCACAATCTAGAATTATAAAAATTTAACTATAAACAAAATAGGGAAGCATAGACCCTTTACAATAGGGAAAATGCTTTCCTTGATAATTAGTATCTATACCCAAGTGCTAGGTGAATGGGAACTGCTATTATCATCATACAGGAGAAAGAGATTAGGCTCAATAGAAGGGATTATTACAAAGCTACTTTTTAACCAATAAAAACTCTGGAGAGGGTAGATTATTAGACTGATGAAATTTTGGAATCTGTGGGTTTTTAATTTTTAATTAATTGTAGACTCCAGCCTAATTACTGCAAATCACCTACTCTATTAATGCTTTCCCCCACTCAAAGTTATCATGAACATAATTTGACCACCTTTTCCAAGATGTCTTTCTCAGCTCCCCCTATTCTCCCCCCCCCCGTTTTGTTTTTGCAAGGCAATGGGGTTAAGTGACTTGCCCAAGGTCAAACAGCTAGGTGATTACTAAGTGTCTGAGGCCGAATTTGAACTCAAATCCTCCTAACTTCAGGGTCAGTGTTCTATCCATTGTGCTACCTAGCTGCTCCCAGCTCTCCCTATTCTTAATGGCTTCTCTCTGGTGTTGTTCAATTTTTTTTTTAGTTGTGTGCAGATTTTTCTTGACAAGGATAGTGGAGTGGTTTGCTATTTACTTCTCCAGCTCATTTTACAGATAAGGAAACTGAGACAACTAGAGTTAAGTGACTTGCCTAAGATCACAAAACTTGTGTCTGATCCCAGATGTTTTCCTGACTCTAGTCCCTGAACTCTCTCCACCTGCCCTTTCTTTTCTCCTTATGATACTAGCCCCAAGTTATCTGTATCTATTTTGTTTGTACAGAGCTTTTTTTGCATATTATCTCCCTCATTAGACCATGAGCTGCTTGAGAGCAGACCACTCTACCATGTCCCAGGAAGCTCTTTATTGGGCCAACCCCTTGATCCTCTAAGATGTTGGTTCTCCACTGAATGACTATCTTGTCTGATTGGACAGTGGGGACGTGAACCCCAACTCCATCTCAGACATCTCATTTCTCACCTGGCTGGATGACTTTGGAACTTCTCTGAGAGACTTCCACACCATACTCCTAGTCCAGTACTTCCTCATGGCAACACTAGCAGCCTTCTTTGGTGTGGCATCTTCCCCTAGTAGTCAGTTTTTTTGGTGAGCAATGGACCCACCTTGTAGATCTCAGCTGGAATAGAATCAGCACCAGGTGCTTTGTCACTTCAAAGGAGCCTAATGGCATTAAAAACCTTTTCTTCAGTTGGAACTTCAGCTAGGGACTGATTGGCTTCAACTTGAGGTAAAGGGTCAATAGCTTCTGCATTGATTGATGAAGGTCTGTTAAGAACACTATGGAGGAGTGGCTAGGTGGAACAGTGGATAGTACCTGAGTTCAAATACAGCGTCAGACACTTCATAATTACCTAGTTGTATGGCCTTGGGAAAGTCACTTAACCCCATTTGCCTTGCAAAAATCGTTAAAAAAAAACCCACCATGGAAGGGTTTAGCACCTAGATTATATCCCTATCATTAATCAATGTGGATCCAACAGCAATGGGCAGTTGAGATGTACCATTTTTTCCCAGGTTATATGGCATGAAAAGGTTATCCCCCAAAAAATAAGGATGCCTCCATCATCCATCTTTATAAAGGTGAAGGGAATAGATTGTCCTTTGATAAATACAGGGGTATTTCTCTTTTAGTCAGTGCTGGTAGGATTCTTGCCAAAGTCCTTCTCAGTAGGCTGATCCTTCACCTAGAAGATGGTTACCTTCCTGAGAGCCATTGTGGCTTCAGAAAGGGTCGGGGTATAGCCAGTATGGTATATGCTGCCCAACTCAAGGAAAAATGCCAGGAACAGAACAGAGGTTTGTATTCAAATTTGTAGATCTGAACAAAGCCTTTGATACCATCAGTCATGAGGGTTTTATGGAAAATTATGTCAAAATTTGGTTGCCCAGAGAAGTTCATCAGTATTGTACATCAATTTCATGATGGTGTTCATGCCCAGGTTCTGCATAGTGGATGATGTTCTTGAGATTTTCCCAATCACTAATGAAGTGAAACAAGGATGTGTCCTTACTCCCATATTTTTAGCATAATGTTTCCATCCAGTTTTTATGAAACGCTTTCACTGAGGATGAACATGGTCTCAAGGTTAGCTATGGCACTGACGACAAATTCTTCCACTTGAAAAAGCTACAAGTCAAGACCAAAGTGGAGGGAGTATCAGTGCATGATCTTGTTTGCAGATGATTTGCCGTCAGTGCAGCCTCTGAAGCTGAGATGTAACAAAGTATGGATCAATTCTCTGCTGCTTGTGCTCATTTTGGTCTAGTAATTAATACCAAGAAAACAAAGGTGCTCCATCAGCCAGCACTGCACTATCCATATATGGAACCATTGATTATAGCAAATGGAGAAGGTTTGAGTACTGTGGGTAAGTTCACTTACCTTGGGTGTCCTTTCTGAGGAGGTTCACATTGACACTGAGGTTAGCACTTGAATTGCCAGAGCTAGTTTAATATTTGGGAGGCTCCAAAAGAAAGTCTGGGAGAAAGGAGGTATCAGATTGACAACTGAAGGTCTAAGAGTCATTGTGCTGACCTCACTGCTATATGCTTGTGAAATCTGGACAGTCAATCAGCCCCATGTCAGGAAATGGAATTGCTTCTATTCAAACTGTCTTAGGAAGATTCTGAAGATTATCTGATAGAAGATACCAGATGCTCAGGTCCTTTCTTGAGCTAAATTGCCAAGCATTCCAACATTACTACGGAGAGCGCAACTAAAATAAGCTGGACACATTAGAATGCCAGACATAGGCTTGCCAGAAAAAATATTTTATGGAAAAGACACACACACACACAGGGCAAGTGCTCACAAGGGGGTCAGAAGAAGCAATACCGAGACACCCTGAAGGTCTCATTGAAGAACTTTAGAACTGATTGTACACTGTGGGAGACACTGGCACAGGACCTGTGCCCTCATCAGTGAGGGTGCTATACTCTAAAAGTAAGGCAGAATTGAAACAGCTCAAAAGAAAGGTGACATTCATAAATTTAGAATACCCACCCCAGGTGTTCATATGGACTATTTGTGCCCAACCTGTGGTGGAGCATTCTGAGCTTGTATTGGTCTGATCAACCACAGTCAGACAGTCATTTGTCTCAAACATCATTTTGGTGATCTTTGATAATGAAGGACAAGAACTAACCAATCCTCTAATAGATTATAAACTCCCTTAGGGCAGGAACTATCTCTTTTTTCCTTTTTGGACCCTCAGTACTTAGCATAGTGTCTAATACATAGTAAACTCTTAATATAAATATAAACTATATATATAAATATATAAATATAAAATACAAATTTTTTTTTTAGGTTTTTGCAAGGCAAATGGAGTAAAGTGGCCGTGTGCCCAAGGCCACACAGCTAGGTAATTATTAAGTGTCTGAGGCCAGATAAGAACTCAGGTTCTCCTGACTCCAGGGCCAGTACTCTATCCACCACACCACCTAGTCACTCCCATTAAATGTTTTTCGACTGTTTTTTGCTTTTCTATTTCTGAAGCTTACCACAGTGACTGGCAATTAATGATAGGTCAGTGACTCCCTGACCAGCTAATGGCCTATATGTCACCCTGTCCTGAGGATGGAGAACTGAAGTTTAATTACAGTTCAGATATTTGTGTGACCTTGGAAAGTTACTTAAATGCCTTCCTTTGATTTCCTCATCTACAAAGCAGGACTAATAAAGACCTTCAATACCTTCAGCAGAGGGTTCTGAGGCACTAATGAAATAATCTATGTGAAGCACCTTCCAAAAGTTAAAGCACTATTCAAATCCAGGTATCAGTCTGCCCAACTAAACAAGTCAGTCACCAATTTTAAACTCAATCCCACTTCTCTAAGATGCACAGCCCTTTTCTCATACCTGCCTCTCTTCAAGCAGCAATAACATTGTTAGGAAGGCATTCTGAGAGTCAAGGGTTATGGACTTGGCATTTCCACCCCAAACTCTGGTTTTACGCCGAGGTACAAAAATCTTGATTTTTTGGGGAAATGAAGGTCTTTCTTAATTTTCTTTATTCATCTTTAGCTCTCATACAATGTCAAAACAAGTCTGGTTATTTAATGGTAGGAAGAGTTAAGTTTCCTCCAGAGGAAATGCAAGAAGACTAAGCGATGCCACATGGAAACAAGATGAAGAGATAAGCAGGAAAACACCAGAAAGCTTCAGCAATGCTCAAATGTCATGGGGTTGTGAAGGGACCTGTGACTTTAAAGATTTCTCTTTTGTGTAGATCTTCCTCCAATCAGCAAATTGGTTTTAGTCAGCAAGGTCCAGCAGTAAAAAGTGAAGGACAGATCATGGTCAAAGGTGAGGGATGTGTCAAAAGGGAGACTTAAACCCTGGTTCCTTGAAGTCTCTTGTATCAACCATTAATTTACAACTTTTTTGATTTAGTTCTTGAGCAAACTCTTCCAGAATAAAAATAATTAAATTCCAAATTAAAAATAATGCTGTGTCTGCCCCCCCAAAATGCTAAATGCTTATGATTAGCTGTTCCTATGCTTTAAATTTTTTTGACAGGTGTGTGTAATATTTTGATACTGACATAATAGAAAGAACACTGAGTTAGGGGCTCAGCTCTGCCCAAACATCTGACAGATGAGTAACTATGAACAAGCAAGTTTTTAACATGCGAGCTTAGGATAAAATACCACCACCGGCACTGCCAACTGTGCAGGGGCATCAAAGATTTCAAGTGAGGCTACCTCTAAGACTCTGAAGGTCCTGCCAGCCACATCTTTATAAGCTGCTTTGTACAGTAAACATAACCTCATCTTCTGGAGACAGAGCAATGCATAAAAAGCATTAGCATTCCCAGGGGCACAATTCACAGTTTTGCAAAAACGGCATTTCTCTTTGAATCGCTTGTATTCAAGCTGCTCTATCAGGCCCCCCCAAAACAAGCTACTAGCGTTTAAAGGCGTGTGATCTCTCCCAAATAGTTAGGAAGGAAAACACAAGAACAACCCAGGCTGGTCAGGGGCCCGGCACGTGACATACAATGGACAGAGCAATTCCCGGGGCAGCGTCCGGCTCGGGCTGGGCCCGGGTCTCTGCCACCCACGGCCCCTGGCTCGGGCTCGGGGTGCACGTGGGCAGGTCGGCCACGAGCCCGGGCGATGCTGACAGGCAGGCCGCGCGCCCCCGGCGCCCCGCCGCGGCGCGCCCCCGGGCAGCGGGAGGAGCGGGGCGGACACAATCCCTGCGAGGACGCGCGGCCCCGGCGCTCCCCACGCCCCTCGCCTCTTACCCGAGCTGGAGTTCCCCGGGGTCTCGGCCGCCCCGAGCAGCCCCGGGAGGGCCGCGGCCAGGACGCCCAGGAGAGCCAGGGGCCCGAGCGGCGCCATGGCGGCTCAGCGGCCCGGCCCCCGCCGCCCCGGCGGGCCCTCCTCGCCGCCCGGCCCCCGCCGCCCCGCAAGCCTTCCTCTTCCGGCGCTGCCCGGGTCCCCGCGGCGCGCGGCTCCGCCTCCCGCGGGGGGCGAGGGGCGTTCCCCGAGGCGCGGAGGGGCGTTCCCCGAGGCGCGGAGGGGCGTTCCCCGAGGCGCGGAGGGGCGTTCCCCGAGGCGCGGAGGGGCGTTCCCCGAGGCGGCGCGGGGGCCGCCTCCTATAGGCCCGCCGCGGGGGGCGGGGCCGGCCCGGCGGAGCCGAGGCCCCGGGCGCTGCAGGCCGCGGGGCGCCCCGGGCCGAGCCCTGCCGAGCGCGCAGGCCGGGCCCCCGCGGGGGCGCGAGGCCTCTGCGGACGGAGGAGCCCTCCGGGGACGCTCACGTGCCCCGGGGGCAGGACGAGGGCAGGTGTGGGGTCAGGGCTAGAGGGCAGGTGTGGGGTCAGGACTAGGGCAGGTGTGGGGTCAGGGCTAGGGCAGGTGTGGGGTCAGGGCTAGGGCAGGTGTGGGGTCAGGGCTAGGGCAGGTGTGGGGTCAGGGCTAGGGCAGGTGTGGGGTCAGGACTAGGGCAGGTGTGGGGTCAGGACTAGAGGGCAGGTGTGGGGTCAGGACTAGGGCAGGTGTGGGGTCAGGACTAGAGGGCAGGTGTGGGGTCAGGGCTAGGGCAGGTGTGGGGTCAGGGCTAGAGGGCAGGTGTGGGGTCAGGACTAGAGGGCAGGTGTGGGGTCAGGGCTAGAGGGCAGGTCTGGGGTCAGGTCTCAGGGTAACTAGACATGCTGTGGACAGCCACTGGATCTATGAACAGAAGTTCAAATCCAGCATCAAGTCCCATCATCCCTATTAAATCCAAAAAAAAAAAAATGAAAAACAAAGAGAAGAGGGGCAGCTAGGTGGTGCAGTGGATAGAGCATGGCCCTGGAGTCAGGAGTACCTGAGTTCAAAAATCAGCCTCAGACACTTTATGACATAGCTGTGTGGCCTTGGGCAAGCCACTTAACTCCATTTGCCTTGCAAAAACATAAAAAAAGAGAAGAATTCAAGTCTATCCTGATTCCCATTCCCTGTCTACCTCCTAGATTAGATTTAGGTTTGTTAATTGAGAGATTGGTTGAACCAACCCACTGATTTCTTATATACTGAATGGGAACTCTGTTAATCTTATTACCAAATTAAATTTCTGCTAAAATCCAGAGGAACAATTCCTCCTATAGAATTCAGTGTTTACAAAATCAAACAGAAACTTTGGAATACAGGATTTGCTAAAAATTTTGTCAAACTGGTATTCAGTGGCAGGAAGCTTACATCATAATGGTCCCTCCATACGTTATCAGTTTTCTTAAGCAACCTACCAACCTCCTTTTTGCCTTCAGCTTGTCATACCCTCTGGGCCTCAACTTCCTTAACTATAAAAAGAAAAGGGTGAACTAGAAGGGTGAACTAGAGCCCCCAAGGCCCTTTTCAGTTCTAATGTTCACCATTTGCCCACTTCCCCCATTAGGCCCTAAAGTTCAATTGACTTGAAGGCAATCTATTCTCTGGAAATAAATCAACAATTCACTATTCACTATGGTGTATGTTTATTTATTTATTTATTTATTTATTATTTTTTGGCTTTTGCAGGGCATTGGAGTTAAGTGACTTCCCCAAGGTCACACAGCTTCATTGTATGTTTATACAGATGGTAAAAGAATATAAATGCTAGATGGCATAGTGGATAAAGCACCAGCCTTGGAGTCAAGAGTTCCTGGGTTCAAATACAGTCTCAGACACTTAATAATGACCTAGCTGTGTGGCCTTGGGCAAGCCACTTAACCCTGTTTGCCTTACAAAAAAACCTTAAAAAAGAATATAAAATTTTACTTATTTTGGCCATTCTTGCATTTATTTCATTGAATTTAATAAACTTATATTTGAAGTATAAATTGTTTTTTGGTTTTGGTCATATTTCTTCTCAGGGTTCTAGGCAACTCTGCAGGTAGCTAGGAGGTAGAGTAGATACAGTACCAATCCTAGAGTCAGGAAGACTCATGTTCCTGAGTTCAAATCCAGCCTCAAACACTTCCTAGCTATGTGACTCTGGGTAAACTGCTTAACCCTATTTGCCTCAGTTTCCTCATCTATAAAATATTCTGGAGAAGGAAATGGTGAACTACTCTAGTACCTCTGCCAAGAAAACCCCAAATATAGTCATGAAGAGTCAAACAGGTCTGACCAACATCTAAGTAATTCTTAGTTGACCCACATCCCTATCCTTATCAGCTTCTATAAATTGAAACTTATACAGCACTTTAGGATTTTTTTTTTCAGGTTTTTGCAAGGCAGTGGGGTTAAGTGACTTGTCCAAGGTCATGCAACTAGGTAACTATTAAGCGTCAGAGGCTGGATTTGAACTCAGGTCTTCCTGACTCCAGGACCGGTGCTCTATCCTCTGTGACACCTAGCTGCCCCCACTTTAGGATTTTCAAAGGGCTTTATATATAGATATAGATATATATACAAAAATGTATATATGTGTTTTGTGTGTGTGTATATATATATATATATATATACATATATATTAGCTCATTTGAGCCTTACTACAGCCCTGTAAGTGACTACTACAGGGATAATGTTATCCTTATTTGGCAGGTGAAAAAATAGAGTTGTAAAGACTTCTCACAAAACTTAAGAAGCATTAAAAACAGAATTCACTGCACTTCTTCCAGATTTGCAAATGTGTCATTCTTTCCATTCCTTCATGTGGCCTCCTTTAGATTAACACTTATTCCTAGGTGGTTCGTTTTGCTTGCTTAAACTGACTTCAGTCCCTTCTCCTAGATCCTCCTCTGGACCCTTGTTACTTTACCTCAGTTCAAATTTCTTGTGGTTACTTTTTTTTAAATATTCCCTTTCCTAGCCCAGATGGCTGCCCCTAAACCATCTAAAACAAATATAAAAGTACTTCTGACAAGAAATCTGAGGGAGAGGCAGCTGAGTCCTCAGAAGCCCGTTAAGAATCATTTTCCATGAGAGTATTTTATCCAAAGAAAATCTGTAACTACCCTCCTCCTCCTAACCCTGAAGTCCTAACTAACCCTGAAGTTTTCAGTTTTCTTTTTTTCTTCCCCCTCAATAGATTACATATTCCTTGAAAGCAAGGTCTGTCTGTCTTTTTCATATTTGTATTACCAATGTTCAGTATAGTACCTGATATATAGTAGTCAGCTAATGTTTATTGACTCTTTATAGACTGTTGACCATTTATTGATTGCCAAACTTCTTGAACAAATTGTCTTTACCCAATGCCTCTACTTCTCTACCACAATGCCCTTTCTTCAGTCTCCTGAAGACAGTTGTCTAACCATGACTCTCCCATTCTATGTGGGTAAGGTTGATTTTTTGAAGTCAAAAAGAATTACATTTATTCCAATTAAATTTTCTTTTCTTAGATTCAGCCCAATTATTTTTAACTTATCAAGATCTCCACAACTGAGGGATTTGAAAACTGATCCAATAATTCCAGAAGATAATTTGAAATTTAGGATTTACAAAATTTAAAGGACAAAAAAAGGGCATATCTAACACCCCATGTAGCAACCCAGATACTATTGTGGCATATATATGCTTTCCATTCCATAGCAAGTCATTGATAAAAATGTTAAATACACAGACCATATACAGTCGAGAACAAATGAACACTCAAAAGGAAGTACAGAAAATCAGGGTAGGTTTAAAAATAATATATAGTATTTATTACCATAGTTGAGATTTTCTTAAGAAAACTGTGAAATGGAGATTCATTGAGTCCTCCTTTTGTGTTGTGCTGTGTACAAGGAAATTATTTTTATCTTCTTGTATTCAAGTTCAAAATGAATAAAAAATTTTAAAATTAATCAAATACACAGAAGAAGGATAGATCCCTGGAATAGTCTATTGCAGATCTATCAAGTTAAAATTGAGCCATTAAACTACTCTTTGAGGGGTAGCTAGTTGGCACAGTGGATAGAGCACCGGCCCTGGAGTCAGGAGTACCTGAGTTCAAATCCAGCTTCAGACACTTAATAATTACATAGCTGTGTGGCCTTGGCCAAGCCACTTTAACCCCATTGCCTAGCAAAAAAACTAAAAAAAAAAATAATAAAGTACTCTTTGAGTTTAGCCATCTATCCAGTTTTGAATAGGAGTTAGGTTCAGAAGGGAGCTTAAAGATCAACAAGTTCAACAAACTCATCTAACAGATAAGGAAAGTGGGGGGGGGAACAAAATTCATCTGGCTAAAAGGGAAAGGACTGGAAAAGAAAAACCAAGCTGGGACATATGAGAGAGAAAATCCCAAAGAGAAAAGAAGTTCTTTGAAGATTACTGTGTAGGACCTCCAGAAGCTATTCAAAACTAAATTACTTATTAATAAAAAAATTTAATTTAAAAAACTAAATTACTTGACTGGGTCTCCAATAAAGTGATTCTTTTCTAATTTTTATCAATAATAATAATAATATTAGCTAATTTTATATATATTTTTAATTTATTAAACAAACACCTTATTTCATTTGATCTCAAAATAATCTTTTGGGATGGACATTATTATTCTTTCCATTTTATAGATGAGAAAACTGAAGCTGAGACATTATGATTTCACTCTTATCACACCTGGTAAGTATCTGACATAGGATCTGAATTCTCATCCTTCTGACTACAATTCAGTGCTCAACCAAGTAACTCATTATTAACTATCTTGGACAGTAGAAATCTATTTCCTTTTTTTTGGCAATAGTTTCAGTGAATGTTATTTACAATTCCCCAGTAATGGTGATGATTATCAAAATCGCAGAGACTCAGGGCCTGAAAAAAATTGATTCAGGCTAAATTAGGTAGATTTCATGTAAGAGAAAAAATATTGTTCTTCTTGCTTATTATAATCACTTTATTGACACAGGGAAGAGAGGCCTAATCTCAGATTGTTGTAGATTAGTAATTTTTTTTATTTTAAATCTTCATAGACTTGCTTGGATAAATGATTACCCAGTCACCCAAAATGTTTACAAAAAAGTCCTAGAGGATGTAACAGGCTGGATGTCACTGGGAAGGGTAAATGCTAGTGACAGAGGTATGATTTATTAAAAGGAAACCTCATAGTTTAGACCCCCCCAAATTCCCATTTTCTGAGGACCAATCTTCCCCAAATCACTGGCTCTGGGCAGAGCCCTACTGCTGCCAAAGGATAGGATGCTACCAAACTGAAGACACCTGCAAATAGATGCTTAAAGAGGAGACATTATAAGGGAAAGAGAAGTATCAGGTTATACAATCATTTTCAATTGAGTTTGACTCTCTTGGCAAAGATACTTGGCAAAAAAAACTGGAGTGATTTGCCATTTCTGTCTTCTTCCTTCATTTTAATCAAGGTGAAAAGGATGAAGTGATTTGCCCAGGGTCTTATAGCTGGTAAATGTCTGAAGCCAGAATTGAACTTCTTGAGGAAGTAGGCTCACCCAGAATCAGAGAAATGACTACTGAGTGGGTGGGGAGGTGGGGAAGCAGGGCAGAAGAGCATAAGGATTGTGAATGGGGTTGAGGGATGAAGGAGGAGCAGTTGGGTAGGAGAATTTCCTTCTAGTGGACATTAATATGAAGAGAATAGAGTTTGATAACCTAAGTCAAAGAGGTATTATATGAATGTTCTCTCAAGCTCAAGGGTGCAGCAGTAAAGGAGAGTGGAGGCAAGGTACATTCTCTGCCTGCCCCCCCCAAAAAAAAACACCAATAAAGAAAGAAGATAACTCAGTCTTTGGGATAATTTCTGGATATAGACCCCAGTGAAGTAAGGTGCAGTTTCTTTGCATCTCAAAATGGCAGAGTATGATGCATTGGTGTCTGAACATCCAGTTGCCAAGGACATTGTTGCTTTTCTTTGATATTTCCGGGAAGCAAGGCACATAGGATCTCCTCCCAGATTCAGTGATGGAGAAAGAAAGAGTAAAGAATAGCCAGGAGCCTTGGCTTTAATGGAGATCCCTACCTAGGCTTGAAGAACAGTGAAGAATAGACTCAGCTTGTAAAGCAAGGCAGTATGTGTTCAGGCAGTAGAAATTTTCAAACAAACTCCCTGGGAGAGGTGGAGCTGTAAGTCTCTTGGTATCACTGGCCAGTCTCCTCAGTTCCTAACAGGTGTTCTCTGTTGTCACCCCTCCTGCAGCTATGGGAACTCCTCGCTCCCATTGGCTTCAATAGTCTTTTTTTTTCTCTTCATAGGAAGAGAATCTTCCAGGTCTGTCTGCATAATACAGAGGGGAGATAATGTTCTGAGGTTTGGCTTCTTCTTGTCATCAGCCCAAATGAATCACCAGTTTCAAAAGCCTTTGTTGACTCTAGGCTCACTAAAGTTTCTCCAGGAATCTGAAACATAATCTCACTCCTTTCATCTTGGTACAGGAATCTGTTACACTGGATAAGGAAAAAGTGAATTCACAATCTGAAATAATCTGTTAGGTATTTCCCATGTGGTCTATTTTATGACCCATGTTAACTTCTCCTGGAAGTCAAGAAATTTACCAAAATATTCCAATTTCCCATCTTCCCCAGGCCCCTTCCCTTAATCCCTTCAAGTTTCAGAAAATACCTTTGAGGTCAATCAAGATGGGATTAACTCAAATTGCTGGAAATTGTTTCTGGTGCAAGTACCTCCCTTATTACCGGACACCAGTTGAGGGCATGAGAAAAATTGAACTTGAATTCCAACGGACCCTAGTGGTTATCTAGTTCATCCACCTCATTTTCCACAATAGGGAACTGAGATCCAGATCTTCCCAAAAGTTATACAGGTAATAAATATCTCAATCTGCTATGGCAGAGCTAACCTAAAACTTAGAGTAAGGAAAACCTGGATTCAGATTTTGTCTCAGATATTTAGTTACAAATAGTTTAACTTTTCTGGGCCATGACTTTCTCATCTATGAAATAGGCATGATACAGAGTTATAGAGAAGAATAAATGTAAAATATTTTGCAAACCTTAAAACTCAATATAAATTGTGTTATTTCTAGGGGATAATTTTGTGAGATTCATGTTGCTTGCAGCAGGATCTGACTGGACTGAATATGTTTAGGTTTCAAATCTGGGAATTGATCCTTGGGAGAAGATGAGGTCTTAGCTCCTTGTTTATACTTTTCAGGATTTAGGTCCTACCATAGTTTCAGTTCTCACCTGTTGCCAACTTTCTTGATTGGTAAATATCAAGTGTATCCATTAAGTAATCCTTCTTGTATTCTAGCTGTTATGGAGATGTCCATGGGAATAGAATGAAGCCAGAAGTAAGCATTGTTGGTGAGGAAAGGCAAGGAGAGATAGGCTTAAGGCAATTTGACTAGGTTGAAGAGCCAATTTGCTGTGAAGATGGATGGTTATTGGGTTTTTTTTTTTTCCAAATCTCCATTGGTCTCCTTTAAGGAAATGTCTTTCTACAAGAAACAACTGGTGGAAGCCTGAAATAAATATATGGAGGAGTGCAAATAATTTCTTTCTCTTCCCCTTCCCTGTCTCATAATCTCTAGGTAAAACAGGGTAGCAATAGGGAATACAACAGGGAGAGCTGAACCAGTCACTGAGAGATTTGGAAAGGATATCTAGGTAACCACAATAGGCAAGTTAAGTGAAGTCATAAGACCACAATAATACATAGGTAGGGTTAACTAACCTGAGGTCCATGAACTTTTTTTTAAATGTTGACAACTAAATTTCAATATAATTGACTTCCTTTGTAATCCTATATATTTTTCTGTATTTTAAAATGTCCTGAGAAGAATCTATAGGATTCATCTGCCTGCCAGAGATCCATGAAACAGACAAAAAAATATCAGCAAGTTTTCCTTTAAGACTTTATGGTTTACAAAGGTTTTCAAATGCAGGATCATTTCACCCCCATTTCAACCTTATTAGTTGGATAGAGAAAATATTATTATCCCTAATTTTAAAATGAGGGCACAGTCTGAGTTTTAGTGTGTCAAAATACTCAAATAATAAATAACAACACAGGTTAGATTCTAGAATTCCCTGACTTTTTAGTCAGTGCTCCCCCCCATTTTTTTCTTTTTTTTTTTAAGATTTTATTTGAGTTTTACAATTTTCCCCCCAATCTTCCTTCCCTCCTCTCCCCCATACAAGGCATTCTGTTAGTCTTTACAATGGTATACATTGACCTAAATTTAATGTGATGAGAGAGAAATAATATCCTTAAGGAAGAAAAATATAGTATAAGAGATAGCAGAATTACATAATAAGATAATGTTTTCCCTCTCATTTCAATAAAAAGAGGAAACTAGTAGTTGGTGATTCCCTGTTCAAGACTGAGGTACTTGCTTATAGACCTGAATAAAGACCATGGAAAGGCCTATTGTCTTGCCAGGGCTTGTATCAAAAAAACAACAAACATTTCATAAACTTCTACTTAGTGCTAGGATTAAAAATCTCTTACATTCAAGGAGCTTATCATCTAACTGGGCAGTCAACCCAAGCACATGAGTATATATATATATATATATATATATATATATATATATATATATATGGAACCTTGGAGGAGGCATTTACTTGGGGAACTAGGAAAGACCCTTATAAACAAGGTGGTGCTCCAGTTGCATTATGAAAGAAACCAGGGGTTCCAAGAGCTGGAGCTGAAGAGATTGAGCCTTCTAGACATAGGGGGACAACCAATGCGAAGGTATAGAGATGGGAGATTATATGTGAAGAATGCAAGAACTTTGGGATCAAAGCAAATAGTAGGTAGAGGGTTGAGGTAATAAGGATGGAAAACTAAGATAGGGCCATATTGTGAAGAGTGTGAGATTCCAAGCAGAGTTTATATTTGATGCTAGAAGCAATAGGGAACAACTGGTGTTTATTAAGTAAAAAGGTGATTTGATCAGATTTGTGCTTTAGGGACCAACCAAGTCTACTGCAATATTTCAAGTGAGGATCTGAACCAGATTGGTGGCTGAGTGGGTGGAGAAAAGTATTTCTTTGAGAGATGTGGTGGATAATGTCCCAAGGGGGACAATCAGAATGCACATCATATGGAAAAGGGCATTTTTAGCCTGGAGAGGAGAAAACTCAGAAGTAACTTGATAACTGTATTCAGCAATTTTGTGGAGTAGGGAAAAGTTAGTTCTGTTTCAGCTTGTCAAAAAGAAAAGCTTCCTAACAACTTGGATAGGTAGCTGCAAGAGGGGATAGGTTCTTTCTCTCCTGAGGTCTTCAAGCAGAGAACCTTCCAGTTCTCAAATTCTGTGGTCCTATGCAAAAGACCATTACTCCTATTTTTGGAGAGAGGAGTAATTTCTTATAGTTTTTATTATGATTGATTTCCTAATTATTTTGGTAAATTTTTGTATCCTAGTTACAATATTTTACTTAAAATTTTACCATTGGTATTAAGGTCCAGACAGTATTAAGGCCAGACAGTATTAGCCTTTTTTCTAGTTTAGACATGAAAACCATATTTACCTCATAAAAGGAATTGAGTAGTATACTACCTCTATATTTGTAAAGTATAGGTAGGATAGGGATGCCTAACCTGAGGTCTATGAACTTTTTTTTAATGTTGATAAGTGAATTTCAGCCTAATTGGGATTGCTTGTTTTTTGAAAGGTTAGAAAATTTCATTTGTGAATCTGGTCCTCATTAAAGATTTGATGTTTCATTCTGTGACTAGCAAATTTAGGTTATTCATTTCTTGTTTTTTTCATAGAGTATTTAATATTTTTGTCTAAAGACATTTACATGCCTCCCCTCTGGGGGAATCATTCCTTAAAATAAGGAATAAGAGGGGGAAAAAATCTGCAAAATCAAAGCATCCATTTTCATGGTTTTGTTTTTTGTATTTACGTGGTCATTTTGCATGTTGTTCTCTCTTTCTCTCTCTCTCTCCATTGACACTGAGCTCTTTAGGAGCAGGGAACCTATGTTTTAGCCTTTTTTAAAAACCTTTGAAATGCCTAGCAAATACCAACATAAATGGTAATTGTTGTTTGCTTTTTTAATTTTTGTTTTTATTATAACTACCACTGCAACATTCCATATTCCACATCAAGTCAACAAGCATTTAAAAAGAATGGCAGGGGGTGGCTAGGTGGCAGTGAATAGAGCACCAGCCCTGGAGTCAGGAGGACCTGAGTTCAAATCTTGCCTCAGACACTTAATAATTACCTAGCTGTGTGGCCTTGGGCAAGTCACTTAACCCCATTGCCTTGCAAAAACCTAAAAAAAAAAGAATAGCAAAATAGACAAAAACCAGTTGCAAAACTTAAGGACAGCCTTAAAGAAACAGCTGATCCACTTATTTTCAGTGATTAGATGATGCATATATGTATGTCTAGGCATTTAAAGTTACTCAACAGAGAATAGCCTCCAACAGACTTCTATAAATGCCAGGATTTCGGGAGGAGCAACACTAATAAAACACCGGAGACATGTTGCAGCTACTTACTGTCTGGACCCGGTTTGTCAAGGTTAAAGTGGCCATGCCTTTGTTGGTGGAGCTGTGAACTGATCCAACCTTTCTGCAGAGCAATTTGGAATTATGCCCAAACCAAATCCTTTGATCCAGCAATCCATTACTGGGTCAGCATCTTGAAAAGATTATGGGGGAGCAAATATCCCCATGAATGCAAAATATTAATCAGCAGCTCTGTTTATGTTAGCAAAGAATGGGACATTGAGGGGATGTCCATCACCTGGGGAACGGCTGAACAAATTGTGGCTTATGTTCATGATGGAGCCCTGTAGTTCTATTAGAAACAGGAAGGTTAGGGGTGATGCTGAGTCAAGTGAGCAGAACCAGAAGAACGTGGTACACATTAACAGCAACATGGGCTGATGATCAACCATGATGGGTAAGCTCATTTCAGCAGTGCAGTAATCTAACACAATTTTAAAAGACTTGTGATGGAGAATACCATCCATATCCAGAGAAGGAACTGTGGAGTTTAAAATGAAGATCAGAGTTTATTATCTTCAGTTTTTATTAGTTGTTTTATGCCTTATGGCATTTTTTCTGTTTTCTTTCTTTCGTTTGGATTTGATTCTTCTCTCACAATGAGTAGCTGCAATGATGTATCCAGTGTTTTATTAGTTTATAGAAGTCTGTTGGAGGCTGTTCTCTGTTGAATAACTTTTTTCTTTTCTTTTTTTTGTTTTTTGTTGTTTTCTTTTTGTTAAAGATATTATTTGAGTTTTACAATTTTCTCCCAATCTTGTTTCCCTCCCCCTATCCCCCCACGGAAAGCACTCTGTCAGTCTTTACTTTGTTTCCATGTTGTACCTTGATCCAAATTGGGTGTGACGAGAGAGAAATCATATCCCTAAAGAGAAGAGAAGTCTAAGAGTTAACAAGATCAGACAATAAGATATCAGTTTTTTTCTAAATTAAAGGGAATAGTCCTTGCACTTTGTTCAAACTCCACAGCTCCTTATCTGTATACAGATGGCACTCCTTTGCAGACAGCCCATAATTGTTCCTGATTGTTGCGCTGATGGAATGAGCAAGTCCTGTTGAATAATGGCTAGCCATACATAGCTGATCTATGTGGATCTGCCGTTTGGCAAGGTGATAAATGTAGAGCCTATAGTAGAGGGAGAAAAAAAAAACCTTGCAGAAAATGATTGGCTAAAAACTATCGTTGCTTGTAACTGGAATGACAAAGAAAAATACTTAAACAAAAGGTGGTCGTGTGCAGTGGGAAAGGTCGGAAGCCACATTCCAGGCTGCAGGAGCTAGGCTTCGACGCTGACTTGGCTGCTTAAGCCCCTGGATGGACTCGGCGAGGATCCTGGGTCTGAAAAGATGCCATTGTCTCTTATCCCAAGGGCTCGTAGCCCTAGTCTGGAACAGGGAAGGTTGCGGCAGAGGCGACAATGCAAAGAAAAGCAGAAACAGACGAGGTTCGCAGGACTCGCCACGAGGGGGCGGCGACGGAGCCCCGGGCCTGGCCTCCGGCCGCGCCAAATCACTGAACCCAATCTGCCTCAGTTTCCCCAAAGTAAAGCGGTAACAGCGCTCCAGTAATGCTGCTAAGAAAATCCCAAAAGGAAAAAAAGGGAAAAAAAAGAAAATCCCAAAAGGAAAAAAGGGAACAAAAAAAGAAAATCCCAAAAGGAAAAAAGGAAAAAAAAAAGAAAATCCCAAAAGGTGTCACGAAGGTACCGCAAGGTGCGCTCCACCACCGCCTCCCGGCCCCTTCCCGGGGAGCCGCCGCGCGATTGGTCACCCCGCCGTCCAATCGGGAGGGAGCGGCTTATAGGAAGGGCGGCGACGTCGGCGTCTGCGCGGGCAACATGGCGGACCGTCTCACCCAGCTTCAGGACGCTGTCAACTCGGTGAGGCAATGGCGCCGGGGTCGCCGCCGCGTGCATTCTCTGCCTTCCTCCTCCCCCCCCGGGGGAATGGGGGTGTCGGGGTTTGGGAGTTTTCCTCGGCCGGTCCGGGCGGAGGTGATGAGGGGGAGACGCGGGGTGGGGGGGGGGGAGCGAGGGGGCGGGGCCGGAGACGTCACCACCACGCCCTCCCGGCGACTCTAATCCCCCCCCCCCCCCCCGCGCGGCTTGGCTGCCCCGGAGCCACACCCCTTAGGCTGGGGGAGGGGAGGGAGCGTGCGCGGCGCCCGCCGCCTGCCCCTCCCCCAAGGCCGCCCCCCCATAGAGGAAGAAGCCCATGGCGGGCCCCAACCGGTCACCTGCATTTATTAAGGGGCTACCAGAGGCAGGTAAACATTAAGTGCCTGGATGCGCATCGGTTGCTGTGCAGGGCGCCTCCAGGGATTAAAGGTCAACTCCAAGCGCCTTCTCCTGGGCTCAGCATTCTGCACATGTTTTGTTTTGGTTTTTTTTTTTTTAGTTTTTGCAAGGCAATGGGGTTAAGTGACTTGCCCAAGGCCACGCAGCTAAGGTGATTATTAAGTATCTGAGGCCGGATTTGAACTCGGGCACTCCTGACTCCAGGGCCGGTGCTCTATCCACTGCACCACCTAGCCGCCCCCAAAGTTTTTTAAAGATAATTTTATGTGTTAAACATATAAGAAATAAAATGTACAAAAATATATAGGGGTGGCTAGGTGACACAGTGGATAGAGCACAGGCCCTAGAGTCAGGAGTACCCGGGTTCAAATCCGGCCCCAGACACTTAATAATTACCTAGCTGTGTGACCTTGGGCAAAGTCACACATTGGCCTTGCAAAAACCAAGATTTCATATATATATATATATATCAGCTCTGTTTTGTAATGGCAAAGAATTGGAAATGGAGAGGATGTCTATCAGTTGGGGAATGATGGAACAAACATATATGAATATAATGGAACATTATTGTACTATGAGAAATCATGAGGAACAGGCCTTTAGAATAGTTTGGAAAGACTTGAAAGAACTGATGCTGAGTGAAGTGAGCAGAACCAGAAAAAAATATATATATATATATATGACTTTGTTCATTTCAGCAGTATAATAATCAGTGATAATTCTAAAGACTTGTGGGGGCGACTAGGTGGCACAGTGGGTAGAGCACCGGCCCTGGAGTCAGGAGTACCCGAGTTCAAATGTGACCTCAGACGCTTAATATATTACCTAGCTGTGTGGCTTTGGTCAAGCCACTTAATCCCATTGCCTTGCAAAAAAAAAAAACACTAAAAAAAATGTTTCTAAAAGACTTGTGATGGAAGTAACACCCACATCCAGAGAAGGATCTGTGCAGTTTAAATGCAGACCAAAGCTTACTTTCTTCCAATTTTTGTCTTATGTATTATTGTTTTTTTCTATTGTTTTTCTCCATTTTGATTCAATTTTTCTCTCACAATATAACTAACAAGGATGTATGATTAGCATGATTATACCTGTATGGTCTCTGTTGGATTAATTTCTGTTAGGGGAGAGGGGAGGAAAAGGAGGGATGGAGAAAAATGTAAAAATGATTATTGAAAACTACCATTCCATGTAGTTGGAAAAATAAATAAATATTTAGTTTTTTGAAAAATATATAGGAAGTATTATTGATTAATCTTAGCACTTGTTGAAATTGAGTTATGAAATTGGGAGAACAATTTCATTCCTTTATAGATAATGAGTGTATATTGTATGCACAGCCCTACTAAGATCTGCAAGATACAGTTCTTTCCCTCAAAGAAATTTAATTGGGACAAAACATTTATACCTTTAAAAAATAACAATTCAAAAAAATAAATTGATTAAAAGCCAGCATGAATGCTGCTTAGATAAGTTCTGTGGTTTGGAAAAAGTAGAGAGTTGATTACTCAAGAAATACAGGAAGAGTTTACAGAACCTAAATGAATCAGAGGATATATTTTGGGAAGTAATGGAAATATTGGATAGGGGAGAGATTATTAAGAGCTTTGAAAGCTTATCTAATGTATGTGAATTTTATCCCGTGGATGATAGGACACTACTGAAAGATTCTGAACAGTGTTAACATAATAGAAGCAGTGTTTTTAAAATATTAAATGCCACTGGTATACTGAATAGATTGAAGGAAAATAAGATTGCAGACATTATGAATCTGTTGCAGTAATGCATGAGTGAGCAAATGATTAGGTAGTGGGAATGGAAAATAAAGGCAGATATGAGATAATTTGAAGGACAAATTAATAGTACTTGTTAACTATAAAAGAGGAGAGTCATAGGATCATAGAGGTAGATTCCGGCTCAGAGGCTGTTGCAAGCTTAAGTATGAATCAACAGTAATAGGACAACCAAAAACTCTAAAGTGATCTTAGACTTCATTAACAGAATTCACTTTAGAGCTGAAGAGAACATTGAAGGTCATTTACTCTAACCAGCTCACCATAGAGATTAAATGATTTACTTAATGTTTAACAATTAATAAGTACAAGCATAACATCTAGAAAAAAGAGGAGATAAGTTATCTTGTGGTCAGCTAGGTGGCACAGTGGGTAAAATACCTGGCTTGGAGTCAAGAAGATTCATCTTCTTGGGGTTGAATCTGGCCCCAGACACTTACTTGCTGTGTGACCCTGGACAATCACTTCACCCTTTTTGCCTCAATTTCTTCATCTGTACAATGAACTGGAGAAGAAAATGTAAATTACTTTGGTATCTTTGCCAAGAAAACCCCAAATGGGATTGGGAATGACTGCAATGACAACAAAAACAAGTTGTGTTGTATTATATTCTGGTGGCAACACACCTGGAAATTTGTATTCACTTTCACTTTGTCATAAAGACATTGAAAAATTTGAGAATGACCAAGATCATGAAGAGACTAGGACTAGGTGGCATAGTCAAGAGAACACTGCCCCTGGAGTCAGGGGGGACCTGGATTCAAATCTGGCCTCAGATACTTAATAATTACCTAGCTGTGTGACCTTGAGCAAGTCACTTAACCCCATTGCCTTGCAAAAACCCCCCAAATATGTCAATGATTAGAATTGGAATGAGGTGCCTTAGGAGATAATGAGTTCCTCTTTACTGGAGGCTTTCAAGTGGAAGCTGAATGATCATTTGCTAATATTGTAGTAGAGATTGGTCTAGATGGTCCCTGAATTCCCCAGATCCTTTCTATATAGAACCTTTGACTCTTTAACATGACCCTTAGGTGTTAGAACTTGATGGCTATTTGAAGAATGCTATTAATGATACCATTTGATAGACACAGGAAAGTCAGGGGAGGCACTTTCATGTGGGAAGCTGGTTTGGACATATGCTGAATTTAGATGATGAAATATCTCCTTTGAAACTTCTAGGAGGCAGTTGGAAATAGAGGCTAGGTTGAGAGGTAAGGACTGGAAGAAAGTTAGGAGTCATGAGCCTGGAGATGACAGAGAACAATTGGGCAATTATGTTACCCTGATGTTGTCTAAATAAGTCCAAGAGAATCAAGAATAGTCTAAGAACAATATATTTATAGGTACCTGAGTGAGAACTCAGATGATTCCTTCCCTCTACCATTTTATTTTTTATTTTTTAGTTGTTTTATCTGCTCTAGGCCCTGAAATAAAACTGCTTAGATGAAACAATAGAAGGCCTCTTCTGTTTAATTGGGCTGTTAAAAGGTGTTTGCTTAAAGATTGTAAGATTCTAAACATAGAATTGCCATAAGAAGTGTTAGAGAAACAGGGTTATTTTAGAGGAAAAGAGTTTGATTTGGGAAGTCTTAAGAGTTCTGAAACCTGAGTTTGATCTCTGGTTCTGACATTTAATTAGTTAGATAATACAGGGCAATCATTTAAATCTCAGTTTCCTCATCTTTAAAATGGGGTTAATGGTCACTTTGAACTGTAAAACTGTAGAAATGTGAATTAGTAGTAGTAAATATCCTTTTTTGACCTTATAGCTAATAGCCATATTGGTATTCATCTTAGTTAAGGATTTAGTGCTTTCATAAAGAAGGTATATTTTTAAATCATTCTTTCAAATTATTGTGTATAATTCTTTATGTGTGTAACATTTTTACATAGATAAAATACTGCCAATTAAATTAATCTGATTTATTTTATTCAAAATTACTTTTTAAAAGCTTGTCCATACTTAGGATGTTTTATCCAGAGACTATCACTAAAAAAAAAAAAAATTGTTGTCAATATCCTTAATCTTTCCAAACTAACCCTGAATCCCTAATCTTTTGGTAATCTGTTTCAAGCTTGCAGATCAGTTTTGTAATGCTATTGGAGTATTGCAGCAATGTGGTCCTCCTGCTTCTTTCAACAATATTCAAACAGCAATCAACAAAGATCAACCAGCAAATCCCACAGAAGGTAGATTCTTTATGTGTTTTAGTTTAACTTAAACTTCTTTAGTAAGGAATTTAATTATGTACATTTGATCAGAACGAAATATATTTTCTTAAACTATGTAAACACATCTTGTGATACAAGCTCTCCTTTTACACTATTAGAACATTGCTGATCTACTGACAGGTGAGCAGGTGTTTTTAACTGATCCCAGTAATGGTAATGGATTTGTGCTTCCCCATATATTCTGTGCACCTGGGTATGCATTTTAGGAACAGTAGCTCTGGTAAAAGGTGCAGCCTGTAGCTGTGAATAAAAGTGATACCAAAGCCATTGAGATCATGTTAGTACCATGTTAGTACAATCAACTGAGCTAACCAATCTTGTGACGTAGATTATTTTTATTCCCATTTCATCTACTTGAGGGAGATATAGATGTTCTGATTCATATAATGGATCAGATACTTGCTATCAGGTTGTAATTTAATGCTTAGTCTTGTGATTCACAACTGGGAGAATGGTAAGAGGGAAGGACTTATAAATTTGGTGAAATCTAGGGTTTGGATCTACAAGCTATTTCCATTTATTTGAAAATTTTTAAAGTTTTTTTTAAATTTTTTTTTATATCCCATTTGTTTCAAGGCTATCCTTACCTTGGAAACCTTCCTTCATAACAAAGAATAAAAAGAGGGAGGGAAAGTAGTGAGTAAAACTAACCAACACTGACCATGTCTCATATTGTACATGTCTACATCAATGGCTTCCCCAACCCTTTGCAATTAAAGGAAGGTTTCTTTCTGTTTTAATGAGTATTTGTGTTTTCCTCAAACAAGCATCAGAAATTTTGATCAGAAATTGAAATGATCTAGTTCTGATAAAAGTATGAGTTTACTTATTAGATTAGCTGAATATGTCAAGTAACCCTGTTAATTATATTTCCTGGAAAATATAATAGTGAAGTGCTCCTGTGCCGAAAATTGCAACCCCTCCATGCTTTCTCCTGTGTGACTTCTCCATGTTTTCCCTTAAATCCTCTACAGAAGCCTCATCTAATATACTGGTCACCTTCTTGTAGCTCCTGTCATATTATTTGGGTACCTGATTGGTATTTGCATGTCCATTTATTTCTCATTTTTGATACATGGCTGGCCTATTTCTTGTTTGGTCAGACAGATTTTTTTTTTAGGTTTTTTTGCAAGGCAAATGGGGTTAAGTGGCTTGCCCAAGGCCACACAGCTAGGTAATTATTAAGTGTCTGAGACCAGATTTGAACCCAGGTACTCCTGACTCCAGGGCCGGTGCTTTATCCACTGTGCCACCTAGCCACCCCAGACAGATTTTTTTTTTATCTCTTTTGACCTGAATGTTGCATGTAGTTTATATTTGATACTATATTTAAGTCTATTTACATCTAGCATAATATGTGATTTTCTTTTACCTTTTGTTTTTGTGACCTATTTTGCTTTCTTGAAGATTATGAATTTTCATCGTTTTCATTGATATGTTAAATCAGAAGATTTTAATGTTAATTAGATCTGTACAACAGTAACTTATTTTGGACACAGCTTGTGTTAGATTTGTCCTTAACTCTCAGGTTAATTAATAGCAATTAATAGTGGGAAATACAAATTTTAGTTAATATAGGTTTAGTAGGATTTGGATATTAAAATTAAGTTTTAAGGGTTGAGAATCTTGTATAAAAAGGCAATGATTTAGACATTCTAGTTTATTAACTTAAAATGCCTTTGGGTTCTGAGAGCTTCAGATATAATCTAATTTTCTAATTGAGTTAAATTTTTTTTTATAGAATATGCCCAACTTTTTGCAGCATTAATTGCACGAACAGCAAAGGACATAGATGTTTTGATAGATTCATTACCTAGTGAAGAATCCACAGCTGCTTTGCAGGTAAGGTTCCCTCTCTCCCCCACCCCCCAGTTAAGAAGTAATTGCTTAACAACAGAAAATTTCTAAGCAAGACATAATTAATATTTAAAGCCTAGCATATGAGAATAGACCTGGATTCTTCACTTGAGGGCAGACCTCAGTATACTGGGTATCTCTTTCCTAGTTTCTAAACAAACCTTCCTTTTTGTTAACTTTCTCAGCAGATAGGAAATCTGGGTTCGCATACTGTCTCAAATACTAAAACATCTGCTAGCTCCCTGATCATAGCACGAATTTTGTCTTTCTCACCCTAGATATCATCAGTCTTAAAATAAGGTTAATATTAGCATTATCTGTTTCATTGGCTTGTTGTGAAGAAAATCCTTTGAAAATCTTAAAGCCTTATTGGGTTATTTCCTTCTAATTAAACGTGGAGTTGGTAAAAATCTGGATATAGTATTATAATAACATTTAAAAATGATGAGCAGGGAAGTCATCAATAGGTAAACCATATTTGCTTTCAGAAGTACCTAGTTATTGAAAATCTACATGGCCAGGTTTACTCAGTATATAAAATATTGGCTAATTTTGCTTTTCCCTCAAGTTTATGAACTTCATTGTATGGAAAGCCATCTAGATATCAACTTGATGCTGATATCTTTACTTTTAACCTTCATTAATCACCACAGTTTCTTCCCTCACCCTTCTTTTCATTCTAAAGGCATTTTTTCTTTTTTTTTTTTAAGGCTGCAAGCTTATGTAAACTGGAAGAGGAAAACCATGAGGCTGCTACCTGTCTTGAAGATGTTGTTTCCAGAGGAGACTTGCTTTTAGAAAAAATACAGAGTGCACTTGCAGACATTGCTCAGTCGCAGTTGAAGACAAGAAATGGTGCTCACAGCCAGTCTCTTCCAGACTCCTAGCACATAGTCCACACAGCACATAGCTGGAAAATTGAACTGTTTTACTACAACCTAAGTTGTAGTGCTGCATCAAATTTAGATGTCAATTGTACCAACCTTGCAAAAAAACATAAAGCACTGTGAGATGACTTATCTCTTTAGTAAATCTGAACAATCTGACCTTGTCATTTGATGTAGAATAAGCCCTCTAAAATGCTCAGTTGTGGTAAATTTGTGAATTGAATCAGCCTTAAATTATTTTGTTGTCATTGTTTCCATTGTTATCTGTATAAAGTGAAATTCCCTTTTGTTTAGGGAGGATAATTTTGCTTTCAAGATCTTAATATAGTTAACTAGGGTCAGCTATAAAAAATCCTGTGCTGAAACAATTTGTTGTTCACTTAATTGTTTCTACTGTAAATCTAGGGAAGGGGGAGGGAAAGTATTTATTAAATGCCTACTGTGGGCCAGGCCTTGTGTGAAGGGCTTTACAAACAGTATCTCATTTAAGTAAAACATGAGGACTGGGTACTACCTTTTGTATCTTCTAGGACTCTAACATAGTATTCTTCACATAATAGGAACTTAATTGTTTGTGGAGTTAAATATATTACATTGTTTCTGCTCAGTTTTAAAACCAAAATTCTTTTATAAAATAGAATTTTATTGATCTTTTTGTCTTTGTACTACATAGTTTTCCCATTTCGCTTTACCTCCTTCCTCTCAGTCATACCTTAATTTAAAAGAAAAAAAAAGGGGGGGAGCTCAGCAAACTTGCTTATGACCTTGAAAAAAATAACTCATGTTTACTGTCTCATATCTGTAGAAACTCCCCTCCCTCATCTTTCTAGTTTTTCAACCACTTTTCGCCTCTCGTAAAATCATTTCTTCCCTCCTCTGAGTTTTCATTTGTCGATAGCATTTGCCATTCCTATCGTCTTGTTCCCTTCATATCCACACACCTTCCTTCCACCATATCCCTACACCTGTCTATCCTTCTGCTGTGCCTGTTGGCATTTCTGTTCTGGTCTCCTTCTTGCAATCATTTCTTACTATATCACCTTGCCTAATTGAACAATTACAAAGTGCTACAAGATAAATGCTACAAGTGATGTGCCTTAGGAGTTCTTAAAAGGGAGAGAACTTTTCCAGCTGGGTCAGGGGTCTGAGACATAGGGAGAAGAGTGAAAAAGAATAGTAGTAAAACATAGCTTTCATTGTTTGGTTACTACACAGGTTAATATAGGAAACTTGGGGGCACTGAGCCTAGAAAGATAGTTTGTATTCAGGTTATAGCTATCCTGAAATGCCTGGCTGAACACTTCTCATCTGAAAGTTATATTACCTATTGTGTCACAAGTTGCTTAGGGGACATTTTTAGTTTTTGCAAGACAGTGGCGGTTAAATGACTTGCCCAAGGTCACACACTGAGGCTGGATTTAAACTCAGTTCCTCCTGACTTCAGGGCCAGTGATCTATCCACTATGCCACCTAGCTGTACCTACTTGGGGGATATTATTAACTGAGTATCCCATAGGATTTCCAAATTCAACATGTATATAATAGAACTTAATCTTTCTTTCAAAACATGACCTTCTTCCAGACTTCCTCATTTTCAACAAGGACACCCCCATGCTTTATAACTTATAATATCCTCCACTGCTTACTTTTTTATTTCCACTCCTCTTCCCCCCATAGTGACCAAGGCTTCTCATTTCTACCTCCATAACATCTATCTTTGTCTTTCTCTTCACCCACATCACAAACACCCTAGTTTAGGCCCTCATGAGTCCTCAGCTCCTCAAATGCAATAACTTAATTGACTTCTTGGACACTTGCTTTCACCTTACCTTGCCAGGAACCAGACCTCCCCTTGCTCTGGCCATTTCCAAATGCTTAGCACCCATATGTTGCCTCTCCACTAAGAATGTATACTTCTTGAAGACACAGACCATCATCCTTTCTTGTATTTGATTCTAACACTTATTATAGATTGGTCCATAGTCAGCTACTTAATAAATGCTTTATTGTATGTATGTCATGTCTAGCCACTCATCTAGTCTAAATCAATAATCTAATTGTTCTTCCTGGTTCAAATCCATTCCCTTTCTAGTATTTCTTGGCAAAGGAGTATTTCTAAAATGGGACTCATTCCTCTGCTCAGTAAACTACAGTAGTTAACTATTGCTTCTAGGAGCATTTTAATACAGACTTACCCTGGCATTTCAGCCTGGTTTCAACCTATCTTTCCAGACTTGTTAGCACATTATTCCCTTTCCTTTAATTTACTGACTAGCCAAACTTCCCTCTTTTTCCTCACACAAAACATTTCATCTTCCCATGGTATAAAGGTTCAAATCAAGCTTCTACACGCAACCTTTTCTGATACCCTTGAGTTGTTAATGCTTCTTCTCAGAGGGTAGTTGAGGGAACAATGTCTCCCATTTTGGTCTGTATCCCTAGCATCACAGTGCTGTAGAGTTGCTACTTTATGAATACTTGATAACTAATCAATGATCAAAACAGTACTTGAAAATATAATCTGGTTAATTTGGAAAATAACCTATAAACTTTAAGTAAACGTTATGGAATGTAATAGTATTACATTACATGAATTCAAAGAAATGTGGGATTTTATGAACTAATGAAAAGATAAAAGCAGAACCAAAAAAAAAAAATATATATATATATATATATATATATATATATATATATATAGTGTGTGTGTGTGTATATATATATATATGTATATGTATAATGTGTCTGAAAAGATCAAAGAAAGCTGAGCCCTGAGTAAAAAAAAGTCCTGTAGAACAGATAATGAAAAACATACCTCCTATATTAAAAAAAAAAGTGACTCCTAGAATGGTGTATATACATTGTAAGACAAATGACTTTATCAGTTCCAAATTGATATCCAGAATATGTAGAATGACTAACTGTTCAAACAAGAATAGTTTTTCTTCTCCAACATTGACACTATTTTCTGTCAATTTGAATTGGTGAAGGTGAGACCTCATAATTGTTTTGTTTTTTTCCCAGTAAGGAGGCTATTGCCAGTAATATAGATATTAAGGGAAGGACCTAAATTCAGATGGTATCAGTAGGAATGGAAAGACATGAGTTGTGAGCTTCTTAAGAAAGAATATCTGGTGGTGATGTGGCAGATTGAGTCAGGTGATAGAGAGTTGTTAAATATGTTTAAAAGTTTCTAACTTCTTAGGAAAAGTTGGTATATTGAACAGGGAATTCAGGAGGAGGAACCAACAAGTTCATTTTAAGTTGATTTTTGATATGATTGGTGAACAGGAAATGGATAGTTGGAACAGCCTGGAGTCATGAAGGAGACTGGGTTCTAGTCTCAATACTGCCTCTGATTTTCTCTAGAAACTTGAGCAAGTAACTTAACCCACATAGATAGATAGACTGGTAGGTATACTGACAGGTAGAATGCACATTAAGAACTTACTTGGCATTGTGTATTTAGTTTTCTTATCTGAAAATGAAGTTGTTGTGAGCTTACTGATCTCATAGGTCTCTTCTAGCTCTAAGTCCTGTGATCTGATCAGTCACTGTTGCTATGTTGGTTTGGCTTATCTCTTTTTCTTTGTTATAAGAGGATTTTGATGATTATAGGTGGGGAGGAGGTTAAATTAAAAAAATCAGTAAAAATACATGAAAAAGATGCTCTGGAATCTGATAGTGACCAGATTGTTTGCTTTTTCACTTGGTGTTATTGTTCTTGTAATTTATAAACTAAATTTAAAAGTAGAATGCACAGAAAAACTCCTAAAGATAAGAAAACCAATACAGTGGGTTTGTAATAACAGCATTTAGCGCAACTATTTTATAAATAAAGTTCATATTTCTAACATTTGTAGATTTAGAGCAGGCAGGGAACTTAGAGACCTTTTAGTCCAGCTCCCTCATTTAATACATGAGGTAATAGATGCTGTTGCACATAAAGTAACTTGCCCAGCTCCACACAGATGGTACATTTTCTTTAATTCCATGAAAATTTCGTTGAATCATCCATATTAAATTTCATTGATTCATCCATCTTAAACCACAGTTTTACTTTGACTTTTTTGTCTATCAATGAGGCAAATAAACTGAAAGCTTAATATATTAGTAGCTCCTGATGGCTATATAAAAACAATGAATTATTTTGAAAATTGCCTCATCTTGTGTCTACAAATTTTGTCTACTCATAGGTATGGTGCAGGAAGAAATTTACTTGAGTTAATAATACCAGTGTTTTCTTATTTCAACCTGAAAAGCATTATGGTCTTAAATATATAAATATTTTCAGGCTATTCAATAACTTCAGCTTCTGTCCACTCTAATGGAATCATCTCAATAAAACTTATCAGTCAACCTTTTTAACTATTCATGAAATATAAGTAGAATTGCCTGACCGGGAAACGAACCAATATTTACTAGTAATTGTCAATATTTAAGGAACTCATTCCACATCATATTCTTCCACCAAAGATGAAGATCAAAATGTAGGAATTAGAAAAAATCCTAGAATTTTAGGGGTGGAAAGGGCTAATTTTATAAATAAAGAAATCAAGACCAAGAGAGGCCAAGAGACTTGTTCATACTGGGTGGTAGAGCTAAGATTAACTCTTAATTCAGTTGTTTTATTCTTTTGGTTCTGCCTGTTTGTCTTCCATACCTTTTTCCACTATGACAAATCCCCCTCTTGTTTAAAATGTTAAAAAAAAGATAATTTGAAAAAGATATATATATATATATGTATATATATATCTTGCCTCTACAATAGAAATCTTCATCAAAGATTAGGCCTACAGGACAATAAATCAATATAGATTAAAAAAATCTATTTCATCAAATCACAACCCCCAGCCTACCCCACCCCACCCCCATTTACTTTACCTTACCCAGAGGCATCTAGCATATCATACTACAATCTGCTGGCCTTCAAGTCAGTCTTCCTGCTTGCTTAATTTAGAACATGGCTTGAATTTTAGAACTAGAAAAGTCCCATCTCAGTGGCCATCTCATCCAGCCAATACTAGAAAAACAGTCCCTACCACAACACAAAGAAATGATCATTCCTTGCTCTCAGCAGTAATAAGGGCAGCAATAAGAAAAAAGCAGAGTCTGGGACCTTATATCCTTAAGTTGCTTTTTTTTTTCCACATTTAATACTTTAATAGAAATAAATTTCATTTGAATAGTAGAATAAGTTAATTATTCACAACTGTTCAGTATAACAGAGGCAAGAGAATCTCAGACCTAAGTGTTGAGGAGAGTTCTCAGAAATCATGTCACCTTGAATGACAGGGCTTGGTTCACATCTTCATCTTATGCTACCCCACCCAAAGCCCAGGACTTGACTTGCTGGATTTTCTCTCATCTTTGATCTTTTGTTGTTTTAATGATATTTTTTTCCTCCATCCCTGCCCTCCCTTCTTCTGAAAATTGTAGTCAGTTTGATATAGTTTATACATGTATTATCATGCAAAACATGTTATTAGTCTCAGTTGTAGAAGAAAGAGATCAAAAGGAAAAAATAACTATGAGAAAGAATAAAAGAATTGAAAAAAATATGCTTCCATGTTCATTCAGAGCCCATCCATTCTTTTATCTAGATAGTATTTTCCTTATCTAGATAGCATTTTCCTTCATGAGTCCTTTATACTTGTCTTGGATCATTGTGTTGCTGAGAAGAGCTGGGACATTTCACAGTTGATCACCATACAATGTTGACTTTGTGTACATTGTTTTCCTGGTTCTTCTGATTTCACTTTGCATCAGTTCATATAAGCAGGACAATGTCTTTTATATCATTTCTTTTTTTTATGTTTCTTTTGGCAGTCATTTGTTCCTTCATGAACCACCCAGAAGTAGATTGTAGTCATGTCTTGATAAGTCTTGGGAGGTTCTCTAGGAATTCCTTACCTAATCAAACAACAGACATCTCTGTTGTTATTAGGTTGGCAGATAGTAGCTCTGACCTCTGACCTGATGGTTGCTTGAACTCAACACTACTATTAATTGGAGGATAAGCCCTGCCTTCCTCCTCAGAACATCCATCTTCCTCTCCGGGAAGATTCTTAAATTTTATTGTTAGAGATGTACAATAATGCCTTTCTTTTTCTTCCTCTTTTTCTTCTCTCTCTAACCTGACCAGGTTTGTTTCCTCTATGGGACTTCAGAGTGTTTATTTCCCTATTAAAGAATTGAGTATTCATTGTCCTCTCCAACCTGTCCTGAATTAGACCACCCTACACTTGAAAACATTGAAGGAAGTCACTTGACTTTGACTAAAGTAATATTATTGTACTGTCGATGTAAATTACTGCAGAATTACCCCTGCTTTCCATTTTGATGTTAATTCTCAACTTTTTTTGGGACAATTAATGAGTATTTATATCTCCTAAGCACCTTGTAAGATCTTTTCAGCCTTTTAGTAACTTGGCAGTCATACCTACTTATTTTACTTTTTCAGACTAGTCTTTTATCAGTTTTTTATAATATATTATGATATACTATTATATAATATATATATATATATATATATATTTATATATATACTTCATCAGCCTCCTTTCATGGAATCTGGAAGTAGAAAGTATACTTGGAAAATGCACTTTATTTTTTTCTCAGTTTCTCCCAAACTTCTAATTAGACTCAATTCCTCTCTTCTGATCCTCCTGCAGAAGTTAGAAGTGGGAATTAGATAAACTGATGACTTTGAACATTCTGGGTCACCCTTCATCATCCTGCTTAGCTCTTATCTTTACTTTTCCCTTCTCTACCCCCAAACACCCAGAGTTATAGATGGTTCTACTTGAAATCTAACCATTACCCACAACTGCTTTCTCTGATTCTGAACTCTGAAATTCTCTCTGATCAGTTTTCTATCCTTCCATCTTTACTTAGCCTCATTCCCAGGTCTCTCTTTTATTCTCATTTTAATTTCCACTTGTTCTTCTACTCTGTTCTTCCGGCTCATTGTCCCTCTCATTTATTCCATTCACAATCTTGACTGTAATAACCTATTCAGTTATACAGAGTATAACTCCTTTCCTTGGATTCTGGAAGCCTTTTAAATGCTTCACCCTGCCATCTCAAGTTATTTAGTAGCTTTCCTCCATTTCACTGCCAAACTGATAGAAAAAGTGCTCTACATTCATTGTCTCCTCTTCTCAATTCCTCAGTCAATTTGCAGTCTTGCTCCTGACTCCCCTTTTTTTGGATTACAAAAGATCTCTTGCTAAATATATTTTTTTCCCTCAGTTCTCATCCTTCATGAGGACAGTGTTTTTACAATGTCATCTGCTCATTCTTTCTGAATATTCTTTTCCTTTCTTCCCTTGTGTGGTGTTACTTTCTCTTGGTTATTTTCCTTCTGTATCTGACTGCCCCTGAGTTTTGTTTGTTTGAATTCCATCCGTGTCCCATTCCCTAAGAATGAATGTCCTCCTAGGGCTCCTGTGCCTTCTTTCCCCAAAATCTTGTCCCTTAATGATATCATTACTCCCATGGATTAAATTATCATTTCAACACAGATGATGCCAAAGTCTGTCTGTCTGTCTCTCTATATGTGTGTGTGTATGTATGTATGTATAGGTATACATATACATATGTGTGTATAGTCCTAATTTTTCTCCTGAACTCCAGTTGCTTATTGGCAGTAGCTACCTGCTACTATATCCACCTAAATGTCCTATCAGTGTCTCAAATTTAATGTGTCCAAAATGGAACTCATTCTCCTACTCCAAAACTCCTCTCTGTTCAGAGACCAGTGATTTTTCCACTCACACAAGTCTGGAATCATTTGATTCTTTCTTCTCCCTCACTCCCATATCTAATTAGTTATTGATGATTCTACCTCCATAATATCTCTCAAATCCTGTGTTTTCTCCAGTTTTATATCTGTTACTATAATTCAAGACCTTTTTACTTGGATTATTATTATTGGTTTTATTATAATTTAATTTTAGAAAACAAGTTTAATTTATTATTATATCATATATCTGATATATATGTAACAGAGTGATGATATATGTGATATAATAATTGTTTATCATATAATTATTTATTATAACTATTCTTAATATTTCCAGGCTCTTTCCAGGCTCCCCTCAGCAATCTATTTTTTGTACAACTTCCAAAATACTTTTCCTAAGTCACAGGTCTGACCATGTTGTTCCTTTGTCTAGAATTCTTCAGTGGCTCCCTACAATTTTTTAGACAAAATAAAAACTCCTTAGGCTGACATTTATGTCCTTCTTTAATATGTCATTCTGCTTTTCCAGACTTATTTTATAGTCACTACATTCAACATTCCACCCAAATTGGCCTACTAGCTTTTCTCAGAACCCAACATTCTATCTTTGTCTCTGATCCTTGGCACAAGAATGCCTGGAATGCATTCCCCCTTTCATCTTTGCTTCTTAGAAGCCTTAGCTTCTCTTTGTGTAGCTCAGAAGCCTTTCCTGCTCTCCTAGTTAGTACCTTCTTTTTCCTCAAATTTGTGTTTAATTCTATTTGAGTGTACTTTGATTTCTCCCAGTTGAATGTAAAAGCCTTGAGAGTAAGGACCATAAGGAAGTCTTTGTCTTGATACTATGCTTTGAACATAGCACCTACATAATAATTGTTTACTGGATTGAAATTAATTCCTTTGCCTTAGAAAGACCATTTTCTGCAATGTTTCACAAACATATTAGGATTTATTCCCAGCTCCAAGGCTTTACATATGATGTTCCACACTGCTGCTGTAAGACACATATCATTTCTCTCAGAATTTCTTTCAAACTTCTGGTTCAACTCTAGCCCTGTTTCTCCAAAACTATTCTCAAATCACTTCTGTTCACTTTGATGTCCCCTCTTCTTGAACCTCCCTGTCCCTGAGCCTTACATTGTTACTTCAATTGCTCAATCAATAAGAATTTATTAAGCTCCTGTGTGGCTTGAAGGATTCTATCTCATCCCTCCAACAAAACTGTAAGGACAGGAAGGGAGCATTCCATTTCCATCTCAGGGCAGTGCAGTTAATAGGATTCACTTAGCATCATTCTGGGGTGGGTTGCTGTCAGGCATTAGGCTATTGATGAGCTCTAAGACTTCCACCCTGTGTCCTGCAACATTGTGAACAGGCCCAGGCAAAAGAGCACTGCCCCTCTGGCCCCTGGGGCAGGGGCATAGGTGATTTGGGCTCCAGGAGATTTACAGGCACAGTTCTGCTTTGATGAGTTTCCAGGCCTGGAGGAACTGGACCCCAGGTGTGCCCATTGAGTGAATGCTTGGCCAATTTTGAGTTTGATTGAAAGCTGCCCCTCTTCATCTCCCTGTGGAATACTTTTTCATACTCTCTGGTGAATTTTTTTTTCTGGCTGCATTTTTCAAAGAACTTAAGAGAATTATGAGTGCAGTGAGTTTACTAGTCTTCCTCAAAGATACACTGTGAGAGTAAATCTGATTTGAATCATTCTGTTGGGTCTTTAATTTTCATTAAATTCTTAGGGAAGGGAGAATTTTCAGATACACAGAGCCTGGCGTTAATAAATGCTTGTGGATTGGTGCTCTTTGGGAAGTGGGATCTGTAGGAGACTTGATGATTCTGGTTGACTGTGTACCTGGAAAATAAAGGAGAAAGCTGACTATTGCAAACTAGTAAAAAATGGAGTCTGAGATAAATTCTTCCCTATCTATCTGAGCTCCCGCTAGGGGGCAAGCTAGACACACTCTACCTCCCACCCCCAGTAATGTCTCCCTCTCTCTCAAAGTAAATTTAGCTCCAGTAGTAAATATTAATTCACAGTGACTGCCTAGTACTAGAGGCTAGAAAGGACCCAAAGTATATCAAGTTTTTGTTATACTTTCTCAGTCATTTTTGGTTGTATTCAATTCTTCCTGATACCATTTGGGGCTTTCTTGGCAAAGATACTGGAGTCGGTTGCCATTTCTTTCTCCACCTCATTTGACAGATGAGGAAACTAAGACAAACAAGGGAAAGAAAAAGAGAGACAGAGAGAGACAGAGACAGAGAGATGGGCAAATGATTTGTTCACAGTTACACAGCTAATAAGTATCTGAGGCCACATTCAAACTCAGGTTTTCCTGACTACACTCTATCCACTGCAACATTTAGTTGCTTTGAATGTTACCTAAAAAGCTTGTACCTTATTTATAGTAGAAGTTCAATAAGTGTTGGAATGAATAACTATTTAATTGGTACAACTAAGGTGGGACATCTACGTGATGAAGTGGATAGAGAACTGGACCTAGAATCACAGATTTATCTTCCTGAGTTCAAATCTAACCGCAGTTTTAAGCTTTAATAACTTTAGACATAGAAATGCTACAAATTTACAAAAAACACTTTTTGAAAGTTCAATGTTTTATGCTTATATCTTTTTTGTGAATTTTGAATAATTAGTATGTTTTAAATCTTAATTCAAATTTCTGGATAACACTTTCTCAAACTAGTAGACATGAAAAGAAATCTTTCTTGGCCTCCTCAGTCCCTTGATCAGTTACAACTTGATCATTTTTTTTTCCTGTGGTCATCTCAAAAATGTTTTGTGTGGGGGTGGCTAGGTGGTACAGTGGATAGAGCACCGGCCCTGGGGTCAGGAGTACCTGAGTTCAGATCCGGCCTCAGACACTGAATAATTACCTAGCTGTGTGGCCTTGGGCAAGCCACTTAAACCCATTGCCTAGCAAAAAAAAAAAAAAGAAAACCAAAAAAACCCCTAAAACTAAAAATGTTTTGTGTACATCAAAATTTCATTTTTTTGCATGATTTTAAGACTAGTATTACAGAGGAATCCTTTTATAGATTCTGAAAGTTTGTTATGAATTTAAAAAATTGATCAGAGTATTATAATATGAAGAGGGGTGATGGTTCTATTGAACTTTATTAAGAAATATGAATATTTAAAATTGTAAATAATCTTTCAAATATTATTTTGTTATAAGTTTTTAATATAACTCCTGACTTGAAGGGTCATTTGTATGAGATTCTCTTTTCACTGGTAGAAACTGATTATTCCCCCCCCCCAAAAAAAGGGGGCAGCTAGGTGGCCCAGTGGATAGAGCACTGGCCCTGGAGTCAGGAGTACCTGGGTTCAAATCCAACCTCAGACACTTAATAATGACCTAGCTGTGTGGCCTTGGGCAAGCCACTTAACACCATTTGCCTTGCAAAATCCTAAAAAAAAAAAAAACAAACCAAACTGATTACTCAAGTCCTTTTTTTATGTGTGGGCCAGGAGAACTTGGCAAGAATTGGAAATGAGAGATCCTGGCAGCCTTCTGTCTTCTAACTTTTAGAAAGAAGATGCACAATGCCAACCTTCCTTTAGGTCACTGCAGGGAAAGAAAGACTGGGAGTAAGTTGTCAAGAGAGGAGCTGGTTGTCTCTATCATATCCTTCTTCCTAGATTTTTTTGGAGGGAATTTCCCTTTGCAAAAGGCCTGAAATTCTGTCTCTGTCTGCCTCTGTCTCTCGGACAGTCTCTATGTCTCTCTGTCTCTGTCACTCTGTTTCTATCTCTGTCTCCCTCTATCTCTTTCATCACTCTGTCTCTCTGTTTCTCTGTCTCCATCTCCATCTCTGTGTCTGTGTCTCTAGTTTTTGATCCTAATAGGAGAGTCCCTTCAGTCTGTATTGTTTAGTAAAGAGATTTCAAGCACACAGCTCATATATATCACATCCAGTTTACCTGGTCAGGCTTGAATATAATTAAAATGTTACTGAGAAATATTTAGCAAAATAAACACAAATTTAATTAAAAATACAATGAAAAGTAGAAAATGTATTTTAAAACTAAGTTAATATGTTGCTTCCTTATGTACTGATGAGTGGTCCCTATTTTTATTTGAGTTTGACGCCATTGGTGTGGGAGACAGACACAGAGACACTGAGAGTTTTAGGCCTTTTGCAAAGGGAAAGGTACACACACACACACACACACACACACACACACACGTATATTTATATATACACATACATTATAAACATGCATATATATGTTTTTTTCTGATTTGTTTTTCTTGGATAAATGGTTTCCTAGCTGTGTGCTATGACTGTTCATTTTTGGAACTGTTATTTGATGGGAAGGGGGTCAAGCTTTATATATAGAGCTTAGGGTCTACTTTTTATATAAAGAAATAGTGATTAGGAGTTTAAACTTAAAGAATATATTCCCTATATTAATTTTTTTTTAGGTTTTTGCAAGGTAAATGGGGTTAAGTGGCTTGCCCAAGGCCACACAACTAGGTAATTATTAAGTGTCTGAGGCCGGATTTGAACTCCAGTGCTCTATCCACTGTGCCACCTAGCTGCCCCCCTATGTTAATTTTTAAGGAAGCAGATATAGAATTTTAACTTGGTACTTCTCTCTCTGTGGAGAGCAGAGTGACCAGAGACTGATCCTAACTTCTTGCTTTCCTTCTTGGAAGAAATCAGTCTCCCTTAGAGAAAGTTTCGGGGAAGACTCCTCTCTGTGAGTCCAGTCAGATGGACATATGTGGATAATCCACATGGATGGCCAGTAAGCCATGAGTTCAAATATGACCTCAGGTACTTACTAGCTGTATGACTCTGGGTGAAGTCATTTAACCTCAATTTGCTCCAGTTTCCTCATCTGTAAAATGGGAAAAATAATAATAACACCTATCTCACAGGGTTGTAGTGAGGATCAAATGGGAAAACAATTTATAAAGTTCTTGAAGTAATTCCTGCCTTAAAAATAATACTACATAGTATGTATTATATAAATGTTAGCTATTTTTATTATAGTAAACATCTGCTAATAGTACTGTGGCCTCCAGGTACGTGTTCAGTGAAGAAGAAGGCAGAGCTGCTGGGAAGAAAAAAGATAAGCCACAAATAGGATAATCAGGTCTTCCTGGAGTTTTGGTGCTAATTTGGAATGTAGAACTATCTAGTAAACTGTGCTAGCTTGCTGTGTTGAGAGCCCCTTACCCAGTTAGTCAGTCAGTTACAAGTGAAGGCTCATGGCATGACAGACATGGACTAAGAGCTGGGGATGTAAAGAGAGAGGCAGAATTAGTCCCTCATCTCAAGAAACTCACATTCTGATGGGGAAAACAACATGGAAATAATTAGGTACATATAAGTTAAATAGAGAGCAGATGGAAAGTGATCTCTGAGGGGAGGCTTTTCCTAGTCTTCTCCCAGCTCCTGTAGATTTGAGGGTGTGACCCTAGCAGCAACATGGGGGTGATGTTCAACCTTGATGGACTCACTCATTCCATCAGTGCAACAATCAGGGACATTTTTGGGCTGTCTGCAATGGAGTGCCATCTGTATCCAGATAAAGAACCATGGAGTTTGAACAAAGTTCAAGGACTATTCCCTTTAGTTTAGGGGAAAAAACCCAGATATTGTCTGATCTTGTTATCCCTTAGACTTTTTGTTTCTTCCTTAAGGATATGATTTCTCTCTCATCACACTCAATTTGGATCAATGTATAACATGGAAACAAAGTAAAGACTGACAGATTTCTTTCCATGGTGGGGGGAGGAGGAAAGTAAGATTAGGGGAAAAATTGTAAAACTCAAATAAAATCTTTAATTAAAAAAAGATTAAAACAAAAAGATTTGAGGGTGTGATCTGAATTGAATCTTAAAGGAAGCCAGGGAAACTAAGAGGTCTAGATGAGGAGGTAAAGAATCCCAAGTATAGAGGACAGCAAAGAAAGAGGGAGACAAGATGGTATGTACTTTGTAAAGATATGCAATTCGGCCAGTAGGGTGAATTTAGGGAAGGAAACTATAAGAAAAGTAGGAAGAAGGTACCTGGTTATAAAGAGCTTTAAATGCCAAATTGAGGATCTTATTTGTTTTTTTTTTAAGGATTCTTAATTTCACTATTTATTTATTGATTTTCCCAATTATATATAGCGATAATTTTCAACATTCTTTTTAGTAAAGTATTCTCCCTCCTACTCTTCCCACTCCCCCCCCACCCCCAAGGAAACAAGTAATCAGATATAGGTTAAAAATGTACAGTTGTGTTACGCATATTTCCATATTGGTCAATCTGTGAAAGAAGAATCAGACCTAAAAGGGAAAAACCATGAAAAGGGAAAGTGAAAATAGTGTGCTTTGATCTGTATTCAGATTCCACAATTCTTTCTCTGGATGTGGATGGCATTTTCTATCACAGGGCTTTTTTTTTTAAGGTTTTTTTGCACAGCAAATGGGATTAGGTGGCTTACCCAAGTCCACACAACTAGGTAATTATTAAGTGTCTGAGGTTGGATTTGAACTCAGGTACTCCTGACTCCAGGGTGGGTGCTCTAGCCACCCCTATCACAGGGTTTTTAAGAATTGTCTTTGATCCATGTATTGCTGAGAAAAGCTAAATCTCTCATAGTTGCTCATCCCACAGTGTTGCTGTAAAGGTATATAATGTTCTCCTGGCTCTGCTCACTTCACTCAGCACAAGTTCATGTAAGTCTTTCCAGGTTTTTCTGATATCTGTCTGCTCATTGTTTCTCCTAGAATAATAATATTCTGGAGGCTGAGCCAAGATGGCAACAAGAAAGGATCTAGTCTTAGCTGCTCTCTGGTAAAACTTCAAAACTAAGGACTCTAACTAAACTTTCTAGAGACAGAACCCACAGAGGGACCCAATGAGGCAATTCTCTTACTCAAGGTAACCTGGAAAAGAGCAGAAAGGCTCTGCTCCCTGGGTTGGAGGGGCGGCCACCAGAGTGAAAGAACTTCAGCCTCCCAGGAGGCAGCCCCAGGGCACTGGGAGCCGCGGCTCACAGCAGCGGGGGAGTCTCCTGAGCTGCACCCCAGGGAGCACCAGGCACAAAGTGGGGGAACAGCCAGGGGAACCTCTGCCAGAGTGAGCATGTGGAGCCCAGCCCTCAGGGCACACAGCCAGAAACCTGGTCTTTCTGCAGCCCAGATCTGGAAACAGAAGCAGGCAGAGCCAGTAAGCAGGAGCCTCCAGGGCATGAGCCCATTGAGCTGAGGGAGGGGAGTGAAGAGAAAGAGACTGCAGAGCTCTGTCCTCTGCCCCTGGAACAGGACTCTGGGGCTCTGACCACATTCAGATCCTGATCGCAGTCTAGGCCCCCCCATAGAACAGTAGCCCCCCACCCACCTCAGCCCTGTGGCAGAGGGGGGGCACATATGGTCATTCACAGACCAGGAGGGAGGACAGAGCCTCACACACTAAGATCCTTGTGGGAGTGTCCCAAAAGCTCAGGAAGCACCCCAAAACCAGGCTCAGGCTGGGAAAATGAGCAAGCAGAGAAACAAGAGGAAGACCATTGAGAAATATTTTGCATATGAGCCCAAGAAGAATCAAAATACTCAGTCTGAAGATGAGGAAGCACAAGCTCCTGCATCTAAAGACTCCAAGAAAAACAGAAATTGGGCTCAGGCTATGACAGAGCTCAAAAAAGACTCTGAAAATCAAATGAGGGAGTTAGAAGAAAAACTGGGAAAAGAAAGGAGAGAGATGCAGGAAAAACATGAAAATGAAGTCAGCAGCCTAGTCAAGGAAATCCAAAAAATGCTGAAGAAAATAGCATGCTAAAAACCAGCTTAGGTCAAATGGATAAAACAGTTCAAAAAGTTATTGAGGAGAAGAATGCTTTAAAAAGCAAAATTGGCCAGATGGAAAAAGAGATAAGAAAACTCTCTGAGGAGAACAAATCCTTCAGACAAAAAATAGAATTCAGGGAGATTGATGAATTTACCAGAAATCAGGAATCAATACTTCAAAACCAAAAAAAATGAAAAATTAGAAGAAAATGTGAAATATCTCATTGAAAAAATAACTGATATGGAAAACAGACTTAGGTTAGATAATTTAAAAATTATTGGAATACCTGAAAGTCATGATCAGGAAAAGAGCCTTGACATCATTTTCAAAGAATTACTACAGGAAAATTGCCCTGATATTCTAGAAGCAGAGGGCAAAATAGAAATGGAGAGAATCCAGCCATCCCCCTGAGAAAGAGATCCCAAAAAACCAACCCCTAGGAATATTATAGCCAGGTTCCAGAACTCCCAAGTCAAAGAGAAAATATCACAAGCAGCCAGAAGGACACAGTTCAAATGTCATGGAGCTGCAGTCAGGATCACACAGGACTTAGCAGCAACTACATTGGAAACTTGTAGGGCTTGGAAAATAATATACCAGAAGGCAAAAGAGCTTAGAATGCAGGCAAGAATCAACTACCCAGCAAGGCTGAATGTCCTCTTCCAGGGAAAAAGATGGACTTTCAATGAACCAGGGGAATTTCAAATGTTCCTGTTGGAATGGCCAGGGCTGAACAGAAGGTTTGATCTTCAGATACAGGACTCAGGTGAAGCATGGAGATTGGAGGAGAGGGGAGAAATATGAGGGACTTAATGATGATGAACTGCATGTAATCCTGCATAGAAAAATGATACTGATAATACTCATATGAACTTTCTCAGTTACTAGAGCAGGTAGAGGGAGCTTTTATAGTTGAAGCAGAGGAGAAAGCTGAATTCGAAGATAAAATATGGTATAAAAATGGAGTCAATAGAAAAAAAAGGGAAATGTAATGGGAGAAAGAAAAAGGAGAGGGGGAATAGGCCAAGATATTTCATATAATAAGATTTTTCTTTATTACAATGAGCTATTGCAATGATATGAAAGGGGAGAGGCAAGGGGGAATGAGGGAACCTTTGCTCTCATTAGAGATGGCTAGGAGAGGAAACAGCATATATACTCAATGGGGTATAGACATCTGGAGTAAGAAGGAGTGGGGAGCAGGGGGAAGGGGTGGGGATGTGAATAAAGGAGGAGAGGATGGACCATGGTGGGAGAGTGGTCAGATATAACACATTTTCTTTTTTACTTCTTGCAAGGGGCTGGGTTTGGATGGCCTGTCCGGGACCATAGGGTCAGGTGGATTCTGGGCCTAAGGGGTGGTATGGGGGCTCAGGGCCTCTTGGCCCCAGGACCAGGGATCTGTCTGCTGCGCCACTCAGCAACCCTACAGCAGAGTCAGAGTGAAATGAGAGAGAAAATAGAGTACATGGTAGTGGAGAAATAAGAAAGGAGGGAGTTGCAATCAGCAATGGCAATGGTGGAAAAATATGGAAGTAACTTTTGCGATGGACTTATCATAAAGAATGCGATCTACCCATGACAGAGTTGTTGGTGTTGGAACAAAGACTGAAGCACATTTTTTATTATTATTATTTGGGGGAGGGTGCAGGGCAAATGGGGCTGGGTGGCCTGCCTGGGGCCACATAGCAGGGTGATCTTTGGATGTCTGAGGCTGGATTTGGACCCGGGTGCTCCTGGCTCAAGGGCCAATGCTCTGTCCACCACCCAGCCACCCCTACTATTATTACTATTTTATTTTATTTTGGGTCTTTTTTTTTTTCTTCTTTTTGGTTTTTGCAGGGCATTGGGGATCAGGTGGCTTGCATGTCACACGGTTGGGTGATTGTTGGGTCTACGGGGCTGGATGTGGGCTCAGGTGCTCGTGGCTCCAGGGCTGGTGCTTCATCCATTGCGCCACCTGGCCATACCTACAATTGTTACTATTATTTTTTTATTTTAATTTTTTTCTTTCCCCTTTACTTTATCACTCAAGCCAGTCTATATTCATGGGGGGAGGGGGTATTTCGCTTATTCTTAAGCAAGAATATTTTATTAATGTAAAAAAAAATTTGTACAAAATGAGAATAAAAAATAAAAGAAAAATAAAGAAAAAAATAATATTCCACTTTATTCATATGCCACAACTTGTTCAGCCATCCTCAATTGAGAGGAATCCCCTCAATTTCCAGTTCTTTGCCACTACAAAAAAGAGCTGCTGTGAATATTTTTTGAACATGTAGATTTTGCCCCCCCCCCCTTTTTGTGATCTCTTTGGGATACAGACTAGTAGTAGTATTGCTAAGGTTTGTAGTTTTATTCCCCTTCAGGAATAGTTCCAAATTATTCTCAGATTGGTTGGATCAGTATGAAATGAGCAACTTATATCTGATCCAATAGATATTTGGGAGTCATTGGAGTTTATTAAATGGGGATGAGGTCATATCTACACTTCAGGAAAATCATTTTGGTAATTGAGTTGGAGGATAGATCAGCTTGAGGAACTGAGACCAATTATAAGGCTATTGTGAGTAGGCAGGAGACTGTGTGAGTGGAGAGAGTATGACAAAGACAAAGATAACTTTTAAAAAATTAACATTGAGTATTTTTCTATCTGAAGTTTGTATTAATATTTTCTTATTCTTCAGTCATTATTTTCAGCTGTGTCTGACTTTTGGTGACTCTAGTTAGGGTTTCTTTCTTTCTTTTTTTTTTAAGGTTTTTGGGGGTTTTTTTGCAAGGCAAATGGGGTTAAGTGGCTTGCCAAAGGCCACACAGCTAGGTAATTATTAAGCGTCTGAGACTGGATTTGAACCCAGGTACTCCTGACTCCAAGGCTGGTGCTTTATCCACTATGCCACCTAGCCGCCTCCCAGTTAGGGTTTTCTTGAGAGAGATACTGGTGTGATTTGACATTTCCTTCTCCAGCTTATTTTACAGATGAGGAAATGGGTAAAACAGGGGTTAAGTGATTATCCTTGATCAAGAGCTAGTAAGTGTCTGAGGCCAGATTTGAACCCAGGAAGATGAGTTTTCCTGACTCTAGACCTAGCAGGTCTAGCCACTTTGTTACCTAACCATCCCAATCATAAATGTATTTGTGATTAAAAACAAACCACCACTTGAGACATCTCACCAAACCTTGGCCATAGAATAGACCAATATGGTATGAGAGCACAGTGCTATCTATTGTTGAACTTTAGCATTCCTCAAATGCCTAATACAATGCCTATTTACAGTGTTACCAGAGTTCTGAAATGAGAGAATTATTCATTAGAATTACATTCCAAGAACTACAGAGAAGCTTTGTTGTTATCCTTTTGAGAATACTTGGAACAGAATTTAATGAACTTCTGGGATGGATCTTTGATGATTTTTTTTATGTGGACACTCCTTCCAATGATACATTATTCTTTATATCATAATTTTGTAATGAAGTACAGTAAAATTTAGATTCTTCTGACTGTGCAATTTCATGATTTCCAACTGTATTTCATAAAAGAGAGAAAATTGGGTATTCAATTCTCTGTAGCAAGGAACAATTTGGAATTATTAATAGTGTTCCAGAATTTCCCACCTGTAATACAGACTGATTTTCTCCTTTTGTTCAACTCTGGGTCCAGTTCACTGTCCAACTGACTCAAGCTAACCCAGTAGTGAATCATAACTGGGCAATAGGCATTCTTTATTCACTTGGCTTTCCATATGAGATTGCTTAGCTGAATCTCCTATATGTTGTCTTAGAGGTTTTGAAAAGTTCTGGGAAGTTGAAGCAATCAAAGTAATGTAATTAATAAATGGGAGCCTATGAAGCAAATCAACATTGATAGATAATGGACTTTGTTTGAGAGCTCCCCCATCATAGTTATGAGCACATGAGAGGCAACTGGTGATGCAGTGGATAGAGGGACCTGAGTTGGAAGACTGTAATTCAAATGTAGTCTCAAACACTGATCCTGGTCAAGTCTCTTAAAAAACCTTGACCTCGGGGCAGCTAGGTGGCACAGTGGATAAAGCACTGGCCCTGGAGTCAGGAGTACCTGGATTCAAATCTGACCTCAGACACTTAATAGTTACCTAGCTGTGTGGCCTTGGGCAAGCCACTTAACCCCATTTGCCTTGCAAACCTAAAAAAAAAATGAAAAAACCTTGACCTCAGTTTCCTCAATTCTAAGTTGGGGATGATAACACTCCTTTTGTGGATTATCATGAAAATCAAATAGATAATATGTTCCCTTCCCCATATCTCTTGTTTTATTTCTTGTTTCATATAATGATCAGAGGGTTGTCAAACAAGGTTCTCTGTTATGTCTTTCAAGGAATCTTGCAAAATCTGATATATTATGTTGGGAGGTGGAGGGAAGAGAATGAGTGTTTAGGGAAGAAAGTTAAGAGTAGTTAATCAAATACCTTTTAATAAACAACAAACAATAAACATAGTGGTGGGTATTCTCTACATCTTTTATGTAATGTAGATGTGGATAGTAATGTAGACTATCCTTTGAAAAAACTTTCCAGGTGTGGCTAGGTGGCTCAGTGGATAGAGCAACAGCCCTGGAGTCAGGAGTGCCTGAGTTCAAATCTGGCCTCAGACATAATTATCTAGCTGTGTGGCCTTGGGCAAGTCACTTAACCCCATTTGCTTTACAAAAACCTAAAAAAAAAGACAATAGAAAAAACTTGCTAGTCTCTACTAATACCCTCGTCAAGTATGTTTGCAATGCATTTATAGATAATTCTTTTTTTCATATAGACAATTCTTATAAAAATTCTTATAAAAAGTTATATATAGTTCAGAAAGTAAACATATAAGTTGTTAGTTGCTAATGTTCTCTCTTTCATCCTGTTTTCCTAAATAAAAATAAAAACTTTCTCCCCCAAGCCTTTGTTATCTTCCCTTTATTTGTCTACCCTGCAAATTTATCCCTTGAAGTCCTCACTATTGTGATTTTATCAGCATGGATCTCTTTTATTTACATTTTTTCTACCCCAACTATCTTTTCAATTTTTTCCTTAGTTCCATTTCTACCTTTGCTCTGTTCTTTTTTTAAATTTTTTATTAAAGATTTTATTTATTTTGAGTTTTACAATTTTTCCCCTAATCTTACTTCCCTCCCCCCTACCCCCCACAGAGAGCAATTTGTCAGTCTTTACATTGCTTCCATGTTGTACATTGATCCAAATGAGTGTGATGAGAAAGAAATCATATCCTTAAGGAAGAAACATAAAGTATAAGAGATAACAAGATCAGACAAAAAGATATCAGGTTTTTTTTTTAAATTAAAGGAAATAGTCCTTGGACTTTGTTCAAACTCCATGGTTCTTTCTCTGGATACAGATGTATTCTCCATTGTAGACAGCCCCAAATTGTCCCTGATTGTTGCACTGATGGAATGAGCAAGTCCATCAAGGTTGATCATCGCCCCCATGTTGCTGTTAGGTTGTATAAGGTTTTTCTGGTTCTGCTCATCTCATTCAGCATCAGTTCATGCAAATCCCTCCAGGCTTCCCTGGATTCTCACCCCTCTGGTTTCTAATAGAACAATAGTGTTCCATGACATACATATACCACAGTTTGCTAAACCATTCCCCAACTGAAGGATATTTACTTAATTGCCACCACAAACAGGGCTGCTATGAATATTTTTGTACAAGTGATGTTTTTACCCTTTTTCATCATTTCTTCAGGGTGTAGCCCCAGTAGTGGTATAGCTGGATCAAAGGGTATGCACATTTTTGTTGCCCTTTGAGCATAGTTCCAGATTTCTCTCCAGAAAGGTTGGATGAGTTCACAGCTCCACCAACAATGTATTAGTGTCCCAGATTTCCCACAACCCTTCCAACATTGATCATTTTCCTTTCTGGTCATATTGGCTAGTCTGAGAGTATGAGGTGGTACCTCAGAGAAGCTTTAATTTGCATTTCTCTAATAAGTAATTATTTAGAGCAATTTTTCATATGACTATGGATTGCTTTGATCTCCTCATCTGTAAATTGCCTTTGCATATCCTTTGACCATTTGTCAGTTGGAGAATGGCCATTTTTAAAATATGAGTCAGTTCTCTGTATATTTTAGACATGAGTCCTTTGTCCTTTGCCCTGTTCTGATGATGAAAATAATCCTCTAAAAAAAAATCTTTTCAGATCTTTTGCATTCTAATTCAGCGTGTTATTCTCCTTAAAATTTTACCTTTAAATATCACTAGGAGGACTTAGTTTACATGAAGCTGGGAGGTGATTGAATTAAATCAATCACTTCCACTCCAGCGAAGTAACTAACAGAATGCTATGGACTGATACCGTTATTAGATGAGAATATCCCAATTTAGGCAGAGGAAGTGGGAAGGAAGCTTAGGCATCTCCACTGACCAGTTAGTCTGAGGACATTTTAACCAGATGCAGCAGGAAGTCTGTTGGAATTAGTTGAGAGAACTTGTAGATTGTGTATAAAAGCAACACATTAGTTTGCTTTCCAAATGATTTGAATGTCTTTGCAGTGGAGTGGAGCCAGTCCTCAGAAAGGGAATAACTGGGGAGGGGAGGGGACGAAATGATTGCTCTTCTGTTCACTTCTCTGTCGCACCCCCTCCCCCCCAGGACTTTGTAAACTTAATAGAACCAGAGGATTTGTAATTTTTCATGAGCATTTTATTGTCAGTACTCTTTATTAGGACAAAGTAGACTATGAGGAAAGGTGACTATTATTCTACAAGGATTGCACTTCCTTGTATGGGGAGGGGAGATGGGAACCCCTTGGGGGTCTTGGCCTCCAAAGCGGGTCCTCAGGTGGCTCTAGGGCATCTAGAGCCCGAGCATCTCTGCCCATCTCCACAGCCAGCCTGGAACCTCTGATAGGCAGCTGCCTAGTGTCACCTGAAGCCATTGCCAGGTGAGTCTGTGTTGTGCCTGGCAAGGCTGGTGACCCCCACCCCTCGCTGCCTTTTCTCGTGGGGAACCTGCGGAGCACCGGGAGCTGGACCTGCCCCCACTGCCCAAGGGGCATCGGGAGGGAGCCTGCCCATCCCTCCCTCCCTCCCTCCCTTCCTTCCTTCCTTCCTTCCTTCCTTCCTTCCTTCCTTCCTCCCTCCCTCCCTCCCTCCCTTCCTTCTGTGCAGGATAAAAATCCACTCTTAAAAAAATAGACTCCTCTGAGCAAAAAAAAAAAAAAAAGTTTATTTGGCTTTTTTCCAGAAAAGGGTACACTCCAAGACTCACAAAGGTAGTGAAGATCAAGGAGCTGCCCTGAATTGACAGTCAAGCAAGATTATATGGCCTAGCATGATTCCCTTCTCCTTTGTCTCATTGGTTAGTCTTCAGAGTTACATTCTACTTGTGGAACTCTATCCCAGCAACAAAGAAAAGAATGAAAGGTTTTCATAAAATATTACCTCACCATCCAAATGGTGAGAATAACCTTCAGGATTATAACTATCTTATTGAAGTAATGTAACTTGTCTTTGAACACAAGGTCTAGGAACAGTTTACTTATCATCAAACAAGAGGAGTCTTATGAGCTTCTTTGAATGCAAGGTTTTTCTCATGGGAAAAGTTAGGAGAGTGAGCCACCTGTTTGGAATACAAGGAGCCTTCATTTAGAAATTATTATTAAGAATAATAGTTTGTTCTTTCTTTAATATTTCTTTTCTTTCTTTTTTTTTTTTTTAAGGTTTTTGCAAGGCAAATGGCTTGTGCCGGGTTTTTATTTACAACGCCGGCTTCTTTATGCTAGTCCGTCCTCTTACTCACCAGTCCAACGCGTGATGAGTCTTCGGGGTACCTCCGGCCCCCACTCTTTGATGGGGGAAGAACCAGACAGAGCGCCTGAGGTGGGTAATGAGTCTTTATTCTTCTGTGATCACATTCCCGCCCCCCCCCCCACCTCTCAGCAGACACTTTTATCCCCTCTGTCCTCCCTCCCATGAACTCTTACTCAATGAGGGGCCGAGTTCTGTAACATTCCCTTATAAGGTGATTATGTTTCCCCCTCTAAGCGACCGCCAAGCCTCTTCCCCCCGCCCCCAACATCTCCCCCTTTCTGTTTTACAAGGTTATCACTTGGTGTGACCTTAAGCGGTGCTGAGGTTAGCCTTAAGCGGTGTCATTTCTACTGGCCTCTGATAGCCGGGGGCGAGGAACCCTGTCTTAGGTCATCTCCTTCAACCCAGGACCTTGCCCGTCCTAGGCGCCCGACACCCTCAGGGCCTGTCTTAGGTGGCTGGGTCAGGAGAAGTTGCCCGTCTTGGGGTTTACCTCGTCTTACCCCTAGGTGTCACATGTCATGCATGGCGGCTAGCCAGACTTGGGGATCCGCCGGGGGCGAGGAACCCTGTCTTAGGTCATCTCCTTCAACCCAGGACCTTGCCCGTCTTAGGTGGCTGGGTCAGGAGAAGTTGCCCGTCTTGGGGTTTACCTCGTCTTACCCCTAGGTGTCACATGTCATGCATGGCGGCTAGCCAGACTTGGGGATCCTCCCCCGTCTCCATGGCCATGAAGACTTTCTGAGTAAGAAGCATATAGCCCCTCTGTCGCCTAGCTAGGCGGCAGAAACAGACAACAAGTAGGGTGATTCCCAGAATCAGCGTCCTTGTTCACCCTCAAGGGGGTATCCTCCCGCCATCTGGCAATCCCTCCATGGTATGGGATCCTCGATGTCTTCCCCTGTGGCCACACATGAGGGGCCCCACCGAGGCAGAAGGGAGCCCCATCGATGTATTGGTCACTAGCAGGCGAGGGTAGATCGGGGAGTTCCGTGCTACCGGAAGGGGAGAGGGAATAACTCGGAGTATTCCCCATGTCAGATTTCCTTCAGATGGAGCACCTCCAAGGATCCCTACGATGATCAGAAGGCCTGAAAAAGAAAGAAATTCCTCTCACCCCGTAGGGTTGGGCATTAATCAAGGTCTCTTATCTTGTAAACAGGGAGCCATCTTTCTGGCTCTTCTATCTTATCCTCGGGATGAAATGACAGGTGGCCCTGTCTTCTGTTCTTTACCGTTACAGGGCCATGCCAACCTCCCTCTTCATCTCTCCACATGACTTTAGAGCCTGGTAGGGCCTTGGTGGGAGAGGGCAGGAGCGTTGGTTCTTTCTTAGCATGTCCTTTTAGGGAGAAAAATCTCTGGGCGGCTGTAGTGCCGTCATCCCTGACTTGTAGGAAATTCATGGTAAATAGTACCTGAGACAGGTCTGAATGGGTCAGTGACCTGCCAACTCCCCCTTTCTGTTTAAAAAGCGTAGTTTTGAGTGTGTGATTTGCTCTTTCTACCAAAGCTTGGCCAGTGGGATTGTAAGGGATCCCGGTGGAATGGGAAATGGAAAATTCTTTGCAAAAGGAAGCAAAGGCTCTCGAGATGTAGGCAGGCCCATTATCGGTTTTGATAGCCGAGGGGACGCCTAAGACAGCCATCTGGGCATATAGATGTGAGAGAACGTGTTTAACCGCTTCTCCTGGCTGTAGAGAGGCGAAGGTGAAGGAGGAGAAGGTGTCCACCGAGACATGGATGTACTTACGACCCAGGTGAGTAATGTCCATCTGCCAAAGAGCATTGGGGCCGTCCCCACGTGGGTTAGACCCCTCTGCGGGGAGGGCTTGTCTAAAGGGAGCACAAGAAGTGCAGGAGCGCACAATTTGGCGAGCCTCCTTCCGGGGAATGCTGTATAGGCGCCGGAGCGACCTGGATGACAAGTGATACTTACCATGTGCCAGCTGGGCAGGTGTGGACAGGTTTAACAAGAGAGCCCTATCTGCCTCCGCATTGCCCTGGAATATGGGGCCGGTGGAAGAAACGTGAGAGCGCACGTGAAGAACAAACAGGGGGTGGTTTCTATCACGGAGGGAGGATTGCAGCTGTGTAAGGAGTGGGCTAATGGAAGAAGTCGAGGAAATGAAGGCATCTTCTAAACGAGGGATTAGCATGGCACAATACATACTGTCAGTAATAAGATTAAAAGGGGTGTCTCTGTAGAGACGGAAAGCCTGAAGTATAGCATATAGTTCATTCTTCTGAGTGGAGTCAAAGGGGGTATCAAAAATCCAGGTGGCGGGTCTAGCAGGGTCATGGACCACAGCACGGCCCAACCTGGTAGCGTCAGTGAAGACATTAGGGCCGGTCACTGGTTCTGGGGACACTAGAGGGCGCGGGCGGGAAAGGTGCAGTTCAGCGAACACTCTAACCACGGGAGGTGGCGTGAGTCTGGTCTGAGAGAGGGTAGTCAGGACAGTGGCCCAAGCGATAGATCTATCAACTAGCGAGTGGGTCACCTCCTCTGGGAGGGTAAAGTTGAGGACAGGCAAGAGGCCAAAGAGACGCTGGCATTGCTCTGAGGCCTGAAGGCAAAATAAGGCCAGGGCCTCCCACCGGTCCCGGATGATGCTCTTAGTGGTCCGGGGGTATAGCCATTCAAGGCATCCATGTCTCTGGAATAAACATCCCCAGCCCAGGGAACTGTCCCCCAGTGTGTGGAAGAGGACAGGCGACTCCGGGTCGTATTGAACCAAGAAGGAAGAGGTTCTGCGGAAAATTTCCGAGAGCGCCTGTCTTGCCTGGGGGGTCCAACTTCTAGGGGATGACAGATGGGAGTCGCCTTTAAGGACATCATATAGAGGTTGCATTAAGGAGGATGGGAGGGGCATAGCGGGACGCAGCCACTGTATGGCGCCAACAAGCCTCTGAAAATCATTAAGAGTAGTATATCCCTCGATGTTGATCGGAGGAAGTGCCCTACTAATCTTTCCTGGAAAAATCCTATGCCCCAAGTAATCATAGGGGAAATCCATCTGTACCTTTTCCGGGGCTATGTGAAGCCCCTTCTCGCGGAGGACATGGGTGGTGCGTTGCAAGCAAGCCCGAGCCCCCGTCACAGAAGGTGCTGTAATCAAGATATCATCCATGTAATGTATGAGCATGCAATTCGGGAATTCTTTTCTGATAGGATGTAGCAGAGTATCCATGTAAAGCTGGCACAGGGTGGGGCTATTGGCCATTCCCTGCGGTAGGACGGTGAACTGATAACGTTTACTGGGGGCTTGGAAATTGATCGCGGGGAGGGAAAAGGCAAATTTTTCTTTGTCCTCCGGGTGGAGGGGAATGCTATAGAAGCAGTCTTTAACATCAATCACTATAATAGTCCACCCTTGCGGGACTGCAGTGGGCATAGGGAGACCAGGTTGGAGGGTCCCCATGGGTACCATGTTGGCATTTACTGCCCGAAGATCAATCAACATTCTCCAACTCCCCCCTTTCTTTTTTATGACAAAGACGGGGGAGTTATATGGGCTAAGGGACGGTTCCACTTTGTTCTCGTGCAGGAGGGTCATTACTATGTCTGTGAGGGCGATGAGCTTTTCTTTTGTCAGGGGCCACTGCTCAACCCAAATAGGTTTCTTATTAATCCATGTTATTCTGGGGGAAAAGCTCATCTCTAGAGTGGCCCCAATTAATTTCCCCGCAGGCTATCAGGGGTGGCAAGTGTCAGGTTAAGCTGGCTCAAGATATCTCTACCCCATAATGCATAAGGGAGGTCGGGTAGGCACAGTGGGGTGAAGAGTCCAGATTCTTCCAAAGCTGACCACCGTAAGGCGTGTGCTGCTTTCATGGCAGATCTATTGCCCCCCACCCCCCGTCACTGCTTGAGGGCTCTGTAGGAGTGGCCACTCGCGCCTCCACTGTCCCCTATTTATGACAGAGCAATCGGCTCCAGTGTCAATTATCCCTTCGAGCTTCTGATTTTCCACCGTGACAGTTAACAGTGGTCGCCCAGAGCTGACCGGGTGGACCCAGTTCACATGAGCGGGAGGGGTCCGCAAGGGCAGCACCTTTCCTACCTCTTGGCCCTGTTTTACCAAGGTGGGAAAGGGGTGGGGGTTTGTGACCCTTACGGATGTGGGACTTCCGGGACCAAAAATGACCTGGGTATGGGTGACTAAGTCCACACATCTCTCAGCCCCTGTGATGAGCGCTGGGAAAATATTTAGCTCAATGGGAATCATCGAGGTTTCCCAAGGCCCGATCTCTCTCTGCTGTGTCCCTTCTCTATAGTCAACCCTCACGGGGATAGTCACAGTAATGGGGCCGCTGTCTTCGAGCACGGGGGGGGGCCCCGCGGCCGGGCCCCTCCCTTTCCCTTTTCCCGACTTCCCTTTGGATCGGCAGAACCTGGCTATGTGACCTGGCTTTCCACAGGAATAACAGGTCGGAACTGAAGTGGAGGGGGGCCGCTGCCTGCACTGTGCTTTGAGGTGCCCTGGCTTTCCGCACCCAAAACAGGTGGGTCTCACCTGCATACCGTGAAGGGCGGTCAGGAGGCTATCCTCCCGGTTCTCCATGGCAGTCACTAAGGCTTGAATTGAATCCTCGCTGGGCATGTCCAGCAATTTGTCAACAATTCCTTCTAATGAAGCGTCGGGGGGAAGGCTGCTAATGGCTGCGATCCCTTTGGGGCGAAGACCCTCTTTAATCAATTGTCTCATAAGTAGATCAGATCCCGGGGTGTCTCCCATTATACGAGTCACTGTCTCTTTAACCTCGTTCACAAATGAGAGGGGTGTCTGATCTGCTCTCTGCTTCAGCCCAACCAACTTCTGTGTGGCTCTCCCCCCTTTCATGGCTCCAATCTTATCCCAAGCTGCAACATGTGTTTCTTTAACAGTCTCTAGCTCAAACTGGCCATACTGGGCCTGAACAGCAGGGTCAGTATAGGCTCCAGTTCCACACAGGAGGTCAATGGCTAAATCCAGGGGAGTATAACCCCGGGATTTTGCCAGCTTAGAGGCCTCTCTGCGGGCCTGAGCCTTAAAAGCTAAATATAAGGAGGCATCTAGGCACGCGGCTGCAATTTCGTCAAAGTCAGCAGGGGTCCAAGGGTGCGTAGCAAAGAGGTTTTGCATCAGTCTTTTTACATAAGGGGAGCTTGGGCCGTATTTAGTCACGGCCTCCTTAAGTTCCTTAAGCATCTTAAAAGGGACAGGGCGGTAGTCTCGGGCTCCGGTAAGGGGGTCCGTAAATACCGGGTAGAGGCCCCAGTCATCCCAGTCCACCTCCTCCCCTTTCTCTATTGCTATGGAGGCACTGGTGGCAAGTAGGCCGGATGGGCGGAGCCCTTGAGGGGATCTCTGAAGGGCGGACAAGGAACATGGGGGATTTTTTGCCTCTGTTTCCTGGCTGGGCCGCCAAGCCTGGGGCGCGGCTGCTGTCCAATCAGCGCGGACTTCTCCCTCCTCGTCAGCAGCCTCCCGGTCCCACCTACTCACGCTCCTCTTCCTGCCACCCCTGAGGACTGTTTGCACCCCTCCCTTCCCGTGCTCGGAAACTTCCGGCCCTGAATCTCTAAGTGTGCCACATTCATCGCCCTCCCCCTTTTCATTCTGTCTCGGTAAGGAGGGGCATGCGGCATTTTCTTCTCCCTGGGGGCCCCTTGTTCCCCCATTGTTTCTTCTAAGTTCCTCCCACGGATACAGGGGAGGGGGTGGCCTTCCCTCTTCCTCTGAGCTCTCTGAATCCGATCCCGCCAACGAGCTACCCACCTGAGTGCTGATTGGTCGTGCCAAAGTCACCTTCTGGGGATGCAGGGCTGCATCCACTATCTTATACACTGTAAAATCCTTGGGGGTCAGTTTTCCCGGGCAGGTGTCATTATAGGAGGCCATCTGCTGCCCTACCACCTTCCATTTATCTGGTTGGATCCCACTATGTTGCACCCAAGGGCAGATGTTCCAGATATTCTCAACAAAAGCACGGCACGTCTTGATAGGTAATTTACGGCCATGCTTAGCGCACAGTTTATAAAGCTGCACTGCAACGGCCTCTTTTTCCTCCGGCTCAAAGGCGGGAATACTATTCCGGCCCCCCATGCTGTCTACTAGCCGAGGCTGCAATCCTAACAGGTGGCAGAACTGGAAAGTTCCCGTTCGGCAAAAGAGAAGGAGGCAGCAGGGCACAATCAGACAGGCCAGCACGGCAAGGAGCGTGATTAGAGTAGAAGGAGAAAGGGGAGAGAAAGAAAGCATAGTCAACACAATAGGGATATGTCCCTCAGGCAATATCTGAGAGTAAACGCCCTCTCCTTCCTCCCGGTCAGAAACGACCGAGGCTGTCTGGAGAATCCGACCAGCAGATTCAGACGTTCCCTAGCAAAATCAGGTCCCGGGTTTCGGCACCACTTGCCGGGTTTTTATTTACAACGCCGGCTTCTTTATGCTAGTCCGTCCTCTTACTCACCAGTCCAACGCGTGATGAGTCTTCGGGGTACCCCCGGCCCCCACTCTTTGATGGGGGAAGAACCAGACAGAGCGCCTGAGGTGGGTAATGAGTCTTTATTCTTCTGTGATCACATTCCCGCCCCCCCCCCCCTGACCTCTCAGCAGACACTTTTATCCCCTCTGTCCTCCCTCCCATGAACTCTTACCCAATGAGGGGCCGAGTTCTGTAACATTCCCTTATAAGGTGATTATGTTTCCCCCTCTAAGCGACCGCCAAGCCTCTTCCCCCCGCCCCCAACAGCTTGTCCAAGGCCACACAGCTAGGTCATTATTAAGTGTCTGAGACCAAATTTGAACCCAGGTACTCCTGATTCCAGGGCTGGTGCTTTATCCACTACACCACCTAGCCGCTGCATTCTTTAATATTTCTTAACCCTGAGAGGACTTCACTAGGAATATTAACCCAGAAATTGTTTTATTAGGAATATTCCACTCACTTCCTTCCTCCCTCCCTCCCTTCCTTCCTCCTTCCCTTCCCTTCCCTTCCCTTCCCTTCCCTTCCCTTCCCTTCCCTTTCCTTCCTTCCTTCCTTCCTTCCTTCCTTCCTTCCTTCCTTCCTTCCTTCCTTCCTTCCTTCCTTCCTTCCTTCCTTCCTTCCTTTCTATCCAGCCTCAACATTTACTGGCTGTGTGACCTTGGGTAAATCACTTAACCCTGATTGCCTCACTGCCAGGGCCATCTCCAGTCATCTTCATATCTGGTCCCTGGACCCAGATGACTTTGGAGGAGAAAGTGAGGCTGGTGACTTAGCACAGCATCCCTCTCTAAAATCCAATTCATGTGCTTGTCATGACATTATCTCCCTGACCTTATGGTCATCTCCATCTCCTCCTCTTCCTTCTTCTTCTTCAGGTACTCCTGACTCCAGGGTTCTATCCACTGAGCCACCTAGTTGCCCCTTCTTCTTTAATATGTATTTTTAACATTTCAAATTCCAAATTATCGCCCTCCTTCCAATCACTCCCCCACTCTTTGAGAAGACAAGTAATATCTCGTTAAAGATTTTTCCATGTTAATTATGTGGAAAAAATTTCTAAAAGGCAAGAAAAATAAAGTGAAGAAAGTCTGCTTATAGTTTATCACTTCTCTCTCTGGAGGAGGATAGCATTTCTCATCATAGATCCTTTGGAATTGTTAGGACAACTTTTTTTTTAAGAAAGATTTTATTTATTTTGAATTTTACAATTTTTCCCCCATTCTTGCTTCCCTCCCCCATCCCCTACAGAAAGCATTGGTTCCATGTTATACAGTGATCTTAGTTGAATGTGATCAGAGAGAAATCATTTCCTTAAGGAAGGAAAATAAAGCATAAGATAGTAAAATTACTTAATAATATAACTTTCCCCCCCTAATTTGATGGTAACAGTCTTTAGTCTTTGTTCAAAGTCCATAATTCTTTCTCTGGATACAGATGGTATTCTCCATTGCAGATAGCCCAAAATTGTCCCTGGTTGTTGCACTGAAGGGATGAGCAAGTCCATCAAGGTTGATCATCACCCCCATGTTGCTGTTAGGGTGTATGATGTTCTGGTTCTGCTCATCTCACTCAACATCAGTTCATGCAAATCCTTCCAGGCTTCCCTGAATTCCCATCCCTTCAGGACAACTTTTCAACAAGCACTGTGCAGGTTTTCTTTTCCTACTTCTGTTGTTGAGTTCTATCCAACTCTCTGTGACCATGGATCATGGGATTTTCCTGGAAAGTGTTGTCCCATTTTTAAAAATGAGGAACTGAGGCAAATAGGGGTTAAGTAACTTGATAGCTAGTAAATGTCTCAGGTCAAATTTGAACTCTAGTCTTCCTGACTCCAGGCTGGGTGCTTTATTTAATTGCATCACCTAGCTGCCCTGGGCTACAAGTCAAATCACTGCTGATATAAGACACTGAGGCAGAGGCAAAGAAATTCCAGTCCTAAATGAAGAGGAAGTTCAGATGGGTCTTTGAGACTGAGCTAAATGATTACATCCTGGTGGGTGCTTCCACCTTGAAGTGACCTGCCAGTTCTGAGATCAGGAGCAAATGGCTCTCTTTCCTAAGTGGTCAATCATCTTAGATTCCAAGGTCCTTTTTTTGTTTGTTTTATTTTGGGCTGTGCAAGGCAGAGCCCTATAATCTCAAGTTAGTTCATGGGTTTGGAAAAGACTGCCTCAGTCTTATTCTTTTATTTTTATTATTATTATTATTATTATTATTATTATTATTATTATTATTATTATTACTACCACTGGGGCCTCTTCACCAATCCCCTATTTTGCTGATCTGAATGAATTTCACCAAATTGAATTGTTATGTAAGATTCCCAAAGAAGCTGTCTTCTGACAATTTAATTCCTCCTTAAAAGGGCAGAGAAATTGAACTTGAAGAGAGAGCCAACACGTTTTCCTTAGAGAACAGTCTGTCTTGAGATAGTTAAAAAGAAATCAAAAACTACAAACTCTGTCTCAAATGAGTCAATATTTGTAAAGCACTTAGCATATAGTAGTGCTTAATAAAAGCTTGTTCCTTCCCACCTATCCCGGTTTAGTATTTAATTTGATTTTCCCTAGATATCTTGTGAAGCCAGGGAGTAGTGGTGACAGGCAGATTACTGAGCCCACTAAATCTGAATGTTGTTTGATGTTTAGAAATGGGATGTCTCTAAAAGAATCCCAGATGTTTGTGAGGGGTAAAAGACAGCTTGTTTTCACTCTGGATCAGATTATCTAATTCCATTGAGCCTAGGATAGTAACTGTGAGAGTCTACCCAGAGCGGTAGACTTGGAATGATCACCTTCATCATTGCCTGGTGCAATCATAGGGCAGTCTTTTTAAACTTTCTGGAACATGAGCAGAAACCACATGCCAGATGAGGTTCTCTAGAACTACCCAGTGAAGATTGTTCTCCTGATGGTTTCTGGAGCTGCTATAATTCAACAACAAGAAGTTAAGCTCCCCTCAGTAGTTTTCATGTTTTTAGGAAATTTTGTGGTCCATGTTGAGATCTCTTGGTAGATTCCAACTTTACCTAAAGTCCCTGGGTCATGCTCCCTCCATTTATTTCCTATAACTGTCAATCTTTCTGATTAACTAAAAGCATTCTTATAGAGTGGAGTTCAAAGGCTGTGCCAATAACTTGAACTGCCCATCTTTTTATATTATTTGACAGCAACTCTTGGCTGCAATTTTTTTCTAGTACATTTTGTTGTCTCAATTTTTGAATGAGAATCCTGCTTTTTTTAGTTCCTATTGTTTCCTTGAAGATTCCTTTATAAGAGGGTGAGAAATTAAATATTTTCCTTAAAAATTAAAAAAGGAAAGAGGAACTTTACAATAGAATCCTTCAGAAAAGTTATCCCATGCCTCATGGGCTCTTCACAAAGGACATTACTTACTGTCAAAGAACCAGACTGAGATCAGTCACATAAATCAAAAGAGAATTTACTTGTTAAACAAAAGAAAACAGGGCCAAATTGCTGGGAGTCCTGTTCTCATTATATTCATGCACAGCTGCACACTTTTATAAGTTTCTGGTAGGGATTTCCGTTAAGTGGGAGAAGTCTATTAAATAACAATGGGAAAAAAAATTCAAGGTTCTTAAGGCTTTCTGTGACATCTGAGTTTACATTCTAAGCAGTTTGTCTCATGAGTGTCCTTGTGCTTTTTGTCACAGTATACTTGCCACAATGGTTCCTTATTCAAAGTTTTTCACTGCTCCAAGATAAAGTAATTATTCTTCCTTTTCTTTTGTTCTGCTCCCAATTTTGTCCAATACAAGAGAATCTCTTGTCCCTTGGACAAGGACTGTTGTCTCACTGTATCTGAAGAGTTATCTGATAGGGGGAAGGAGAACCCAAGGATCATTACAACTGGGAGCACATGACCTGTAAAAAGTGGGTCCTTCAGTCACATGAAGGAGTCCTCAAATCGGAAAAACATGATTTGAAAGTTTCTTTGGAACTACTAAAGCAGTAATTCTTTTCCACAGAAAGGTCTCAATCCATTTTACAGAATACAAGGCAATGGGCCTTCTGGAGGGGGTTCAGTATCTTGTCCCACCTTTATTGATCTCTATTACACATCTGTGTAAGATTCTCAGATAAAATCTTGATTCTCCTGTTAAATATTAAAAGCTCTCCATAATCCAGCCCCCTTTTAGATTTTCAGTCCTCTTATACCTTATTTTCTCTCCCTACTTTCTCCATGATCTAGAGTATGCAATGACCTAATTCCTATTCCTTGCACACACACATACACATTGATTTCTTTGCTGTTCATCACCACCTTTTGTACTATCTAGTATTTTTCTACCATTCTCATCAGTGTTTCTGGTTCAGGATAAATACTGGAATACCCTGATTGAACAAAGGTGTTCTAAGGGACCTCAGGATAGATAGCAGAACTTCTCAATTAATATAAAAATGTCTATGAAAATCACAGTTGAAACAATATATATATATATGTATATATATACATATATATATATATATATAGTAGGATTTTCAGTCCTACAATCCTCCATCTTTATGAATTCAGGGATGCATGATAATAGCAACAGTAAGACCCATCAAAAACATTTATGGTCAGAGAAATTTTCTTTGAAAAGAGAAGCACATGGTTATAAGAATATCAAAACTGTTGTCAGTCTTAGGTTTAAAAGAAATCACACACTGGAGCTATCATAGCTATAGGGGAACAAAAATCCCTCAACTCTATTTAATTACAGGGAAATGTCAAAATATCTTTTGGATTAGCACATTCTTGTATCAGAATTTCACATATTCAAGGGAACTCATAGCCAGGTCCTTGATCTAGGAGTGGGTCAACTTTCCTGCTTAAAGAAGAATTAGGGAGTCAAGAGTATCCTGACATCTTTGTAAGTGATCCTTTCAGCTTTCTCAGTACTTATACTCATCTGTAAGGATGTGCTAGCAAATGTTTAATAAGCAGCTTTGGGGGGCGGGGGGGGGGAATGGAAACAGGACACACTTTTAATTTGCATTATTTACATTTTTTTGTAATTTACATTATTATCACTTTCTTTTTTTACTTAAATCTAGACTATCCACACAACAATTATTGAAGATCTGTATTGTAGCATTTGCCAAATTCCAAAGTGTATATACTCACACTGAAAATTTAACAACCTGTCCTGGAGAGCTGGGTTTGAGCTGGTTCTCACATACCTTTGTAGTTGCATTGGCAGATGTGTGAGCAGTTGTTGGCATTTTCCTTTGAAAGGTAGGCCACTGACTTAATAATTGTTTAGACAATTTTACTTGAATCCAGACTAAGGAAAAACCAAGCTTACAGCCCAAGAGGTCCTACTTCCCAAGTTTCACGCTTTATAATTTTGAGTTAAGGTTTAGTTGTGTATGAAGTATTGCTGTAAGTTCACATTAAATATCAGTTATATGCTTTGTACTTATTGAATGTTTAGAAGGTCTTTTGAAAAACTTCTAGTTTTTTCTCTCTTCCTAGTTGAACACATGTAAAAGATAATCTTTAGAAATTAATAAAATAATTATATTCTGGAAATTTATTCAGAAAGTAAATCTTAGAAAATCATTCAGAATCAAAAAGGCACTGGCTAAATTTAGTCCAAATAGCTTAATACAGGCCTTTTTTTCAAAACAGAGGTATGTGGATGCAAGGTTAGGCAGAAAGGTTTATAGTTTGGATTCTCGAGAGATAGTCCCTGTCCTCAAGGAGCAACCATTCTAATGGTGGAAGATAACACATAGAAAGAAGAGAGCTGAAAACTGGTTGGAAGGAGTTTAAAGGGGTTGCGAGTTAGGAGTGCAATCTGGAGAGAAATGAAGACAAGATCTGGACCTTCTTAAAATGAAGACATTCAACCAACAAATCAGAGGGAGCAGCCAGATGGACTGAGGATATTTCCAGTATAACAAGTAATTTGGGAACGGTGTGAACTCATATGACATGAAAAAGTCCTATGGAGGGTCAGAAGCAAAGCCTTTGTTTTTCTTTTCTGGCATTTGATTTATAAAAACCAAACTTTGATAAGAAATTATTGTAATTGATATCTAAATTCCTTCATCTATCTACTTTCCATTTTTGGTCATAAAAGATTTTTTAAAAAAGGAGGAATTGAGGCTTTTTAAATGCATGCCACCCCCCCCCCCCCCCCCCATTTTTGTTCCTTCTCTGTTTTAAGTTCAATATTAAAGTCAGTGGTCACAGACAGCTGATTCAGAAATTACTTCATTGGTGATGAATCATGTCCCATTTATTAGAGTGCAATCCATTTCATTTTTTTGTGATGCTATTTAATTCTTACCATATTTGGTCCATTCTAATTCTTTTGTTAGATAAAAAAAAGTGTGAGACTTCTGTTTAGTCTATGTAGCTCTGACCTCATCCTTTATTTGTGAGCTCTATTTGCCTATATACTTTTCACCATCTTCACATACTTTTGTGTTAAAGTCTCAATGTCAAAGAATATGTCATTTGAACTTAAAGTGATCAAGAAGCTTCAGCACTTCCTTATTACCTTGAAGATGAAATGCAAATTCTTTTATTTGACATCTCAAAGCCCTTTATGACACAGCTCAGTTTATCTTTTCAGGCTAATTTCATTCCTTCTTCTCTGGTGCCCTACCCCCCCCCCCCCCCCATTCTGGTCCACCTGACCAAATAGTTTCTTTCTTATTTGACAACTTTTTGCACAACAATTGACAACTTTTGCACAGTAAAAAGTAAATTAATTAAAAGTACGTTAAAGTTTAAAAAAATCCCCGATACCTGGAATATTCTTCTAATCTCCTCTACCTGTTAGAACTGTTAGAACACTTGGTTCTATTCAAAACTCAGCTCAAGTGATATTTCCTACTGTAAGAGACTTTTCATTTTATCAATGGACCTTCAATTTATTCTGTATTTACTGCCATTATTGTTCGACCTTGTCACCTCGCTGATGTCATAGTCCTCAAAGACAAACAACAATAACTCTCTCCTTTACTAGGTGATTTCTCCTGCTGACCTCATTGGGAATTCAATACCTTCTTGGTTTCTCTCTTTTAAAACCCATTTTTAGAAAAAAGACTGGAAATACTTCAATACTAAAAATGTAAGATGGATGTCAACCTAATTGTCACCTCTCCACTGGGGCATTTACATTTATAAAGGAATTCAGGTTAAAGGGATGAAATTCTAGTGATCAGGAAGTCATCATAAGCATAGATGGAGAAGGTATTGGGGGGAGTTGAAGGTAATAGAAAGGGAACTTCCTAGGACCTGGGAAATTTCAAGACTGTCTATGCACAATGGCATCTCCCGCTTATTCCTTTCGGGAAAAGGTGAGCTGTGCCCAGAACTGATCTGGGGATTAGCCAAGTATGCTAATGACCAGGATATAAAAGATCAACAATCCTGGGGAAATAAAACTGGGTGTGATTCAAAGCCAGCAAAAGGAAATTGATACATCATAATAAAGGAGCAATCACAGTTCAAAGTTCAAAGACTGGAGAAGTTCGACCTGAGATCCTGCGGCAGGGTTGGAAAACCCAAGACTGGGTTTATAAATAGAATCATACAAAAGATCGACATCATTTTTTTAAATGTTGCTCTCACCCCTACTCATGTACAGTCAGAGCAGATGAGGGCTGATAATTTGAAACTACAAGGCTGCCAATAGCAAAACCTGGGGCAAACTCCTGAACTACCAGAAAAAATAGTGGTGATTGATGTTCTCTCTGTCTCTGTCTCTGTCTCTCTTTTTTTTGGGGGGGGGGCTGTTAATAATAAGCCCTGAGCTTTTCATGTGCCTCAGTTATCTCGGTGTATCAAGACTGAATTTTTTGAACAAAATATTGTAAAGATTGTCAGACAAAGAAGCAAGGTCAAAAAGGTGTGTCTCTGTAAACAGAGGCTTTTAATGGCAAACCATAGCATGCTCATGATATAAAACACTGATGGTCACATAAATTGCTGATATCTGGAAAGCAACCACCCATCATCTTACAATACAAAGCTGTGGAAATAAAATGAGGAAAGGCAAGCAAAAGAGGTAATAGTATAGGGAATTGTGATGGGAGAGAGTAATTTTAAAGTTGATAAATGATAATAGCTAGAATTTTTATAGCAGTTTTAGGTTTGCCAATCATTTTATGGGTGTATCTCATTTGCTTCTCAGTACATTGTTTATTATTTACTCCATTTTGCTGATGTGTAAACTGAGGCTCAAAAAGGTGACAGAAATATTTTAATATCAAATGTAATATTAGCAGATACTATCCCTTAACCACCCTAACAGTATCTTGAATTTGTAATATCTTTACATTTCAATATTTACTCTTGTTTAGATTGAGCTTAACCACTCCTTAAGTCTCACCATCTGAAAATTTTACCTTGTAAAGGAATTTAGCTTAAGCAAGATCTTAGCTTCTAATGTCCTTGCTCCCTTCCATTAGGATTCGAGGCAAAGAGGTTAAAATGGATAGAATGAAGGGGGTTTTCCTTGCCTGGATTGTCAACTACTACTGGTTTCTCAAGATCAAGCCTTTATTGCATCATACTCCCTCCTCCTAACTTCCCTCCTAAAGTATAACAAACCTTTCTTGAGTCTCTAGGTTGGGAAATCCATTGTGCACTGTACTCATGGGACTTCCTCCAGGGTGGCAGTTTGCTACCATGTTATCTCAATTAAAGATACTATTTCTCAATCCATGGTTGTGATTTATTTCAGAACTTGATAGAGCTTAACAGACTTGTCAGGTATAAGCATCTGTCCTGACTCCAAGTTTGACTCTATAGACCATGCCACCTAACTGCCTCAAGGAAGAAAAATTCATATGATAGTTATAAGGCCATTCCTTCACATGGTTGAGGTAGAGTGGAAGTGGAGGCTACAGAAACTGAGCCAGCAATCCTCAAGTGATCTCTGAGTAGAGAAGTAGGTCTCAGAAGGAGAAAGATGGCAGTCCTGGTTTATTCTGTTTGGGTCAGCCCCATCTGTAGTACTATGTTCATTTTCTGATGCTACTAGGACTAGTGGGTAGATGCTATCAAGACACAAATAGATTTTCTACTTAGTATAAAGAAATATTTTATAATCATTAGAAGAACACTAAAATGGAATGGGTCATCTCAGGATCTATTCCAATCATCTCTTTATTACTAGAATTCTTCAAATAGAGGCTGGGTAATCACTTGTCAGGGTATCATGTTTATGATGATTCAGAGGGGTTAGACTAATTGACATCTAAGTTCTCTTCCCATCCAGGACTCTCTAATTCTAGAGTAGATAGAAAAAGTAGCAGGCTTACTGACAGGATTCAATTTCAGACCCCTTAAGAAAAGTCTGCTCCAAACTCATTTTCCCTATATTCAATTATTACTGTTCAGTTGTTTGTTTGTTTGCTTTTTTAGGTTTTTGCAAGGCAAACAGGGTTAAGTGGCTTGCCCAAGGCCACACGGCTAGGTAATTATTAAGTGTCTGAGACCGGATTTGAACCTAGGTACTCCTGACTCCATGGCCAGTGCTTTATCCACTACGCCACCTAGCCGCCCCTGTTCAGTTGTTTCTGATTCTTTGTGATCCTATTTGGGGTTTTCTTGGCAGAGATATTAGAGTGGTTTGCCATTTCCTCCTCCAGCTTATTTTTACAGATGAGGAAACTGAGTGATACAGGGTTACACAGCTTACCCAGGCAGTACGTGTCTGAGACCAAATTTGAACTCAAGAGTATGAGTCTTCTGGTCTCCAGGTCTGGTTCTCTATCCACTGGACCACCTAGTTGCCACTTGATTTCTCCATATAGATGACTACCTCAAGAGTTTCCACAATTACTTTGGCTTGTGGCTGTCATTTGTTAAAATGCAACTAAATTGGGGAGTCAGAAAATGTTGACTTGTCTATAATTTATACATTCATGCAAGTTTATCTCCATTTTTGGGAAATGATTTTTATCATGGGAAAAAAGAAGATGATATTAAAAAACTGGATACATGAAGGTAGAAATAGCTGTCCTATGAGGGAGAAATGACTTAGAAAGTGAAGGTACTAGAGAAGGTAGTTAGCAAATTTATTTTCTTTACAATTTTGCATAGGGATAACTCTGGACTTGCCACTATTGTCTATGTTTAGCATCAAAATGAACATCTTTTGCAATCCAAACCACATTAACTGTCTCTGGCTTTTTTCCTTCCTCTAAATTTCTCTACTTATTTTGCTCTTTACCACAGAAAACTATAAATCCTCTGCTATACATCTCCATCAAAGTATACTCTTTACTTATTGTTCCTTTCATTTCTCCATGTTTCCCCATCATGTTTTGGCTGCTCCTTCTGTATATGCCTCTCCCATTTTCTTCCCTTTCTTTTTCTTTTCATCTCATTTCCAAAGTTAAAGAGTCTTTCTTGGTTAAGTGTGACTCTTGTATCAGAAACTTTTTCAGGACATCCAAAAGGCCTGAGTCACCTCAGTTCCCTCTGCCTTGTATGCCCTAAATGCAAAGCTATCTCTATATCTCTATAAATCTTTATCTCTATCTCATCATTATATCTTTATATGAAACAATAAGCAAAGGGTGTGCTTTGATGGAGTTGTATATCAGAGGATTTATAATTTTCTGTGGTAAGGATGTAAAAATTGCCCCCCCCCACATATATACACATAGAGATAGAGAACTCTCTACTCAAGAATGGTCATCTATATTGGATGTTGTTGTTTGCTTATTACAGTTATGTCTGACTGTGTCAGTGTCTTTGCTACCCTATCTGGGGTTTTCTTGGCAGAGGTATTAGAGTAGTTTGTCATTTTCTTCTCCAGCTCATTTTACAGATGAGGAAACTGAGGCAAACAGGTTCAGTGACTTGCCCAAGGTCATGCAGTGTCTGAGACTGGATGTGAAACCAGATCTTCCTGATGAAAGGCTAGGCACACTATCTTGCTACCTTAGTTGCCACCTAGGTGTTTTATATAACCTACTCATTTCTTATCTTTCAAGTGTTTCCAGTGCCAAAAAATGAACAACAAAATGCTAAACCCCTAGCAATTTTTCTTCAGGTCCAGATTTTGGAAGGAGTAAAAGTATTGGAGAAAGGATGATGGAAGAAGAGTCTCCATTTAAGTCTTCTTATTCTGCTGTTGCAAATCTTATAACATTCAAATAGTCAGTTTGCTCATTTGAGCATTCAAATGCTCAGTATTTTCTGCTACTTCCTCCCCTCTTGATAGGATGGGGCCTATCCCTAGAAGGTCACTCATCTGACTTTCTGGTAGATGATGAAGAAAAGAAGTAGGAAGAACTACTTGAGTATGATTCTTCAATGATCAAATTAAATATTGTAATATATTATTCAAATATACATGTAGTAGGTACTAAATGAAGGCTTGTTTGAATTAAATTGAATGAATTTGCTGCTATAAAGCAATATAGGCCCAAGAACATAAATTGGTCTAACTCTTATTTTATTATTCAGCTCTCTTTGAAAAAAAAAACTTGATTAATTATAGCAGATTTAGAATTGTGTGTACTTTATTAGTATGGGATAGTTTTAAGTTTAGAAAAAGTTAGGAAGAAGAAAAAAATGAAAATAAAAAGAGAGCAATTAGGGAATTTTGGAATGGAAATTCATACTTCTAATGCAATTAATGTGTCATTGAGTATGTATGTATGTGTTAGATAGTGTACTTTTCTTTTTTATAAAAGAAAGATTTAATTCGGGACAGCTAGGTGGCGTAGTGGATAAAGCACCAGCCTTGGAGTCAGGAGTACCTGGGTTCAAATCCGATCTCAGACACTTAATAATTACCTAGCTGTGTGGCCTTGGGCAAGCCACTTAACCCCATTTGCCTTGCAAAAACCTAAAAAAAGGATTTATTTTGAATTTTACAATTTTCTCCCTAATCTTGCTTCCCTCCCCCACCTCCCTCCACAGAAAGCAGTCTGTAATTGACAGTGTACTTTTAAAGTCATAATTTTATTCATTCCTTTATTATTGATGTAGACTTTATATTTTCATCAGAAGCCAAGATTGCTTTTGGCAGTGGCACACATTGACAGCAATGGCACATGACTTTGCCTATGGACTGCAGTATTGCTTTAACAAGTTCAGGGCCAGCTAGGTGGTGCAGTGTATAGAGCAACAACCCTAGAGTCAGGACCTAAGTTCAAATGTGACCTCAGGCAGGGTGACCTTGGACAAGTCACTGAAATCATCCCATTGCCTTGCAAAGAAAAACCCAAGTTCATCAGTCATTTTCCTGTCCCTGCTCCATTTCTCTTTTCCTCCCTAGTCCTAGGACTGTGACATTTTAGTCCAGGTTACACTAAACAGCAGCTGAAGGAAACTGCAAGAATGTCAGGTAGCCAGTCTATGGTTAGCTGGAGAGCTTCACCATCTCTCTGACCATGTTATGATGGAGCATCTGCTATCAAGGTCATTACCATAGAAGTTTGTGACTCTCCTGGTTGAGAACTAGACAGCAATCTTAGCATAGCAAGAGAAGAGAGAATGAGATATATAGTTCTGTATTAAAAGGTGGTTTGAAATGATCAACTATGATAGATGCAACTCCTCCCAGCAGTTCAGTGATCAAGGACAATCCTGAGAGACCTGTTAAAGAAAATGCCACCCACTCCAGAGAAAAACACTATGGATTCTGAATGTAGAGCAAAGCATACTATATTCGCTTTTTAAAACTTCTTTTATGTTTTTTCCCCCTTAAATCTAGTTCTTCTTTCACAATGGGACTAATATAGAAATACATTAATCATGATTTTACATGAACAGCCTCTGTCAGATTGTTGCTACCATCTGGAAAGTATTGGGAAGGGAGGGTGGTGGAAAAATTTAAACTCAAATGCTTGCAAAAGAACGAATGTTAAAAACTATCTTTGTGGGGTGGCTAGGTGGCGGGCAGTGGATAGAGCACCAGCCCTGGGGTCAAGAGAACCTGAGTTCCAGTCTGGCCTCAGACAAGTAATAATTACCTAGCTGTGTGGCCTTGGCCAAGTCATTTTAACCCCATATGCCTTGCAAAAAAAATATATAAAAAAACCCCAAACTATCTTTGCATGTATATGGAGGGAAATAAAAAAGTGAACCGACAGGAAATGTTTTGACCTAGAAGGGCCTCAAGAATATGCAAAACTGGGACAGCTAGGTGACTCAAGTCATTTAACCTTGATAGCTCCCCACCAAAAAAAAGAATAAGCAAAATGAAGGTATGAAAGAACTAACATTGCTGGTAGAAGAACCTTTATAATGGGTCAGTCTCTCTTCTTCCATCATCCTTTCTCCAATACTTTTATTCCTTCCAAAATCTGGAGGACCTGAAGAAAAATTGCTAGGGGCTTAGCATTTTGTTGTTCATTTTTTGGCACTGGAAGCATTGAATGTTATTTTTATGAATTCATGAACAAAAGGACTAAGTACAGATGGTCCCTCAGGGTCTCAACAGGCTGTCCTGACAATGGAATTTTCTCTAAAGAAGACTTACATGGAGACTTGAAATTCTAGATTGAGCTGGGATTTTGGATCCATCTTAGTGTATCAGTCACAGATTCCTTTTCTTTTTTTTTTAGGTTTTTTTCCCCAAGGCAATGGGGTTAAGTGGCTTGCCCAAGGCCACACAGCTAGGTAATTATTAAGTGTCTGAGGTCATATTTGAACTCAGGTCCTCCTGACTCCAGGGCTGGTGCTCTATCCACTGCCCACCTAGCCACCCCCCACAGATTCTTTTTCAACTTGATTTTACAATAAAAGGAAATCAAATTAATTTATAGCCTAGAGGCAGCCTCATCTTCCTTGAAAACAGTGGGTTTTTTGACCCTGATCACATCATACAATCTTCCAGGGTCCACAGATGATTATCTAAGGATATTTATTGCAAATAGATGCCAATCTGCATTGAAAGAGGGAGTTTCCTACATGGGAGTAACCAGCACCAATGAACTCCAAAACAATATGATCAATTCAGATTGCCATAAAGAAAAATTTCCTCTGAATGATAAAACAAAATCTCTTCTCAAATATCTTATTTTTATTAACCAGTTACCAAGAAAGTTACATATTCTCTTGCTCTGAATGACTACAAGAACTTATTAGACCAGCATTTATATGGATAGGTGGTATCAGTGTAGCTGCTGATTTGTTTCTTGGGTTCAGTTCTGTCCCTCAACAAATCGTAACTCAGACTCGGGAATGTGAAGGTTTTGGAAAGAAGATAGAGATTTATTAAAGGAAGTTACAGCATATTTAAAAAGTAATAGAAAAGTTAAAAAGAGTTTAAAGAAAAGCTCACCTGGATTACTGATTGAATTGGCCAGACCAGCTGGCCAGGGTTCAGCAAGAGGATGGAAGGTAAAAGAGAGCTCCTTCCTTGAGCTCCTTCTTCAATCTCCTTAAATTATTTCTCAGAGTGACCCAAGTCCCTCATTGGAGATTTTGCCTTTTGTTGAGGGGTCTCTTTTGGGTGGTCTTCCAAGGCCTGTGCCCCTGACTTCTCCACCAAAAAACAATGCAATCCAAATCAGGTTAAAGGTCAGGCCCTCAGGTGTGAAAGGACAAGGAAGATTCCCTTTACAATGCAAACAAAAGATTTACACAGTTTGTCTCCAACTGATCTCTTCACTCGCATGCCCAGGTTTCTCTACATCATCGGGGTATATCTTCCAAGACTCCTTCTAGCTTTAGAAAAACTAGCACATAGTGTCTGACACATAAGTATACAATAAATGTTTGCTTATGTGTTTATTTGTATTTATTTATATTGAGTAAACTCTATAATAGCTAATTTATCAGTAGCACTATAAAAGATAATTTTGTAACATTTCCCCTGGACAAAGCCCCAACTTTTACTCCTAAGGTGATTACCCAGAAAGATCTACCCAGAAGGAAGCTGAGTCTTTCTGATTCTATACAAGATATTATCTCCCGGGGCTGCTTAGCTGCCCCCTTTGTACACAAATATAATAGTGTCCACATTGTCTCATTCCATCTTCAAAACAACCTTGAAATGTAGACGCTGTTATTATTTACATTTTACAGTTGGGGAAACTGAGGCAGAGGGATGGCAAATGACTTACCCAAGAGTCACACATGTAAGAGTCTGAGGCCAGATTTAAACCTAGAATTCTATCAACTGTATTACTTAGTTACCTTATTTCAAAGGCAATTTACAACTCCTAGTACTTCAGGGTCTGGAAACCCTTTCCTTGTGGGACTTCTGTACAGTATCTTTGCTAGGTTGGGGGCTCAGCTAGGCTCCTAGATTCACCTCTCTATAGCTTAACTTTCAAATTAAGAGGCTGTTGAAGTTGCCTTCCCCAGTATGAGTCTGTACAGAGTGTCTTGATGCAGTGTCTCTATGCCAGCAATACCCTTTTCATAGTTATATGTCTTATGAGAAAGGGGAAGACAGAAATACTTGTCAGCCGGCCACATTTGAGGATTATCAAGATCTGAAGACAGTTCTGGGGTTTTCAGCTGTTACTGGAGACTTATGGTTATACCACTATTGTGAATCTTCAAAAACTTCATTTATAGTTTTGAAAACCATAACCAGAAGAATAGGCTGGGACAAATCAACCTGATGGCATCTTTTGAAGGTTTTGGGGACAGGAAGTGTAAGCAAATTTTTAAGGATTTGGTTTACTTCTTTCACAGTCACCAGCATTAGCTTAAGTTTAGTTTGATCATCCTAAAGTCTTGTGTCAGTAAATGCTGATTGTTACAAGTGTGTTGCATCGAATAGCAAAAGATTCAAGAACATTAATCCAAGAAATACCTTGTGGAGCTTTAGATATCTTCTTGGACCTGATTTTCAATGAATGATTGTCAGTGAATTCAGCTTTAGAATAAAATGATATGTGTTATTTATTATTTTGGATTTTTTTTTGCAAGGCAGTGGGGTTAAATGACTTGCCCAAGGTCACATGGCTAGGTAATTATTAAGTGTCTGAGGTTAGATTTGAACTCAGGTCCTCCTGATTCCAGAGTCAGTGCTCTATCCACTATGCCACCTACCTGCCCCTTATTTTATTTTTTTAAACTTTTTTTAATTTAAGGCAATGGGGTTAAGTGATTTGCCCAAGGTCACATAGCTAGGCAATTATTATGTGTCTGAGGCTGGATTTGAACTTATTTTTTTGAAGAGTGTATGAGTAAGGGAAGCTAAGTGGTGCAGTGAATAGAACATCGACACTGAAGTCAGGAGAATCTGAGTTCAAATTTGGCCTCAGACGTTTAAAAAAAATTACCTACCTGTGTGACTGTGGGCAAGTCATTTAGTCCCACTGTCTACCAAAAAGGAAAAAAAAGAAAAAAGAAATGAGGTTAGAATTCTGCCCTATAGCATTGGGATATAATGAATCCTACACAGTGCATTAAAATGTAGCTAGTGCAGCCCAAAGCCTTCTGCTCCATGGTGACAAAAATATTCCATGATGACATTTTACCTTTGGACCAAGAGAAAATTCCCCTGTGGATGAGGTTCTACTGGCCTTACCAGCAGATATATCCAAAAAGCGTGAGACCTATTCAATTGTGCAAAGGAAACAGCTTACCTGGAGAGTGTAAGCAGCCATGAGATTTTAGAGATTACAGGGATAAGCTTCTTGTTTTGGACAGAGGATAAATACATTAGAGGCAACATACTCTTGTATCACCTCTGCCTGCACAGATTGGGTGGTTAGTTCCCTGAAGGACTTCGTGCTGAATCGCCATATTATTAAGAGGATATTGTTTTTTCTTCTTTCTTTCTTGAAGAAGTCCATAACATCAGGAAGATGATGCATGACTTGAAAATGAATTTGATTAAAGTAAGGGAGGGTTGTGCAAAGTTACCAGTCTTACTTTGCCATCTGGGTCCAATGGCAAGACATAGATGAGCACAACTGGAGATGACTCTAGATGCAATAGGAGATATTGACCTTTTTAAGCTCTTTTCCAGTTCTCATTTAGACTGAGGCAATGCCCTTTCAGTGAATAAGGCTAAGTGAGAAATAAAGCAAAAAATGGCCTCTTTTGCTCAGTTAAAAAAATCAATCTTGGAGGGGAAGACTCTTAGGTTTTCTAACCAAAACAAAAATAATTGCCATTTATGTTCACTATGAGTAAAGGGAATATGCTACTCATTGCCTGAGAGACCTCTAAGCCTCTGAGTGGTACATGAGGAAAGGTGTGATTTCAGATGGTTTAAGGATTTTGACAGAGGCAGTCTAAAAAGACAAGGAGGACTTTTGAATGCTCCCTTTGAAGGTGAGGAAACAGAGCCTCATCTGTCCCTGATTTTCTGAGCATGGCTCTCTTGAACACCTCTCTAAAAGTCCCTGAAGTCACCCTTCCCTCATGTACCCCTTATGCACAGTTTCACAGGGCTCCATGGATTCTCAATCTTCTAGATATTGACAAAGTTCTTATATGTAATTATGTGTAATCCTAGCTACCAGGAACTAGAAAGTTTGCATGGTACCAAAAGTATTTCTGAAGATTTATTTCTTTATTACTCCTCTGTCAAGATTCTTTTGATCAGGGTCAATATTTTGAGAACAAGCTACTCAAGAATGTGCTGACCTGGCCATAACTCAATAATAAATAAGGTACAGGGACATTTGGAACCTAGCCATCAGTATGATCTTATAATTTTTTCCATCTTTAGGCTATTTTTTCACTAGAATCCTCCTCAAGTCACTGTATAAGCACTGTATGGTCCCAGGAATTTTCTCTGTAATGATAGCACATATCAAAAAGCATCTGCAAAAGAGCTTTTTGCAATTGCCATGAACTTTCAGTTTTTTGTTTTGATCTTTTTTGGGGGGTATTTCTTTTCCCATTACATGTAAAGACAAATTTTAACATTTTGAAGAAAAATTTTGAGTTTTAAATTCTCTCCCTCCCTTATTTACTTTCCCAATCCCTAAAACTGTAAACAATTTAATGTAGGTTAGATATGTGCAATCATGCAAAACATTTCCATATTAGTCATTCTATTTGGGTCTAATAACTTTCAGATTTGAGACTGGTAACAATTTGGTGGATTCTTTTGTTGAGCTTTAAATCTTGAAGAATAATATGTTCATTAACATAATAATAGGACATATGTAAAAAAAGGGAAGCCAAATTTCCATGTTACAACCTTTGTCTTTGGGGATTTCAGAGATATGAGATTGCTGTTAATCTGAATTTATCTTCCTTGGTTCTTTTCATTGGTCCATACTTACAGACAGAGAGTCATGAAATTTTGGGGTTCTTAATATTTCAGATTCCTGAAAATGTATAATGTATCCCAGGAATATGATAAAAGCAATTTTTAAAAACTCAATAGACCAATTTACTGACTTTCCAAGATTGTCTATGAGCCTCTCTCTTTGGTTTCTTTGTCTTTTGACTTTTCATGTCTCCTTAGCATCCATCTCTAGTAGAGGGTAGGTAAAGGGGGCTGGGGGTGGAAAGAAAATTTCTAAACAAAAAGATTTTATGGGATATGAGGATAAAGTAAGAGCTCTTTAATTTGATCATCCTTTCAAACTTTGTGCCTTCTCATCCTTTAGTATAGATTCTTAACCTGAGGTATATGAACTAATTATTTTTAATTGTTACCTGTATTTGATTATAATTGATTTCCTTTGTATTTTAATTTAATTCACTAAAAAATTTTACTGAGAAGGGGTTCATTGGCTTCACCCTATTTTTCCACTAAATGCTCCCATACATTCATCCTACAGTTTTGAAGTAACTCCCCACCCAAGCTCTCTGAGAGAACTAACTTTTCAGTCTGTAAAGCCAGTTCCAGAATCAACCAACAAGTCTCATTTAAATACTGGAATGGAATTTTCCAGCATGATCTGGCTAGTTCTTCTAAGTCAACAGTGTTAAGTGGGTGATCTCAGAACACTACTATTTACATCCTT